>NC_086454.1:305219738-305554580 GCF_028390025.1 Pseudophryne corroboree | reverse complement strand
TGCACCGCGTCCCCTCGCATGGCTTGCTTCGCTCGCCATGCTTCGGGCATGGTGCCTTCGCTCCGCTACCGCTTCGCTCGGCACAGATTACCGTTCCAATCGTAGTCCACGTGGATCGTTAAGTATGAAAAGATTCCAAAAAAGAAAAAAATCGTGAAAAACGCATGTCGACCTTTTTCCATGTCGACCTTGTTCCTGTCGACCTTTTGTCCATGTCGACCTTTTGTCCATGTCGTCCTAAGGTGTGTCGACCAATTGGCGGCGACCTAAGGTGTGTCGACCTTTTTGTTGTCAACCTGGAGTCCGGATACCCATCCTGCCTGAGCACCCCAGCCAGTTTGGAAATATTTGGGCACCTTGGGTTTGTCACAAAAGGGCCTCCTCCACTATGGGGGTCATTCCGAGTTGATCGCTCACTAGCAGTTTTTAGCAGCTGTGCAAACGCTATGCCGCCGCCCACTGGGAAGTGTATTTTAGCTTAGCAGAAGTGCGAACGTTTTTATCACAGAGCGCCTGCAAAAAAAAATTGTGTCGTTTCAGAGTAGCTCAAAACCTACTCAACGCTTGCGATCACTTCTGACTGTTCAGTTCCGGATTTGACGTCACACACCCACCCAGCGTTCACCCAGCCACGCCTGCATTTTCCCTGGCATGCCTGCGTTTTTCCGAACACTCCCTAAAAACGGTCAGTTGCCACCCAGAAAAGCCCACTTCATGTCAATCACTCTGCGACAACCAGTGCGACTGAAATGCATTGCTAGACCCTGTGCAAAACTGCATCGTTCGTTGTGCCCGTACATCGCGCGTGCATATTGCGCCTCGCACGCATACGCAGAACTGACGTTTTTTAGCCTGATCGCTGCGCTGCGAACAAATGCAGCTAGCGAACAACTCGGAATGACCACCAATATCCCCTGCTTAGGTCTTATATTTTATCACTTTCTTAATGATTTGTCATGCCAGCACTCCCCCCTTCCTTTTCCCTTCCTGCCTGTACCCCTATTAACACTCTCTTCTTTGTACCTTTCCCCCATTCCCCTCCATTTTACCTCTCATTTCCCCTCTTGTCACTTTTGCTGTCTCCCTATATCACTTCTGTTTAGTGCAGCTCCCCTCAGACCTTCTGTTTTACCCGCATTATTCTGTGTCTTTGTTATTTCCTTACTGGAACACCTAGAGTTCCATTCTCCCAATAACACCTTATTGGTTCCTTTCTTGCTTAATGCTGTACTATTGCTCTTAATGTTTTTTTTATTCAAAATCATTAAAAAAAATTCGCTTACAAGAAAATAACTACAATAAATTAAACAACTCTTATTCTGACAGTCTCTTACAGTGGAACACTATCAATGATATACTAAAATGTTATTGATGTAACTCAAGTTATAGATCAATTGATTGGTCCATGTCATCTATAGGTAATTATTATGGTTACTATATAAAGGTATATCTTTTCAGATGAGTCATCCACCAATCATATTTGAGGAGAGGCTGCGGTCTGAGCGCCGAAGAAGTGAAAAAAGATCTCGTCAGGAGGAGAAACATCCGCTCGTCTACAGACAGCTCAGAGGGAGCACAGACACCGAAGTCACTCTCCTCTTCCTGCTCCTGAAATAGCACCAACCGACAGACCAAGTCCAGATCCTCTCCCTGGTCCAAGTCATCTACATCCAGCCTCTCAGCTGCCAGCAGAGAATGGCCAGTACCTCTCAGCCACTCTGCAAGAGACCATCATACAGATGATACAAACCTTGGTGGAAGCTGACAATGGGCAGAATCTCCAGGCCATGTTGGAAGAGCTCGTCGGACAGAATATGCAGGCCTTGATGGAAGAGATGAATAGGCAGAATCTTCAGGCCTTGGATTTAGATGTCAGCTATTTCCAATCTACCGTTATTGTAAAGGATGATGCAATACAATCATGTGCTATCTGTATAATGGAGTAAGAACCTGGGGAGCGAGTGTCTGTCCTGCCCTGCAGCCACACGTATCATCCAGGCTGCATATCACAGTGGTTTCAAACAAATTCTAGCTGTCCCCTGTGCCACGGAGAGTGCACCCCAGCACGAATCCAGTGTCATATCTCTTGAATACGGCAAGATGAAGATCTAAATCACTGTCTTCTCTCAATTCCATACCATCCCCTGCACTCTGTCCAGTTCCATCAGCCGACTGCTATCTCTATTATACTCCTACCACCCTCCTGCATAAGCCAAACATATTCACAGACTCCGTCAGCACATTTGGCCTGATTCCGGTCCTGAAGCTGTAGCGAAGCATGTGTCAGGCTTTGAGTTTTTGTTGGACCCGAACTAGGGTTAGCACCATGATTTGGATGCAGAGACTTAGGATTTAACCCAGGTGGTTTTATATAACTTATCCACAAACAGGAAACAATGAAACAAGAATAACTTTATTTCCCCCAGCACCCTGAATGATAACAGTAACCAGATATAAATCCCACATAATATTGGAATTCAGAGATCTTCATTACACATATTTGCACAAATGTGTGAATAAGCACCAAAGCCGCATCAAGGCGTCTCTGTATATTTGGGGTCCCTAGCGTTATATCTAGGTGCAGGGTGTGGCACCCCAAAACATCAGCATAAGCCAGAAAGCCCAGGGTAGCATACCAGTGTATACCATGTGGCTCCTTGCTGGTTAATCATAGACCCAGATTGGGGTAATGGAGGTGTGGGGTGTGGTGCCTCTGGACTGGCTGAGCTGGATGGCTTTAGTGTGGCATACCTTTACATTCTATTAACACTTTTCACTTATTAATTTTTTAACACTATTTCTCTATTTTAATTAAATTTCATTTGTTGTATCACCTTCTCTATAGCTACGGCTTCCTAAATACTAATTTATTAACACTATAGTTTTTTCACTGGTATGCTACCCTGGGCTTTCTGGCTTATGCTGGTGTTTTGGGGTGCCTAGATATAGCACTAGGGACCCCACATATACAGAGACGCCTTGATGCAGCTTTGGGGCTTATTTACACATTTGCGCAGATATGTGTAACAAAGATCTCTGAATTCCAATATTATGTGGGATTTATATCTGGTTACTGTTATCATTCAGGGTCCTCGGGGAAACAATGTCTCACTTTTTTTCTTGCTTAGAAATACCCCTCCCTTTTGAGCACCTGAATGATATCATTAAGCTGATTGAGCATCTACCATTATATAAGAATAACTTTATAACTTGAATTAACTGAGTAGCCTCAGACTTGAGGTGATAGGCAGACTTGCCTAATCCCAGATAGGCGCAGAAGTTCATAGACACAGTTCAATAGCTGGCACACAGCTTGGTGCAGGATCCAAGAGATATCACAGGATAGTTTACTTAAACAGCTTTGGATGCACAACATGCCAGGAGAGCCAGATAAGCCTCGGATGCACAGCAGGCCTGGAGAGCCGGATAAGCCTCAGATTCACAGCAGGCCAGGAGAGCCAAATAAGCCTTGGATGCACAGCAGGCCAGGAGAGCCGGACAAGCCTTGGATGCAAAGCAGGCCAGGAACCTCAGATGCACAGCAGGCCAGGAGAGCCAGATAAGCCTTGAAAGCACAGCAAGCCAGGAGAACCGGATAAGCCTCAGATGCACAGCAGGGTTTAAGAATGCTGGAATGGCTTGTACCAGCATGGCACGTTTTCAGAATGCTGGAATGACTTATGCCAGCAAGGCAGGTTTTCGGAATGCTGCAATGGCAATACCAGTGTCGAAGTCAAAAATATTACATAAAAAGAACATACAAACTACACACATTATGAGTCGCTATACTTGCAAATACGCGCAGCGAGCACAGCAATATATGGTAACACACGCATTTACATGGACATGCCACAAGATGGATTCGACACTTATTTCATACAGTACATAACTATAATAATATCAAGCACCAGACATCATGATGATTTAAAATTATATAATGAAGTAATGCCATGTATGTGTATTATTTGAACGAAACCAGATACACCTGTCATATTTGGTATTAAAGCAAGCAGATTAATGTGTAGATTCATTTGATACTTGTTATTAAGTTGTAGGACATTGCAACAAATAATTATGATTAAATGTATAAAAGCTAAAATCACTTTTATTAGAACAATAGATATTCCAAACAGGTAGTGGACAGGAAGCTCAGGCCAGCCCTTTGGATGTCTTCAAGGCTGAACCTGATTAGCATACACAAAGAGACTAGTGACTCATCATGAATGAGTAAGTTCCCTCCCCCAAACTAGATAACACATTGCTGATAACACAGGAGGTCAGTTGCTGTTTGGTACCAGACAATGATGGAGTTCCAGCATGATTTTACAGAGAGAGAGAGTGGTATGGAGAGACTTTTATACGAGAAAGATATGGTGATGTATTTGCTGTAACTGGCCTGTAACTGTAACTGTATGTTTTAACTGCTTACTGTGTGAGTTGTAACCATGTAATTATGTGTATACTGTACATTGTAATATATTGAATCCATATCCTTTTTAATAACAAATATATACATCAATGAGCTTCAGATAATGTGTGGGTGTATTGTTTTCTCTTATGGGATGCAGTGTTTTGCGATATATAGTGCACATTCATGGGATATGGTAATAAGAGGTGCAGGCGTTTACAATATATATTAGAGCGGGCATTTTAAATATTTGTGAGAAAGCAATTTGGCATTCACAGATGAGGGCTCTTACGGGATATCAGGGTCTTAATGATGCACTGTACATTACAAACACGGCTGTAATCGACCGGCTCCGATGGACGCATCGCGACACTGATGAAAATAACATCCACGTGTATTGTTGTGATATCAGTAAGCCAATGATATGAAATTTCAAGGGACAATGCGTTTCTCATAATATTTAAGATGCTAAAATGGATTTTTATTGTTGCAAAACAAAGTTCAAATAAGTCATATTGTGTTTGATTCAGATTGGATTGTTTATCTGTTAAGTATGGTTAAAAATACATTTAAAAGTTTCTGCATAGCCTTGATATCGTTTTTTTTTAACTCAGGCCTAAAATAACTTCTGGTGCTTGTATAATGTGTGATTTCTTTGTGACAAAGGAAGCCGCATGGTCTGTCCTCCATTTTGGACTAACCACATGGCCTGTCCACCATTTTGTGTAAACCTCATGGATGTGGAAGGGGTAGGAGCAGTGGCCATTTTAGGAAAGTCATTTTCTAAATAGTTGATTTTCACTCTGCTCAGAACAATCAGTTTCCTTGGTCACATCAAACACCATTTATGAGTCACCAATGCATTTATTTAACCCATGCCATAGTCAATTACAAATAGTTACAGTTGGGCCTAGTCAGAGAAAATGGTAAGATAAATGCTTGGCTTGGGGTAAGAAATTGCACACAGATAGAAAAAGGAAAGAAGGGGTTTTTTTTTTTTTTTTCTCTTTTTCCTTCCAAGACTTGTAGAATCTGCTTGCTATAGGCTAGCCATTGAAATGCAAATTAACCTGTGTAACTGCTTTTTTTAGCAGTGGAAAAGCAAATAGCTTTGATATGCAAATTAGAGGTAAGGTGTCTCATAGGAGACCAGTGAATGGTACATATATATAATATTATTATAGTTATGTGTATATTTATATCAGTGTACGTTCTGCAAGATAGCTATCCAATCTGAATCATATCATTTAAATTATTGATTATTGCTAGAGTCATTATAGATCTGTGTGAAATAGGATACATTTGTTGCTATATAGGTAAACTTGAAATAACAGTATTTTAAGGAAGTAAGTGTAAATACACAAACGCAGGTCTGCATAAAAGTTTATACAGAACAAGTTGTGTCTAGTGGGCAATAGTAATTAGTATTGTTCACATTTATAGAGCTGTGTGATTTGTTTTATTGCGGACGCAGGGTTTTGTACACGTGTCTCGGACAAAGTAAAGGACTGCGCAAGCAGCGTAAGAGACACGCACAGTCGCGTGTGTACGCAAAGTGTGTAAGAATGCGGGCGCTAAGTACAAATTACACAATAGTGTCGTTTAATTCAAAGGTGGGATAGTAGACATTTAATACAATAGCACAAAACTACCCGGTTTCTAAAGCAGATTAGAATAAACTTTTGTTTAAACTGTATTGCCTCTGGGGTAAAGCTGCCTATCTGAATGAATTGAAATTTTCTGTACAGAAAAACCAAAGTGTATTTGAGTGAGCGAACGTAGGAGTGAGTGGATATTGAACCCACGGAATTCGGGATCCCGTAGTGTGGTACATCAAGTAAGTGGAGGCTTGGTGGCGTGAGGCAGCTGACTCATGTTAGTATAAGGTTTAATACGCAAATCGTGAGGAGATTTGCAGAGGAGCGTAATCGGGAATTGTGAAAAAGGTTTTTTGTTATGCTCTGAGCTGAGGGTCACAGTTTGTACATTGACCTGTGGTTGTACGGCAGATAGGAAAAAGTACCTATACGCTCTGCGAATGGACCACACGTTTGTGGGTGCGATAGATAGCGCAACTTGATACCCTTTTTACGAGCTTTTTGTGTAGAATCGCGGTATCATTAGCGCTGTATAGAGCATATGCAAGCGTGATTTGTGTATAAGTGTATAGGGAGTTTTCGCTGGTCTCTCAGGAAAATCTCCAGCGGCAGATATTTACTGGAAAAGGTAAGTCACTCCTAACACTTCCAGTAAATAGAATCCAATAGGGCCTCACTGGGTACGCGGTGTTCACTATTGGAGTGAGTCGTGGTACTCAGCGGAGAAGGAGCGAGTGAAAGCGCTAGGTGTCTTTCACCGTCTATCTGCGGTGTGCATTGGGGATTGCGTTTATTGGCAAACAGTCCGCGATGGGATCCAATTGCACAAGCAGTGGGCGTTTGGTAGCTAGGGTTCTGGCTGAAGTGGGACCGAAAAGGTCAGAATTGCGAGCGAGAGGGTCAGCAAGGATTATTATGTGTGAAAAGTATGGTTCACACACGGAGGCATTCTGCAATGAATGGTTATGTATGACTGACAAAGATAGGGGACCATTCCCTAAGGTGGGCAGCTTTGAACCAGAGGTATTGCAGAATTTAAGGATAAGAATATGTCTGATAAAATCCCGTAAACAAAGGGTCAGACATACAAAGTATTTAAACCTGTGGCAGCAAGAGGGGTTGGTGAGTTTGATCCTAAGGTATTGCAGGTGGTATGTCTAACCAAAGTCATATAAGACAAAAATGAAAATATAAGAACTGTTTGAACTTGTAGCAACAATAAACAAGTAGGAAGAAAAAAAGAGAATGCAAGTACATCGCCTTATGTAGATGTGGAAGCAATTACGGCCAGCATACAAACTATAGAAAATAATAAAAATATGAAAAATATGACTGTAACCTATATATGTACTAATGAATGTTGAATTTTTATTTAGGAGGAGAAGGTGACCTGATTGTTTTCAGCCATTTCTCATGCACCCAGAGGAGTATCCAACCGGTAAAAGTAGAGCAGTAGCCTGTGGGGGAAGTGGCTGAGACCAGTGGAACAGGTAAGTATGGTATGATTCGTGTACATATATAGTAAAACCCAAAAATAAAACAAAAAAAATCAAGAAAGTAACGTCAGAAATGGAGAAAAACCTGTCCGCACATTAGTATTTGCCAGTAGGAAAGCGGACAGAGACAAGGTAACCCCAGGGTATTTCTTTCAGTTACCATATAAGAAGTATTCATTCCTAGTAATGCCAAGTCAAGATGAGCTCGGAAATGTTTGTTGGACCATGTACAGACCCTTAATACGGGATGAAAAGGATTGAATGAATACTTTGCATGACCTAGAAGCTTGTTAAACTTTTTTTTTTGTTTTTGTCTCTTGCAGTAATAGAAAACTCTCCATCTGGATAAGATCACTGGTAAACACTAATTCGGCAAATGGGAGGTGGCTGTCTCTGTGCAAATGGATGGGCTCAATAAGGCATTGAGTGTCAGGGTGCAGACTTCTTTGCAAAATTGGAAAGGGGTCACAGTAGCTAATCTTAGATAGTGTGCTATTGAACATCACAAGAATAGTGCTAGGTGCAGAGAACAACAGGTGGAGAGGTTGAGGACGGTAAGTATACTGGCACATACAGGAAAGACCCATCAGTCCAAACCCCAGATCCCTAATGGTCAATAATATGTTACACTTGTAGGAAGGAAGGGCATTTTGCCAGAGATTGTAGGAGTAGTAGGACACATAGTCAATATAGATCCCCTAGACAGAAAACACAAGCCACATTATTAAACACATAGACGGGACCAAGGGACATATAGTAAGGAATCATAAGCCATATAGAAAACATAGATTCGGTTAATGGGAAGAACAAAATAAATCCAACATTACCCTTTGACAAAACTTGCTGGGGTTAAGATGAGGCCTCTAAACTTTTACTTCTTTTTCCTAGCGGAAATGGCCCCTGATTAACTTAATTTTGTTAGATATGATATACATATACTGTGCTCCCGCTCAGGAAGTACAAAGTATGTTAGACACCCACGAAGACTAATGTCGCATTCTACTGTTCTAGATGCATGTCCATCACAGGTAGAGGAAATTATCTCACAGATACCGGGTTCCCTATGAACTTAGGATGGACAGGACACTGGATTGATGGCTGGGATAGTCCCAATAGCGATACGACAAACACAGAAAAAAAATTTAAGGGGAGTAGACCAACTAGAGAATCACTTCCCCGTAGTGCCCAAATCCAGTTGTAAAATTTTTATAAAATCTTCTTCACCTCTACAAACTCATCTATCACCAATCTCTGTTCTGTTTCTCTATAGTTTTCCTCTTCATCTTTTGCGTTCACACAGGGTGGTACAATACATGGACCCAATTACAGTTCAAACTCCACATGCCTAGGTCCTTCAGAGTTCTGCCCAAACCCAGTATATCTCAACAGCATGATAACACCAGTATTACTGCAGTATGCCTTGTCATGCACAAAGGGTGGAGAATGGGAATACTGGTGAAGGGAAATTTTTGTATAGACACTGATATGCCTGTTGGTGAATGGCAAACCTGACATTTTCTTTTTCATTTTCTTCTTCTTTCTCTCCTCTAGAGAAGTTTTTTTTTTTTTTTTTAGTTATGCTCATGGTACTCTACATTGCAAACACATGATAGTAAATTAAAATGAAAAAAACTGTGTTACCTACAGGAAAAGGCAGTCTGGACGACAAAGGGGTATGTCCAAGAGTCCTCAGGACTGTGGACAGGTGGACACGGTAAGCCAGTAGCCAACAGAGCATACCTTCCAAGCATAGGTGTGCGCAGGGGGGGGTGCCTGGTGTGCACTGGCACCCCCTAATGTCTGGCAGCCCGATCTCACATGCCTGATGCAGTGATAGCTGAGCAGGCTGATTACTGTCCCCTCTGCGCTGCACCCTGTCAGGACTGCATTACTGACCGGACGCCTGGGTTAATCAAGGGTGCCACTGCCACCGGCTTTCAAACTCCTGACTCTACCTCCATGTACTAAGACAGCGTGATGTGACATGATTATGTCATGCTGCTCGCACACCCACCCGTCACACCCGCCACATGCCCACCTCTCTCCTTCTATGCTATGCCAACGCCAGCCACTGATGAGGAGCAGCATGCAGCGTTCCTTTTAGGAAGCCAAATTCAATACTGGCATGCGGTCGGCAGCAGTATTGACACGTCACTCGTTTTTCCTGCAGCAGCAGTACTAGTCTGCGACTGTCAGTGTCAGTGAGTGACTGACTTGTAAGTAAGCTGCTGCAGCTTGCAGGGGAAAGAGAGGGGGAGCCAGACCAGGCTGAGGAGGAGCACTGTAATTGCAGTAAGTAAGTAAGGGGTGTTTGTTTGGTGCACACTACAACATCTGACAATGTATCTGCTTTATTAGGATTGGTCCAAGGGTGGATATTTTATATTGCATTGACCGTCAATAGATGGTGCTAGACACGCCCAAAAGGCGGTGCTATACACACCCCTCCGACGGTGCACCCCCTAATAAAATGTGCTGCGCACGCCTATGCTTCCAAGTCTAGCTGAGGTGGCACACGGTCTGACTCATCTAGGCAAAGAGGGTAGGTGCAGGCTGATGAGAGCCTACTGGTGTGCGCCAGGATTCTATTCTCATGCAGGTAAGAGAGCAATGACTTGTCTTGCTTGCTTGAGGAAGAATATTGGTAAAGCAATACCAACAGAGCCATCCCATATCCCTCCTGCAGACGGATCTTTTCAGGAAATACAAATCGACTTCGTACAGTTAACACCCTTTAGGAATTATTGTTATGTATTGGTGTGCACTGATGTTTTCTCAAACTCGGTAGAGGCATTTCCTGCCGCCACGGATGCTGCTGTGTTTACCGCAAAGAAAAATTGCGCAGTAATTTGTGTGTAGATAATGGTACCCCTAGAAGTAGGAAGTAGATAAAGACAACCTTTCTGTCAAACTGACAGGTGGTAACACCCCCTTGCTCCTAGGCTCCACCCCCTTTTATATTAAATGATAGTGTTTTATATCGCTTTAATATAACATTTTATATAAAATTTTATATAAATTTATAGTGTTCGATATTAAACCGTATTAAAAATTGTCACGTAACACCAGTCGCAGAGTGTCACGCAACACCAGGCGCAGAATGCGCAATAAAGATCACAAACCAGCTTGTGATGAAAAAATTCACTATTTTGACTAGTCTGTACACTTTCAAGCATTACTTTGTTATAGTTCACACATTCCAACAATTTAAACATCACGCTTGGTACACATGGTGCAGTTTTAAAAGGCATAATGACTAATGACCATGTCCATTTTCTTAGATGTACGGAAGCATCACACATGGCACTAATTTAAAAACATATTGATTTTAATGGCCATGAGTGATAAATGATGACAGCACATTTTAAAAATCCACAGATCTACGGACTACAATCTGACCATGTCCATTTTCTTAGATGTACGGAAGCATCACACATGGCACTAATTTAAAAACATATTGATTTTAATGGCCATGAGTGATAAATGATGACAGCACATTTAAAAAATCCACAGATCTACGGACTACCATGACAAAACAAATTCAAAAGTCTTAGTACTACAGAATACAAATCTTGTAATGATGACACCTGTTTATTAAAGCAGCTTGTTATCTCTGTAGAAGAACATTAGCGCCACCTACAGGTTTATGTGTTGACTCAAATCGGATTTTTCCGTATTTTGGATTAATTAGATATCATAATGAGATATCATGGTGATGAGCCCTAAATCTAAGCACAGAATGCATTTATGTTACATGTACATATTATACACACATGGATATTTATGGAATCATAAAATAATTTGTATTCATGTACATTAGTTCATAAGAACTTCTGTATAATGCTTTTTATGAATTAATTTTGTTATTAAATAATTTTATGGGCTTTTTATGATTTTGTTATTGCATTTATGTTACATGCACACATTATCTGTATAATGTTTTTTATAAATTAATTTTGTTATTAAATAATTTTATGGGGTTTTTATGAATTATTTTTGTTATTAAATAATTTTATTCTAAATTTGGAAGGACAGCCATTCAATCTATACAAGAACTTTAGAGCACTCAGGAATTGTTTTTTCTGTATATATATATATGTATATATAAGTATTTGGTATGTTTTTGAAGCGCTGAGTATGACATGTAAGGTACCGCTAACAGATTATATCTTTATTGTAACTGAAAAGCATGATTACATTTACTAATGTATAAACCAAAGATTATATGTTTAAAAACCCCGCCCTAGCATCTTGGAAATGTGGGACGGCATACCACAGGTTGGTGGGGGCCATATGGCTCACAGCCATGGCTATAAGAATAGGACACAGCACTGAAGTGGGACAGAGCACTGAGAAGGAATTTCAAACGAACTTGCATCACTATACACACGTGAAGACATTATGGTAAGTGTTATTATTATTATTATTATTATTATTTATTATTATTATTATTATTATTATTATTATTATTATTATTATCATTATGGATCTAGCATGTTATATTTTTATTTTATTTTTTTATTTTACAAATATGGCTGTGAAATAAGTATAATTGTCACTCACTGAAGGTTGTTTAAATATGTGGTAATAGCGCTATCTAGTGGTTCATTTTGGGAATGCACCGACATTTTTATTTTACAAATATAGCTGTGAATTAATGTGAGTAAAGTGCAAACAAGTTGTATAAAATGTTAGGAAGCGCTGCCTAACATTTCATATTCCATTTTTGCACTTTAATCTACAATTGGTATTTAGTAAGTACCATTGGGAGCCGCTTAGTATTGTTAGTAAGTACCATTGGGAGCCAGTTAGTATTGATTAAATTAATTAATTTTGTGTATGATAAAACACGCAGGCTAGTTGATCACACGAGCAACAGTCATTTATTTTGGTTTTTAATTAATATGACTGCCTGAAGGTTGTTTAAATATGTGTCGAGCACCAGGCATTTCTTTTGGTTTTTAATTAATGTGACTGCCTGAAGGTTATTTAAATATGTGGTAATAGTGCCATCTAGTGGTTCATTTTGGGAATGCACTGACACTGTATTTCATGTAAATCGTTTGACAGATATTAATCGTATCTCATTTTCATTATTGGTTCAGAGACAGACAATGCAGAACATCAACAACAAATATGATGTCATGTGTACATCCGGATCCGATGATGATGATTTGCCAAGTTATCAAACGACCCATGGTAAGCTATGTCTATAAATACCATTGACACGATTTTATTTATATTTAAAGTTTAATAAGTATGAAATTATAGTCAAGGTCTACAATTTGTTCATTTTTACTTATTTTTAAAAGTTTAAATAGTATGAACATACAACAGTCTGGATACATTGATAAGTAATTAAATAATTATTATTTTCTCATTTTTATTTCTCCCAATTTAGTAATCACAAATACAGAGAATTTCGATTCAGTTGAAGATAGCCCATTTGGTTTAGATTTCAGCATTATACCCGATTTTACTAATATTTTGGAATTGGCTCCAGCCTGTGAGTAACATGATATTTTTATTTATTTTTTTATTTATTTATTTTTTATTATTATTTTTATTTATTTATTTATTTATTTATTTTTTCGCGGCTAAAGAATTAAAAATAAACCTTGTACAGTTGTGCTGATTTGTTGTCAACTGTACACACTTTATATTCTCAATAATACATCTCTTTTTCATGTTATTCTAATTTTATACCGTATGTAATATTTATTTTTTTCATTTTTTCACCGGCTAAAGATTCCACAAAAATGGATGATGCGACGGCTGACGGTATTCTACGGGACATATTGAACAAACCTGAATATTGTCACAACGCCGCTATACAGACCAGCAATGTTGTTGATGAGCGACCGTTTTCCCCCCACGCGACAGGGGGTCGGGCTAAAACATTCGAATATAAAGCAGGTGTGTAATCAAACACTGTTATATGTTATATTGTTATGCTGTGATTTAAATACTGATTTACGTGCATCGGCGTTTATATTTATTTTATAATATATGTATTACAGATGATGCGGTAGCAAGGCGATATGATCCTACAATACCAACAGGCCGTGATACAGTCGCGCAAATACACAGGCCTAGTACAAGCGGGAAAACATCAAAACGCACAACCGCCGCTGAAACGGAGAACCATCATTTCGCAACAGCAGGTGTGTAATCAAACACTGTTATATGGTATATTGTTATGCTGTGATTTAAATGTTGATTTACGTGCATCGGCGTTTATATTTATTTTATAATATATGCATTACAGATGATGCTGTAGCAAGGCGATATGATCCTACGATACCAACAGGCCGTGATACCGTCGCGCAAATACACAGGCCTAGTACAAGCGGGAAAACATCAAAACGCACAGCCGCCGCTGAAACGGAGAACCATCAATTCGTAACGCCGTCAATTGTACATAACAGCCTAAAGGATGTTGCTAGGTCATCGGTTATGGTGGTGCATAACGGTTGTATCAACCCGAACAAACGAAGGCCGGCTCGACCAAGAACGAATGAGAGAAGTCATAATTCAGCATTTACAGATCTTAAAAGAAAATTGTCCTATTCCGAAAATGATAAGCCGCAACGGAGAAGGATCGCGTTACAAACTGTATCAAGCGTAAGTAACGATGTTGCTGTAACATCAAAACACACAGCGTTTAACACTGCAGACCGGGATGTCACTGGTAATACAAAGACTGTAAAGGTTAAGCGGGCATCGCGTCTCTCAAGAAGTAATGTTAAGCAATTGCCGCAATCAGCTGTAATCACAATTCCAGATACACAGGTTTGTTCTGAAACAGAAACAAGGCACATAGCAGGCATTGCTTTGTTATCAAATGTTGACTCAAGAAGTAATGTTAAGCAATTGTCGCAATCCGATGTCATCACTATTCCCGATACACAGGATTGCTCTGAAACAGAAACAAGACACATAGCTGATAATCCTGTGATATCAGATATTGATGACATAAATGGGCAAGAGCTTATTACAAACTGTGTAGAGTCAACGACACAAGATCCGCAGAATAGTTCTGATGAAGTATTATCAGCCGTTGCAGGAATACCTGGTAATACTACAACGGTTGATTGTGTAACATCAATGCCCAATATTTTTACAACGACAGCCATGGTACACGCATCGGCTGATGCTTGTGCACCGGCGCGAGGGATAGCGCCCGACATAGTTGATGAATGTCAAAATTCAGAACAATTAGGCCAAGACGCTGAAATACAATTTTACGCGTTGTTGGGTAAGATACGGGAAGATGTTGAGAACATGGGCGTAAAAGCCGGATATTTGTTAAAACACATTAAAGGTGTGAGCCACGGTAGTAAATGTAAACAAGACATTGTTAAAGAAGTTGTTGAGACGTATATGAATGTCATGTCAAAATACATAGATCGGTCAGTTAAGACAACTGAATTTATTAAAGCCAACATACATCATTTTGCAGAAATAAATGAAACTGAGCCGTGACTAGGCATGTTAGGCAATGGTTTGAAATGTGTTTTAAATTTAAATGCCTGTAAAAAAAAACCACAAATTAAATCTTGTTTAACATACAAGATCTCACAGTTATTCCGACGTGCAAAGGTGAAACAGGCTGTAACAACATTAACCAGATTGAGAAAGCGCAAGCGGCACAGGGTACATGTGGTAGGCGGGAAGCAGAGTGCGATGTATGTAGATTTAGATCAATCGCCACCCCAAGCATTACCGAATGACGAATCACAGACTGACAATATTGAGCGCATTGCAAGCCCCATATATGATGATGCAGGCAGTGTTGAGTCACCCGGTAATGATGAAGGTCGGCAACATGTATACTTGGAGGCAATTAACTGTTATGAACGACAACGACCGTATTTCAGAGCCGTTGAGTGCTACAATCACTATCGGTTTGTTAATTTGGACAGGGTTACATCATTTGTAGAGGGGGTTCGAGCCATTCATACTGCTATACAGGCCATGCTCGATGGTGTCCTTGCGGGCGTGGATCCTGCCGACCGCGTTCAGCTTAGATTGGAGGGGGGTGGGTTACACAACGCCATCTATTCGCATCGTAAGCCGCAAGAAACATTAGACGCTGCCAGTTTTTTGAACCAGATTACAAACACGCTTCAAAGTAACGCTGAATTCTTATTATCCACAGGCTTAAGATTTGTGATCAGTATTTTTATGAACAGGTCAGGATCTGGTTTGACTGGTAGAAGTTTACACCGCTTGCCCCAAAGTTTAATAATAAATAAAAGAAAGAGATATCTCTATGACTTCAGACGCATAGGTAATAACCTGTGTTTGGCCGCTAGCGTCTGTAAACTTCTGGATAAAGGTAACAATGCCAATGATCATGTAATACAGGAGAGAGCGATCCAACTACATAAAGCTTTGAATCTGCCGCTTGATAAAGCGGTCAGCTTTAGCGATGTTGCAATTTTTGAAAATTATTTAAATGTTTCGATCAATCTCCTCTATTACAGTCAAGGGGATTGGAAATACTACTGTACGGACAGCCGTTACAAAGACACGCTGTTTGTGCTATATCACGATTGTCACTTTTATGGGATACTCGATATCAAAGCGTTTCTTGGTGCCCGGTATTATTGCATTCGTTGTCATAGCGCTTACCATCATAGAAATAATCACGATTGTCTTTTCTTTTGTAAGGCTTGTCACAGGCCGGATTGTATTGACGACGGTGTGACTGCGTTAAGGTGTTCGGTGTGTAGGGTATTTTGTCGATCAAACGAGTGTTTAGAGCTACACAAAGCTTTAGCTCTTGATCACAAAATATCCTGCCTTGAACATGTATATTGTGACAAGTGTTGTCTTTACAGGCGAACAGATCATAACTGCCGAGGCCTAAAGTGTCCCATTTGTAAGGTGTTCGTTGATGGGTTTTCGAACCATTTGTGCTATATACAAACCATCAAACCGGAAGACCCCACAAAGAAATACATCTTTTATGATTTTGAGTGTATGCAGGAGACTGGTGTGCACATACCAAACTACTGTTACGCTTTAACATTAACGGGGGAGAAAGACTGGGAGTTTAAGGGTGTTGCGTGTATCGAAGATTTTGTAAAGACGTTCATGAAACCAAAATTTGAGCATTACACATTCATAGCCCATAATGCAGGTCGCTATGATGCGTATTTTGTGCTGCGCCAGCTGATTAAGGAGAAATTAAAGATGGAATTATTATCTAGAGGCGGCAACATAATGTGCATCACGGTAAAAGATTTGAAGATAAGATTTATCGACTCTTTAAATTTTTTACCCATGCGGCTTAGCAAGTTACCAAAGGCGATGGGGTTTGACGGTACCAAAGGTTATTTCCCACATTTTTTTAACACAGCTGATAACCAAAATTACATAGGTGCTATGCCGTCAATAGAGTATTTTGGTCCACAATACATGATGCCTGATGAATTATCTGAGTTTACAGCCTGGTATAAACAGCATGTACACAAACCGTTTAACTTTCAAAAAGAACTCGTACGATATTGTAAAGAAGATGTGAAAATATTACAAAAAGCTTGGGATGCTTTCAGATCGGCTGTTATAGCCATGACAGAACAGGAATTTCTAATAACAAAGAAAAAAAAAAAAAAGGTTGTGGTTAAACGTCACATCGAAGCTTTTCAATTAGTCACGTTGGCTTCCGTATGCATGGCCATGTACCGTTGTAAATTTTTACAGGAAAAGACACTGGCCCTTGTACCGGGTGATAACTATCACAAGACTCAGAAGCGTTACTCAACGCCAGCCATACAGTGGTTAATGTACATAGAGCACAAAGAAGGTGTGAGTATAAGACACGCTTTACAAGGGGGCGAGAAGAAAGTTGGTAAATACAGCCTGGATGGTTACGCCGTGATTAACGGAACACCCACTGCATTTGAATTCCAAGGTTGTTTTTATCACGGCTGTGGTGCTTGTTACAATGCCGATGATAAAAACAAACTGACTAAAACGACCTACGGTCAATTACACCACAAGACGCAGGTAAAGTTGCACTACCTTAAACGTTGTGGATTTCAGATACGTGAAATCTGGGGTTGTGAATGGAAGTCTATGCTAGATTCTGATGCGGATCTACAGGCTTTTCTGAAGGGTAAAGAATTACCCGAACCCTTGGAGCCGCGTGATGCTCTTTATGGCGGGCGCACAAACGCCATAAAGCTGTATCACAAAACAGGCTGTGATGAAAAAATTCACTATTTTGATTTCACCAGCCTGTACCCATATGTTAACAAAACCAAAACGTATCCTATACAGCACCCACGCATTATTTATAAGGACTTTGGTGATGTCACAAAGTATTTCGGTTTTGCCAGGGTTAAAGTTTACCCGCCTCGTGGCCTATTCTTTCCGGTTCTGCCGGTTAAAATGGGTGGCAAGTTAATGTTTCCATTATGTCGCACATGCGCTGAGTCTGGCCAGACTGAGCCGTGCGTTCATGATTCAGAAAAACGTGCACTCATCGGTACATGGTGTACCGTGGAACTAAACTTGGCTGTAGAAATGGTGTACATGGTGTGTAAAATCTATGAGGTGTGGCATTTTGATGAGAGCTCTGACAAATTGTTTTCAGGCTACATTAAAATGCACCTCAGGGATAAACAAGAGGCCTCTGGTTATCCCGAATGGTGTACAGACGCCGAGAAACGCCAAGAGTATATAGATGTCTATCAAAAAAATGAAGGCGTGTCTTTACGACCCGATCACATAGAAATCAATCCCGCTAAAAGACAAATTTCAAAATTGTTTTTAAATTCCTTATGGGGTAAATTTGGTCAACGTAGCAACATGCCCAATACGTGTCTAGTGACCGATCCCGACAAACTTTTTGAATACGCGTTCTTACCGTACTATGACGTGTCCGCTTTGGACTTTGTTGACGATGATACAGTTATGGTAAATTGGAAGTATGCCAAAGTTCATTACACCAGGGGCGCAATTTCAAATGTAACTATAGCCATCTTTACAACGGCTTATGCACGTGTTGAACTGTACAAACTACTGTATAGATTACAAGATAGATGTCTTTATCACGACACAGATTCTGTAATTTTTGTCAGTAGACCCGGTGACTGGTGCCCGCCATTGGGTGATTATTTAGGAGAGTTGACCAGCGAACTACCCACAGGCACCCATATAACAGAATTTGTCTCAGCCGGTCCCAAGTCATACGGCTATCGACTAAACAACGGAAAGACCTGTTTAAAAGTTAAAGGTATAATGCTCAATGTTGATAATGCGCAGCACGTTAACTTTGACAGCCTGAAAGAACTGGTCTTAGATTATCCTTTAAATCCCGAAGGCGATGACCAGAAAAAGGTTGTGATCCGTCAACCCGGTATAGTACGTGTGAAAAAGTGCTGGCAGATAGAGACGCGTACTTTGCAGAAGACGCAAAGGTGTGTTTATACTAAACGGTCTCTTACGGACAACTTCACAACACTGCCGTTCGGCTATTAAGATGGACACCAGATTTCAGCACCCTTTCTCATGTATTTTAGCGGGTCCGTCCAATTCGGGTAAAAGTTATTTTGTGAAAACGCTGTTGAAACACGCTGCAACACATATGACTCATGTACCTTATTATTTATTATTTATTAGCAATTTCTTATATAGTGCAGCATATTCCGTTGCGCTTTACAACTAGAACAACAATTATAGAACAAAACTAGGCAAAGACAGACAGACAGACAGAGGTAGGAAGGCCCTGCTCGCAAGCTTACAATCTATAGGGAAATAGGCATTAATACACAAGGATAGATGCTACCTGTCACACAATGGTTCCCCAGGTTGCTAGGTTCTTATATGATATGATCACCCAGCAATGTTGGAAGACAAAATGTGAGTCCATGTGGACTGTACAGAGGGGATGCAACTCGATAGGGAAGCTGTGAAGGTTATGTGTGTGGGTCTGAAATTTGGTAGGCTTGTCTGAAGAGATGAGTTTTCAGAGAACGTTTAAAGGTTTGGAGACTAGAGGAGAGTCTTATTGTGCGTGGGAGTGCATTCCACAGAGTGGGTGAAGCCCGGGTAAAGTCCTGTAATTTTGAGTGGGAACAGGTAATACATGTGGATGAGAGACGCAGATCTTGTGCAGAGCGGAGAGGTCTGGTAGGGAGATATTTTGAGATGAGTGAGGAGATGTATGATGGTGCAGTTTGGTTAATAGCCTTGTATGTAAGTAAAAGTATTTTATATTTGACACGGTAGAATACCGGTAACCAATGGAGGGACTGACAGAGCGGATCAGCAGATGAAGAACGTCTGGCGAGGAAGATTAGCCTCGCAGCTGCATTTAAAATGGATTGAAGTGGTGATAGCCTATGTTTGGGAAGACCAGTAAGGAGACTATTACAATAATCAATGCGGGAGATGATGAGTGCATGGATTAGAGTTTTTGCAGTGTCTTGTGTAAGATAAGGGCGTATTTTGGATATGTTTTTAAGGTGCATGTAACATGATTTAGAGACAGATTGAATGTGTGGAACAAAGGACAGTTCAGAGTCAAGGGTGACACCTAGGCAACGAGCTTGTGGGGTGGGGTGGATAGTTGCATTGTCAACAGTTATAGAGATATCAGGTTGGTAACTACTCTTAGCTGGTGGGAAAATAATTAATTCGGTTTTGGAAATGTTGAGTTTGAGGTGGCGAGATGACATCCAAGATGAAATGGCAGACAGGCATCCAGTGACACGAGCCAATACTGGTGGTGACAAATCTGGGGAGGATAGGTAGATTTGAGTATCATCAGCATACAAATGATACTGAAATCCAAAGGAGCTGATTAGTTTACCAAGAGAGGAGGTATAGATTGAGAAAAGCAGAGGACCTAAGACTGAGCCTTGCGGTACTCCAACTGATAGAGGTAGAGAAGAGGAGGTAGAATCAGAGAAGTGAACACTGAAAGAGCGATTAGATAGGTAGGATGAGAACCAAGAAAGGGCTGTGTCATGAAGACCTAGGGATTGTAGTGTTTGTATGAGAAGAGAGTGATAATGTTGTTTGGTTTTACACCTGTTGGCAACCTATATACGACCAACTTCTGTGTGATTACCCCTGTACGCGTTTTATAGAGGGCTTACCAGAGTCTTTTAGCGATGATCAACTTTTTCCCCCTGATAAGATTAATTTAACAGTGATTGATGATTTGATGGACGCGGCAAGTAATAATTCTGAGGTTGAGAAAGCTTTCACAAAGTATGTACACCATCGTAATCTCAGTATCCTGTACCTTGTCCAAAACATATTTTGTCAAGGTAAAAAGAGCAGAACTATACATTTAAACACAAAATATATGGTCCTGTTCAAAAACCCCAGGGATAAAATGCAGGTGGGCATTCTGGCTAGACAAATGTACCCATCGAAACATCGTTTTTTTCTCGAATCCTATGAATCCGCGACGGCTGCCCCTTATGGTTATTTACTGGTTGATTTAAGAAACAACGCTCTTGACGATTATCGTTTACGAAGCAGCTTATTCCCACCAGACACGCCTGTCGCTTTTGTCATTAAGAAGCGTGGTTCTATAAAGCTATAACCGTACAACCTTTAGTCATTTGTTGTCATTCTAACAACGGTGAACATGTCGAGGCGGATAAGACGTAATTGGGTGCTTTTAAAAACGTTATTTAAAGCAACACCAATCCAAAGAAATGCTATTTTATCCAACGCTTCAAACGATTTAGTCACGGCTATTTGTGAGATAGCGCTCAACACGCTTAAAGGTAAAATACCGCTGTCTCAACGACAGTTGAACTACCTTAAAAAGAAGCGAGCGCTTATAAAATCACTTTGTAATAAGAAATGTGCCATTGGAAAAAAGAAGAGGTTGGTTAAACAGTCGGGTGGTTTTATCGGTTCGCTGCTTGGTTTTGCTATACCGCTAATTACAGGACTATTGTCTAATCGCTGATGGAGTACGCTGAGAAAATGTATCTGGTACCTCAGAATCAGATAGACCGTTTACATAATAAACCGAACAGCGACGACATACGTAAAACAGCAACGCATGGTCTAGATGTAGAGATCGTGAAAATACTACAGAATAATGATTTATCAGAATATGAAAAAGCAAAGCGATATACAATGTTGTTGCAGAGATACCTGGTGTTGAGTAAACAGGCTGATAGTGAAATGTCAACTTTAGCTCTTTTATCACCCGTTGCAAAATCTGTCGATGAATCAAATAATACGACACAGCCTATTGCACCCGATGCTGTTTATCATGAGCTTTTGAGCGGTGTTAATGACCGGTATAAGAAAAACTGTGAAATACTATTGAGTAAAATGACACGCTCTAAACACATCACAGACTGGAACAGTAAAGGGGAGTTTCTGTACAAAGGCGTCACTGTGCCTGGTTCCAACATGTTAGATTTAATAAGAAGCATCACGCAAAGTAACGGTGTGTCGATCCGTAATATACCGAACGGGTGGCCTGAATTTATGCGGGCAATGTCTGAATTGAATATTCCCTCAACCGTCATAGCCAATGCGGCAAATAGAATGTGTTTAGAACGCTTAAAAGCTGAGAAGCAGGATGACTCTGATGGTGCTGTGACATCGCCCATGTCGTTACAAACCCTTAACAAAGGTCGAATAAATGTTTTAAGTCCCCCAGGTTTAACAACACCGCACGGTTACTTACTGCCTAGGAAAAGATCCGTAAATCTATTTCAGGATTCACAGTGGCTGAAACTATAACATATAACTAATTTATAATATTTTTATACACTGTATTTTGTGTTGTTATTTTGCGCCACAATGTTTAACTTATGTCAATAATATTTTATGTAATGTTTTAAATGCTTCTTTACCGTGTTATATATATATATATATATATATATCAATAAAATATGCTTATGCTTTATAAAACAACGTTTTGTTCTTTGTTTCTATTGCTGTAAACGGAAGAGATTTCAATCACGCGATATAAAGTTTAATAAACAACGTTGTTTATTAGAAAAACATCATAGATATGATGCGTTGTACATAAAACGTATCAAACAGAATGTTGATTACAAGTTACACAAACAATACAACGTTGTGCGTAACACGCTTCACACACAGCGTTGTGCGTGAAACGTTTTATGTACAACGTGCCATAGTTATGACGCGTTGTACATAAAACACTTCACGCACAACGTTGGTTACAAGTTACACAATTCTGTATATATCTATATGCATAATGACTAAGACAATGGCTTCTTGGGAGTCGTTTTACAAAATTTGAAACAAAACAATCATTACGTTTTGTGTCATCACTAAAACGGGCCAGTACATCCACATATTTGTATTTTTTACACATGTAAAATATAAAGTATATGCAATATTGACCGCAAACGGTGCTGTTAAAATTTTGCAACTGCTTATTTTGGTGATAAACACTTTTTGAATTCAAGTTTAAAAAATGTATTATTGCTTTTGGGAATAGGGGGCTGTCAGGGGCTAACCCGTAAGAATCAAAAAAGTAACATTCACGCTGTTCGTTAAAATAAGCGGCCAACCAGTGCTCACCCGGCTGCCCGCTGCTATGCGTATTGATTACAAACGCGCAGGGATATTGCGACAGTTTACTGACCGGTAACATATCGCACGGATACGTTCCTTTAAAAATATGCCTTGTGCTTTGCACGGCGTACAGAATACAGTTTATCTGTAATGTGTCCATTTTTTCAGCAGCGTAGTGTTAGTTTATTTCATTTATAGATAATCGTACAGCACATCGCGCCTTTGATTAATCTCGATGATGTTATCAAATAGAGCGTATATTATCACATTGACTGTACGGTCCAACGCTTCTGCAAAGCGGAATTCGGCACGTAGATTGCCTGTTCTTATCAGGGAAAGGTGTTCTCCACACTCCTGTTCTGGTGAAAGGTCAAAAGCAAATAGCGTGTAGCCCCTGAGGTACTCTTCGCGGTCAATCAGTATACCATTGTCAGATTTCTGCTTATTTGTGATCTGTATGAGTGACATATACTCTCTTACAGCATTACCGCGTTCAAAGTCGGGTTGAAATGGCTTGGCGGGGTGCGGCGTTCCATCCAGATAAAGGGACGCAAAACTTACATTTTTATGTTCAAAGCAAAGGGGGATTTTGTTTTGTCATGGTAGTCCGTAGATCTGTGGATTTTTAAAATGTGCTGTCATCATTTATCACTCATGGCCATTAAAATCAATATGTTTTTAAATTAGTGCCATGTGTGATGCTTCCGTACATCTAAGAAAATGGACATGGTCAGATTGTAGTCCGTAGATCTGTGGATTTTTAAAATGTGCTGTCATCATTTATCACTCATGGCCATTAAAATCAATATGTTTTTAAATTAGTGCCATGTGTGATGCTTCCGTACATCTAAGAAAATGGACATGGTCATTAGTCATTATGCCTTTTAAAACTGCACCATGTGTACCAAGCGTGATGTTTAAATTGTTGGAATGTGTGAACTATAACAAAGTAATGCTTGAAAGTGTACAGACTAGTCAAAATAGTGAATTTTTTCATCACAAGCTGGTTTGTGATCTTTATTGCGCATTCTGCGCCTGGTGTTGCGTGACACTCTGCGACTGGTGTTACGTGACAATTTTTAATACGGTTTAATATCGAACACTATAAATTTATATAAAATTTAATATAAAATTTTATATTAAAGCGATATAAGACACTATCATTTAATATAAAAGGGGGTGGAGCCTAGGAGCAAGGGGGTGTTACCACCTGTCAGTTTGACAGAAAGGTTGTCTTTATCTACTGTAGGAGCAAAGCTTGAAATTGTACTATTGTGATCATAGATACTGCCACTAGTATTATGTAGCTTCGGAACCACTCCCAGATCTTCACTCAACAAATCACCCTCTTCGAAATTTGTTTTTGTTTTTGTTTTGGTATTTGTGTCTTTTTTGGGTTGTTTTTGGAAGACAACCTCATGTCATGATTGATCCGCACAATGATCAGAAATACACCAATGAGGTGACAGTACAGTACCTTATTGAAATGAGCCAGCATTTGAGAACTTGACAAAAGAACTTGAAACTGTAGATTGCTGGTATGCCAAATACTAACTGTCTTGATTGTGAACCAAGAGACTGTGTGATTGTTCTTACGCTCAGGTTGCCTAATAGACAGGTGGGAAGGACCATACCAAGTTTTGTTGACAGCACTATCCCAGTGAAAGTAGCCGAGAGAGAGACTTGGGTCCACGATTCCCATTGCAGGAAAGTTGGTAGTCCGGAAGGAACTTGTAAATGGAGTAAGATCGCAAAAGTATCACCAGAGACTCTGTTCCATGAAGACTGAGAGGCGGCACTGTTGAAAACTATGTGAGCGTACTAAAGGATTGCAGAAAGACCAGTCATTGTAATTGATTTGTTATGAACAAGAGTTGATATTTTAGTGGAAAGTACTAATTGAATTAAAAAAGTGTTATTAGTGGATGAATGGTATATAAGGCTAAAAAAAGGAATTATGTAAAAATAAAATAAAACAAGCGGTACCTGTGGAAAAGAAAGGTGTTAATAAAATAATGTTTACACTCTTTTGAGTGGATTGGTAAGGAGTGGCCCGTGTAGTTGTTAATAGTCCCGGTTATCCTACCTGTCCCTGCGCTATGTTGTTCCGGAGCTGCTGGTGAGCACAGCGGCTCTGATCCTGAGTGCAGCGGATGGTGAGGATTGGCGGCGCTGAGTCCCGCTGCGTCCAGCGGGGTTGTATGCGCACTGATGTTCTCCGGCTCCCGTCACCGCTGCTGACAGTGGGTCGTGTTGCGGCCGATGTCCTGGCCGTGCGGTGGGCTTTCTTTCTCCTTAGTGAACAGTCTCCAACGCGTTTCATGCGATTTGCACTTTTTCGAGGAGGGAATAAAAAGATTTTTATTTAAGCTTCTAATTTATATTAAAAGATACCGGAACTTCAGCCCGGAAGTGACCTCATTTTTGGTGGGAACCATATGTCAGGTTTTCCACATAGAGGAAATATTATAAAACATCAAGTACGAATAGTGAAGAAAAATTAAAAAGAAAAAAAATATAAAAAGATGTTTTTGGGTACCGCTATGTTTATTGGTTGGAACTGTAAAGTATATTAATTTTTTTATTTTATTTATTTTTATTTTGTTGTCTGATTAATACTGGCTATTTTATTAATTTTTATAATTTTGGCTAATACTGGCTATTTTGTTAATTTTTATGATTTTTGATGAAAATTATTTTTTTCGTAGAAAAGGATTCAGTTCAAATTCTATATTCAGGCCTTTCGGGGCCATAGTTTTCAAGTCGAAGATCCATCTTGTTTCCACCATTTTTAATTCTTCCGAGATGTTACCTCCTCTCCAGTTAGCATGTATTTTTCTGATCACCATCAATTTTGTACCTATTGGGTTTTTATTGTGGACTTCAAGGTAGTGCTTAGAGACATTATGCGTAGGTAGTCCCTTTTTTATGTTATTAATGTGTTCGGCAAATCTGATTTTTGCTTTTCTTTTTGTCTGTCCAATGTATTGGAGGTTGCAGGGGCATTGTAAGAGATAAATTACCCCTTCTGTATCGCAACTCAGCATTTGGTTGATGTGGTACGTTTTTCCTGTTACTGTCTGTCGTCTGTTTAATGGATTGGGCTCTTCGGTAAATAAAAATATTTTCTATGTTGTTTCTGTTTTTATTATATGACAAGTGGGTGAATTTAAAAGATGTCATTAGCAGCAGCAATTTATAAATTCGTAGCTAAAAATATGTTAAATTACTGCGCTTGAATAAAAAGCTGCTTTCTTAGAAGATGGATTTGTGATATTCCTTACACAAAGTGAACTCATGAAAAGCAATTTTATAGAAAAGGGCTACTCGAATGTGGAAATTCAAAACCACATCGACAGATTGAAACAAATTGACAGAAAGGACATCATACAATATAAGAATAAAAAGGAAAATCCCATCCAAATACCTTTTATCACCCAATACAACAGCAATACAGCAATAGTGGAAAATATAATACGGAAACATTGGCCCATTCTACAACTGGATGAAACATTAAAACATTTACTACCTGACCAACCAAGAATTATTTACCGAAGAGCCCAATCCATTAAACAGACGATTGTGAAAAGCCATTTACACCATCAAAGCAAAAAAGACTGTGATCCTGTCAATAAAGGCTTCAGACAGTGCCTAAATTGCAAAGCTTGTACGATAAGCAACAGGACAACGAGAAAAACAACAAACTTTTCATCTACAGTAACAGGAAAAACGTACCACATCAACCAAATGCTGAGTTGCGATACAGAAGGGGTAATTTATCTCTTACAATGCCCCTGCAACCTCCAATACATTGGACAGACAAAAAGAAAAGCAAAAATCAGATTTGCCGAACACATTAATAACATAAAAAAGGGACTACCTACGCATAATGTCTCTAAGCACTACCTTGAAGTCCACAATAAAAACCCAATAGGTACAAAATTGATGGTGATCAGAAAAATACATGCTAACTGGAGAGGAGGTAACATCTCGGAAGAATTAAAAATGGTGGAAACAAGATGGATCTTCGACTTGAAAACTATGGCCCCGAAAGGCCTGAATATAGAATTTGAACTGAATCCTTTTCTACGAAAAAAATAATTTTCATCAAAAATCATAAAAATTAACAAAATAGCCAGTATTAGCCAAAATTATAAAAATTAATAAAATAGCCAGTATTAATCAGACAACAAAATAAAAATAAATAAAATAAAAAAATTAATATACTTTACAGTTCCAACCAATAAACATAGCGGTACCCAAAAACATCTTTTTATATTTTTTTTTCTTTTTAATTTTTCTTCACTATTCGTATTTGATGTTTTATAATATTTCCTCTATGTGGAAAACCTGACATATGGTTCCCACCAAAAATGAGGTCACTTCCGGGCGGAAGTTCCGGTATCTTTTAATATAAATTAGAAGCTTAAATAAAAATATTTTTATTCCCTCCTCGAAAAAGTGCAAATCGCATGAAACGCGTTGGAGACTGTTCACTAAGGAGAAAGAAAGCCCACCGCACGGCCAGGACATCGGCCGCAACACGACCCACTGTCAGCAGCGGTGACGGGAGCCGGAGAACATCAGTGCGCATACAGCCCCGCTGGACGCAGCGGGACTCAGCGCCGCCAATCCTCACCATCCGCTACACTCAGGAACAGAGCCGCTGTGCTCACCAGCAGCTCCGGAACAACATAGCGCAGGGACAGGTAGGATAACCGGGACTATTAACAACTACACGGGCCACTCCTTACCAATCCACTCAAAAGAGTGTAAACATTATTTTATTAACACTTTTCTTTTCCACAGGTACCGCTTGTTTTATTTTATTTTTACATAATTCCCTTTTTTAGCTTTATATACCATTCAACCACTAATAACACTTTTTTAATTCAATTAGCGCTTTCCACTAAAATATCAAATCCATCTTCTAAGAAAGCAGCTTTTTATTCAAGCGCAGTAATTTAACATATTTTTAGCTATGAACAAGAGTTGCTTTGTTCTATTTCTCTTTTCTCTCTTTCCCACTGACAAACTTTTTTTTCAGGATATTCTATTTTTGCGAGGTTTTTTTGTGAGGAGTCGAGTGTGGGACTGGAACTGGTTCTGGAGGAAGGAGTAATTTCCTTATAGGATTCCAGGATTAGCCGATCAGTTTGTTAAAGTCAGAGAAAAATCAGAGTTCTAGTAGTTATGGAGATCAGAGGTAATCAGGAACAATCAGACAATGGCTATTCACACATTGCAGATAAAGAGCTCATTAATATATGTGGAAGAAAGGTTTATGAGTGGCTCTCCCCGAACTCCAAAGGTTTATGTTATTTAGGAAGGACACTACTTATAACCCTTGTTCAATGATTAAACAGACCTAGCATACGTTCCAGAAATGGAAACAATGTGTTATGATTCCAGCACTCTGGTCAGAGGAGATCTTATGGCAAGGACCGGAGCCCTGGAACGGAATGCTGGGGAAGGGAGCAGGACAGGAAAATAGCCCCCGGCGCCCTAACTCTGTTGTCTCACCCGTGTTGTCAGAAATCCCCTGCGAGACTATGGTTTCTTGAGCCCTTGGCAGCCGCGTTTGAAGGGCGGATTATGTCTGCCCAACTTCGATGCCCCCCGGTCTTAATGAGAGACAAAGGGAAACCCGAGACAGGGTGATAACAAGAGGCCCTCTAACTAAACAACTAGGCCAGGGGCTAAGCAAACTCAAAACTATAATATGTGCGGAGAAACCGCCAGGGAAAAGGACAACCAAAATATCCACTTGACCAATTCTCCTACCCGGCACCGCCGAGTACCAGAGAGGACTTGTGGAAGCGAAACCCTCCGCAAATGCTCCAAACACAAAATATAAAAGGTAAAGCGGCTGAGCCGCAACACACGGCAGAGCCGCAACTCACGAACACCACTGGATATAAAACGGTGATCAGTCAGGACTCCAGGGAACCAAACGACCTCTTGGGATGAGATGACAACTCCCGAAAACCGGACTTCTGAGGACTGGAATGACCGGATACAGCAGGACTGGAAACAGACTCTCAGCAAACAAAGGCAGCATGCAGGAAGCTATTACCGGCATCTGTGAGAAGCCCTGGGAGTGTATTTAACAAGGAGTCCTCCAATCAGCTGCTAAAGGCTGATTAGAAAAAATGCCGTGCAGCTGCCTTGCTGCACGGCCAGAGAGCAGGTGAATATCTAAATTTCCTAAAGCCTAGCAACGGTGAACGCGGTCCGCCAGTGGCGTCCCCGTTGCTAGGGTCCGTGCGGCTCAGCGCGCCCGGCGTCTAGCGTTGCTAGGGAGCCGGCGGCTGTACGCGCACGGCGTCTCTAGTTGCTAGGCGCCGGGCCGCGCAGACAAGCGGACCCCGGCGCCTAACACAATGTTCAGAAAATTATAGGAATATGTAGATCATGAAAATTTTATATGTCACTGTCACAATTTGTTTGTGTCTTCTTCATCTACCCAGCAGAACCTCAATCGAATCCAAACATCAGTGTACAAAGACGTAGGTACATGTATGTGTGAAATGTTAGTCGCAAATCAGACATTATAGGCCAAAGCACTGTCCCAGCATACTCTATAGGTTGAATGTTGTCCCACACCCAACCAGTGGTCCCGTGACCACCGAGTGCATATAGAGGATGGCTCATCCTCCTCCCTGTCTTCCCCAAGTATAGACAAGTGTCTGATTTGCAATATTAATACATACTTGTGTCTAGGTCACCGATTATTGTATGAAATATTTTTTTTTCTTATGTTAATAATTGATGGCAGTTATTGTTTGCTGCCAAAGGGTGGACTGTCGAAGTAAAACATATTACATAAAAAGAACATACAAACTACACACATTATGAGTCGCTATACTTGCAAATACGCGCAGCGAGCACAGCAATATATGGTAACACACGCATTTACATGGACATGCCACAGAGATGGATTCGACACTTATTTCATACAGTACATAACTATAATAATATCGAGCACCAGACATCATGATGATTTAAAATTATATAATGAAGTAATGTCATGTATGTGTATTATTTGAACGAAACCAGATACACCAGTCATATTTGGTATTAAAGCAAGCAGATTAATGTGTAGATTCATCTGATACTTGTTATTAAGTTGTAGGACATTGCAACAAATAATTATGATTAAATGTATAAAAGCTAAAATCACTTTTATTAGAACAATAGATATTCCAAACAGGTAGTGGACAGGAAGCTCAGGCCAGCCCTTTGGATGTCTTCAAGGCTGAACCTGATTAGCATACACAAAGAGACTAGTGACTCATCATGAATGAGTAAGTTCCCTCCCCCAAACTAGATAACACATTGCTGATCACACATGAGGTCAGTTGCTGTTTGGTACCAGACGATGATGGAGTTCCAGCATGATTTTACAGAGAGAAAGAGAGTGATATGGAGAGGCTTTTATACGAGAAAGATATGGTGATGTATTTGCTGTAACTGGCCTGTAACTGTAACTGTATGTTTTAACTGCTTACTGTGTGAGTTGTAACCATGTAATTATGTGTATACTGTACATTGTAAGATATTGAATCCATATCCTTTTTAATAACAAATATATACATCAATGAGCTTCAGATAATGTGTGGGTGTATTGTTTTCTCTTATGGGATGCAGTGTTTTGCGATATATAGTGCACATTCATGGGATATGGTAATAAGAGGTGCAGGCGTTTACAATATATATAAGAGCAGGCATTTTAAATATTTGTGAGAAAGCAATTTGGCATTCACACCAGCAAGACAGGTTTTCAGAATGCTGGAGTGGCTTGAACCAGCATGGCAGGTTTTCAGAATGCTAGAATAAATGGTTTGAATCAGTAAGGCAGGTTTTCAGAATGCTGGAATGGCTTGAATCAGCAAGGCAGATTTTCAGAAAGCTGGAATGGCTTGTACCAGTAAGGCAGATTTTCAGAATGCTGGAATGGCTTGAACCAGCAAGGCAGGTTTTTGTAATGTTGTAATGGCTTAAACCAGCAAGGCATGTTTTCAGAATGCTGGAATTGGCTGTACCAGCATGGCAGGTTTTCAGCATGCTGGAATTGGCTGAACCAGCAAGGCAGGTTTTCAGAATGCTGAAATTGGCTGAACCGGCAAGACAGGACAGCGCCCGATTCTGCAGCGGCGGTAAGCCAGAGCACGGCTGGGAAGCGCTAAAAGCCTCAGTTTTCTGATAGGAAAAATAATAACATCAAAACAGGTGTGTGATTGGCTGGCTAGAAGGGGAGGTTGGAGGACAGTTTTTTTGCTTGTTTTTTTTACATTTTTACATTTTTATATTTAGGACCTGATTCAGCTGCTGGTGCAGTTTTGCTAAATTTCCCTGGTGTAGGAAGACAGAGGGTCTTGCTTATCCAAGATCCCAGAAGGATTCTGGACTGGAACAAGAGCAGTAGACAGTTTGGAAGTAGCCATGGTTAGAAAAAAGGGAGTTTAGGGGGGAAAACCGCACCAGTCTAAATAGATTTTAATGAAATAATTAGAGACCTCTGAAAAACTGAATTTAAATAGAATTCCTTCTGTATATGGCAACCATAGATATTGTAAGGATTAATCCCAAAATCGTATAGTGTTGCTATCAGTGGTGCTCCCTAGAGTCAAAAAGTATCAAGTACAAAAAAAGCCAAAAGGAGAGTTTTGGAAAAGACTCTTTTGTGGGAGCACTCTAATTCAGAGGTTATTAGTGTAATTTATGAATTATAAAATAGAAACAATGATAGTTAACAAAAATCAAATTCAGGGAGTGACTACCTATGAAATTAATAGTAGCTTAGCGAGAATATTAATAAATTATTCGTGATCTTTAATACTCACGATGAGCAAATTGCCAGCGGCGGTAAGCCAGAGCACGGCTGGGAAGCGCTAAAAGCCTCAGTTTTCTGATAGGAAAAATAATAACATCAAAACAGGTGTGTGATTGGCTGGCTAGAAGGGGAGGTTGGAGGACAGTTTTTTTGCTTGTTTTTTTTTACATTTTTACATTTTTATATTTAGGACCTGATTCAGCTGCTGGTGCAGTTTTGCTAAATTTCCCTGGTGTAGGAAGACAGAGGGTCTTGCTTATCCAAGATCCCAGAAGGATTCTGGACTGGAACAAGAGCAGTAGACAGTTTGGAAGTAGCCATGGTTGCCTGAAATCCATCTTGTCGATCAGAGAGATCCTGTAGGCCTTTGACTACCTGTCGCTGTACTGTCCCTAGGCCAGGCATGTCCAAACTGCGGCCCTCCAGCTGTTGAGAAACTACACATCCCAGCATGCCCTGACACAGCTTAGCATTCACTGACAGCAAAACTGTGTCAGGGCATGCTGAGATATGTAGTTTCACAACAGCTGGAGGGCCGCAGTTTGGACATGCCTGCTCTAGGCTATCCAGATGAGCTGCTATAGCTTAAAGCAAGTCTGAACTTAACACAGCACTGCCTGCCAAATCCATTGGGTTAGTGCTTACTGTCATGGCTGTGGTTATTTGTGAATCCAGACTAGGACTAGACACTGGGTCTGGACTTCAGAGTTGAGGACAGAATTGTGCAGGATTAATATAAGATCATCACATGCAGATGTGGCAGTTGGCTGAAAGGTAGCAGAAGATGACCAGATATGTGTATACTGGAACACTGGTGAGGAGACCAATAGATAGCTGGAGTGTCACTGATAACAGAGTGTCACTTGGATGAGGTGACTAGAGAATGATGAATGTTCAGGAACTAGTTGAACTGAACACTGGCTTGTCTTGACTAGCAAAGCAGGTTTTCAGAATGCTGGAATAGCGTGAACCAGCAAGGCAGGTTTCAGAATGCTGGAATGGCTTATACCTGCAAGGCAGGTTTTCAGAATGCTGGAATGGCTTATACCTGCAATGCAGGTTTTCAGAATGCTGGAATGGCTTGAACCAGCAAGGCAGGTTTTCAGAATGCTGGAATGGCTTGAACCAGCAAGGCTGGTTGTCAGAATGCTGGAATGGCTTGTACCTTATAAACAAACAAAAACCGTCAGTTGCCAGAAAAAGACAGGGATTGCCTTTTTGGAGCACTCTTTTAAATTAATTAATTGATGTTGTATTGATATGGTTAATAATTTTAAAACGTAACTTTTAATATTCTTATTAAAATATAAGGGTTATAGGTATTTTTGTGTGTATCATTTTATATATACACATGTATAGAGTAAGTATCCTTGTCAAATCCCCCAGGCTGAACTGGCGAGCAAGCCCGGTTGTGGTGAAACGTACGTCCAGTGAGATCAATGAGATAATTAAAGGTAACGGCTCCTCACTGCAGGAGGAAGCCGTGTTCAGCTGACAGCCAACCGCCGATAGCAGTACGGCAATATACCATCTTTCACTCATTACCTTTCTTCTCAAGCATCCACACCTCCCTGCAGGCGCATTTGGACCCTGCAATGCTGATAGTATCAGGGTCCACCTAATACCTGATACGGGGTACGGAGTAGCACTGCTGCTACATTTCAATCGGCCTGGCATCTGTCTCCACTCTCACCCTCCATCCGCTCTATGAAGATGTTGGGAAGCAGATGGGGGCACATGCTTAACAGGCTGAATTTCTATCTTTCACACTGAGTAGGGTCATTCTTAAACTGATATACAGCATTACTGCTAATTACTTCAAATTGTGTATTCAACATCCTATGAGGGTAGGTGTGCAGAATTCTCATGGCAGTGAATAAAACACAGTGGACATAATTCCACTTTTCACTACACCTATTTCTGCTGCAACACACCACTGAGGGGTACCCTTGTTAATATTTGATATCTGAAAGATCATTCTGTGTCCTAAAAATGTATTTTTCAATGGTTAAACTATCTTTTTGTACTATTGAGATGATTACCCCATATTGATATGGGAATTTATATATGGTAATCAATTTGTGTCTTTAGTACAAAAGTAAGTGTTAGACACTGTTGTAGTAATTGGGCACAGGATAAATGAGACAGCTGACTAGTATGGACTCAAACTGAGGGACCCTCGCGTTGTGCCTCTTTAGGCACTTACACATATGCTCTGAATTGTTACAGTAGAAAGGTATTTGCTTATTAGGATACAGCTTGCATTTTGTGGGCGATAATCTAGTGTGTTGAATCTAGCACATGACTCTGATGATTATTGAATAAGTACTGTTTTATGTATTATTTATTCATAATCTACTTGAGGATTCAATCTTAGAGATACTGATTAATGTGCCCATACTGGGGGTCATTCCGAGTTGTTCGCTCGCAAGCTGCTTTTAGCAGCTTTGCACACGCTAAGCCGCCGCCTACTGGGAGTGAATCTTAGCTTATCAAAATTGCGAACGAAAGATTAGCAAAATTGCGAATAGACACTTCTTAGCAGTTTCTGAGTAGCTTCAAACTTACTCGGCATCTGCGATCAGTTCAGTGCTTGTCGTTCCTGGTTTGACGTCATAAACACACCCAGCGTTCGCCCAGACACTCCTCCGTTTCTCCAGCCACTCCCGCGTTTTTCCCAGAAACTGTAGCGTTTTTTCACACACTCCCATAAAACGGCCTGTTTCCGCCCAGAAACACCCACTTCCTGTCAATCACACTACGAACACCAGAACGAAGAAAAAACCTCGTAATGCCGTGAGTAAAATACCTAACTGCATAGCAAATTTACTTGACGCAGTCGCAGTACGAACATTGCGCATGCGCAGTTAGCGGAAAATCGCTGCGATGCGAAGAAAAATACAGAGCGAACAACTCGGAATGACCCCCACTGTGTCCATGGTTAAAGTGTCTGTAGCAGCAGGTTAAAACTTTCTACTGTCTGAGAACTTAAATCTCAGAGATGTTGATCAATGTGTCTGCGCTATGTCCGAGGTCATAGTGTTAGTGCTCTTTCTACATATATTTTTTCAATCCAATGCACAAATAAGTCTAAGTAGTATTGAGCTTGATAATTGTGACGCAGCACATATTCTGGAATGAAATCCAGTATTTAAAACTCACTATATGACTGTGACAAGTGTCATAAGTAACAGTGTTTCATGCTGTATTCACACAAAATAGGCACTGGTAACATTTGTATTATTTCAACTCTCTGAAGTGTTACAGCAGAAAGGTATTTATTTACTAGGATACAGTCCTTAATTTAGGGCGCTATTACTGTGTGTTGAATTTAGCACATGACTGTGATGACTTTTCAGTAAGCAATATTGATTGATGTGTCCACGCTATGTCCGTGGTTATAGTGGCTGTGTTTTTCTATACACATCAGCTTGATAATTATGATGCAGCACATATCCTGGAATGAAATTTAGTATTTAAATCTCACTATATGACTGTGACAAGTGTTATAAGTAACAGTGTTTCATGCTTGTTTCATGCTGTATTTACACAAAGTAGGCACTGGTAACATTTGTATTATTTCAACTTTCTGAAGTGTTACAGCAGAAAGGTATTTACTTACTAGGATACAGTCCTCAATTTAGGGCGCTATTACAGTGTGTTGTATTTAGCACATGACTGTGATGACTATTGAGAAAGCATTGTTCCATGCATTAATAAACAGCTTGAGAATTCAATCTCAGAAACACTGATTAATGTGTCTACACTGTGTCCATGGTTATAACGTTTGTAGCAGCAGGCTAAAAACTTTCAGCTGTCTGAGGATTTAATCTCAGAGAAGTTGATTAGTGTGTCCGCGCTCAGTGGCAAACGCAGGATTTGCATGGGGGGGTTTCCAGAACTGGGTGGAGCCAATCACGGGGGTGGGGACTGAGGTGACCCAGTATATGCTGGGTCCGTAAAACTAGTGTGTCTGTGTGTATATATATATCTACACATATATATACCGTATATACACCTATATATATATATATACATACATACATATACACATATACATAGCATATTAAACATGCATACATACTGCATATATATATATATATATATATATATATATAAAATTATATATATACAGTACACGTATATATACACATGTATGTATCGTGAGTGTGTGTGTGTGTGTGTGTGTGTGCACATGGATATATATGTACTATAATTAAAATAAAGTAAACTTTTATTAAGCACTTACAAGTGCCACCAGGAAGACAGCAGGCTGCAGAGGACGCTAGACAGTCATTAATAATACTCATGCAGCAAAATAAAAAAATAAAAAAATGGGGGTGGGGGTCTGGGTGCTCAGAACCCCTCCCCCCCCCCCCCCCCCCTGCGTGTGCCACATGTCCGTGGTTATAGTGTCTGTGTTTTTTCTATACACACTCTTCAGTGTATTGTATATAAGAGTTTAAGTAGCATTGAGCCTGGTAATTGTGACACCACACATATCCTGGAATGAGATTGAGTATTCAAAACTCATTACATGACTGGGACGAGTGTTAAAAGCAACAGTGTTTCATGCTGTATTTACAGATGGCAGGCACTGGCAACATTTATATCATTACAACTCTCTGAGGATTTAAGAAGGGTTAATCCAGTAAGCCCGGACACACTGATTATTAAAACCAGAAAGCAGCAGTGTGCTTTATAATTTTCCTCAGATATTGAAGAAAAATGTACCACATCTATGTATGTGAAAATATTGTATAAGAAATTTAGCGGTTGAAATTTACTGCATAAGGAACAGTGGCTTATGCTGTATCCACGGATAGTAGGCGCTGGCAATATCTGCATCATTACCATCTCTTGAGGATTTTTAAATATAGTATAGAAGGCGGCAGTGTGTTTTGAAATGTTTTTTCAGATATTGTAAAAAATCATATAACATTTTTGTTTGTGCAAATATTGTATAGAAACCGGATTATGCAGGATGGCTTTTGCTGAACTGAGGAAGCATAACATTAATATGCGGAATAAATAAATAGAAACCAATTAAGCCATGTGACTTGAGAAAATATCAGCATTTATTACAGAATTCAGTTATATATTCACATTGAACAATATTCACCACAAAGACAGTCATACTGTATGTCTATAAAAAAAATATATTTTCTCTTGGGGGATTTGACAAGGATACTTACTCTATACATGTGTATATACAGGGCCGAAACTAGACTTGTCAGCACCCGGGGCAAGGAAGCATTTTGGCGCCCCCCCGCATTAAACAAAAAATTATCATGTTATCAAATATTTAGAAGGGGATACCATTGAACAAAATTGCGCCTCATGTGCCCCAAATGTCCTAAGCATCTGTCACATAGCCCCTGTGTGTCCCCACACATTGCACCACATTACTGCACTACATGATTACACTAAGTGCCCTTTATATTTCACTACACTACGTACATGCCCCTATATGCTGCACTACATTACTACACTATCTCCCATACACTGCACTACATTACATGCTCCTAACACTACGTACATGCCCCTATATGCTGCACTACATTACTACACTATCCCCTATACACTGCACTACATTACATGCTCCTATACACTACACTACGTACATGCCCCTATATGCTGCACTACATTACTACACTATCCCCTATATGCTGCACTACACTACTACACCATCCCCTATATGCTGCACTACATTACATGCTCCTATACACTCAGAGCCGGCCTTAGGCATAGGCAAACTAGGCAAATGCCTAGGGCATCTGGTATGCTTAGGGGCACCAGCAGCTTCTGCTGATTAAAATGATATGCGGCATGCCTATATTCTGTGTGTGACTTCGGCTGTATCTGCATACTAAATGCTATGTTGCAGTGTATTCCTGGAAATCACTGTAATGTAGCATTTCGTATGCATATACAGCCGCAGTTGCACACAGAATATAGGCATGCTGCATATCATTTTAATCAGCAGAAGCGGCTTGTGCATCCTTGCCACATAGTAAACAAAAGGCGCCTGACGTTAGCAGAGCTGCCAGTTGACTCATGCCAGGCAACTCCTGCAGAACTAGCGGCGGTGCTAGGGGGCACCAGCCAAAATTTTGCCTAGGGCATCATATTGGTTAGGGCCGGCTCTGTATACACTGTACTACATACCCTATATGCTGTACTATATATTACTTCATTACACTACACTACACTACATCTACATTACCAACAATAACACTGCAGGCAGGTATCCCCATTTTACACAGTGCGGCAGGCAGATATCCCCATTTTACACAGCGCGGCAGGCATATATCCCCATTTTACACAGTACGCAGGCAGATACCCCATATTACACAGTACGCAGGCAGATGCCCCCATATTACACAGTACGCAGGCAGATGCCCAGATATTACACAGTACGCAGGCAGATGCCCCCATATTACACAGTACGCAGGCAGGTGCCCCCATATTACACAGAACGCAGGCAGGTGCCCCCATATTACACAGTACGCAGGCAGATGCCCCCATATTACACAGTACGCAGGCAGGTGCCCCCATATTACACAGTACGCAGGCAGGTGCCCCCATATTACACAGTACGCAGGCAGATGCCCCCATATTACACAGTACGCAGGCAGATGCCCCCATATTACACAGTACACAGGCAGGTGCCCCCATATTACACAGTACGCAGGCAGATGCCCCCATATTACACAGTACGCAGGCAGGTGCCCCCATATTACACAGTACGCAGGCAGATGCCCCCATATTACACAGTACGCAGGCAGATGCCCCCATATTACACAGTACGCAGGCAGGTGCCCCCATAATACACAGTACGCAGGCAGATGCCCCCATATTACACAGTACGCAGGCAGGTGCCCCCATAATACACAGTACGCAGGCAGGTGCCCCCATTTTACACAGTGCGGCAGGCAGGTATCCCCATAGGCAGGTGTCCCCATTTTACACAGTGCGGCAGCGGCAGGCAGGTTTCAAGTTGGGGGGAAGGAGGGGGGGAGAGAGAGAGAGAATACTTACGTCTTCCCGCTCTTCGGTCCCGCCGCCTCACGTCCCTCGCGCCGGCCGCCTCCTCCTTCATGCTTATCGCCTCTCCCCGAGCGCTCCTGCTCGGGGGGCGGGGCTTCACGGAATGACGCGTTTGTGTCGTGACGTCACGACGCAACGCGTCATTCCGCAAAATTCCGCCCCCCGAGCAGGAGCGCTCGGAAGAGGCGATAAGGAGGTAGAAACGGCACTGCCGCCGGGTCTCTCTCAGCGCCCCTCTAAATCCTGCGCCTGGGTCACATGCCCCCCTAGCCCCCCCCCCCCCCCTAGTTTCGGCCCTGGTATATATAAAATGATAGACACAAAAATACCTATACCCCTTATATTTTAATAAGAATATTAAAAGTTACGTTTTAAAATTATTAACCATATCAATACAACATCAATTAATTGAAAAGAGTGCTCCAAAAAGGCAATCCCTGTCTTTTTCTGGCAACTGACGGTTTCTGTTTGTTTATAAGGTGTAAACGTGATTGTTGGAGCACCTCCAGCTAAAGGATGAATAAAATCCCAAAGTAACTGGGGAAATCTGTCAGATAGCTGGTTATTCAGTATGTAATTATCAATTTTTAGGTTTCTGTGCAGGATACATTACATGACTACAGAGTAATGGCTTGTACCTGCAAGGCATGTTTTCAGAATCCTGGAAATGGCTTGAAACAGCAACGCAGGTTTTTGGAATGCTGGAATGGCTTGTACCAGCAAGGCTGGTTTGCGGAATGCTGGAATGGCCTGACCCAGCAAGGCAGGTTTTTTGAATGCTGGAATTGGCTAAACCTGCAAAGCAGGTTTTCAGACTGCTGGTATTGGCTGAACCAGCAAGGCAGGACAAGTGCCAGGGGCGGCAGCGGCGGTAAGCCAGAGCACAGCTGGGTAGCGCTAAAAGCCACCGTTCTCTAATAAGAAGGTTTTTTTTACATTTTGCTATTTTTATATTTATGATTTTTACATTTACACTTGAATGAGGAGATTGTATAAGTATTTTATAATTTGCAGAAATGTTTGTTACAGTTAGAAAATTTGAATTTTTAAGTTTTCCTTTTTTTCCATTTTAGATTTTTGTGTGGTCATATGTTTTAAGTTTTTTTGTAATATAATAATAACAACATCAAAACAGGTGTGCGATGGGCTGGCTAGAAAGGGAGGTTGGAGGCCAGTTTTTGGGGGGTTTTTTACATTTACATTTTGATATTTAGGACCTGTTTCAGGTGCAGGTGCCGTTTTTCTGAATTTCCCTGGTGTAGGAAGACAGGTGGTCTTGGTTATCCCAGATACCAGAAGGATTTTGGACTGGAACAAGAGCAGTAGACAGAGTTGTGGAAGTAGCCAGGGTTGCCTGAAATCCATCTTGTCGATCAGAGAGATCCAGTAGGCCAGGCATTCCCCAACCACAGTCCTTAAGGCACACTTATACCCCTTTCACATCGCACTAAAAACCCGGTATCGACACGGCATATTGTCGTGTCGAAATGGGTCAGTGTGCGATGTGAAAGCTCCTTTTCAGAATTAGCAGGTCGCCTGACCCGGTAATTCAACCCGGTAAAAAAGAAGGGTTATTACCGGGTTGATTACCGGGTCAGGCGCAGTGTGAATGGGAGCCGTTCCGATGCGACATGGCTCCCATTCACAGCATAGGGAGAGGCGGCGCAGGAGATGAGCTCATCTCCCAGCGCCGCCTCCACCCCCGCCCCTGCTGCTGCTGCGCCCTCCGCTGCTATGGCAACCGACCCGGTATATTGCCGGGTCGGAAAGCCAGCAACGGAGCGCAAATGCCGGATCCCACCCGGTAAGTACACGTTTCTCTTACCGGGTAGGATCCGGCATTTGCGATCTGAATGCAGCATTACAGTGCAGGTTTTAGTAAGATCCAGGCTTAATTATTAGCTCAGTTATTTTGATTTAGCCATCTGTGCTGCAGCCTGGATATCACTAAAACCTGCACTGTTGGTGTGCCTTGAGGACCGTGGTTGGGAATGCCTGATGTAGGCCTTTGACCATCTGTCGCTGTACTGTCTCGAGTCTTTCCAGATAAACTGCTATAGCTTGAAGCACGTCTGACCTTAACCCAGCACTGCCTGCCGTATCCATTGGATCAGTGCTTACTGTCATGGCTGTGGTTATTTGTGAATCTGGACTAGGACTAGACACTGGGTCTGGACTTCAGAATTGAGAACAGTACTGTGCATGTTTAATATAAGATCTTCACATGCAGACATGGCAATTGGCTTGGAATACTGGTGATGAGACTCACCAGTGTAATAGACAGCTGGAGTGTCACCGGTAGTGGAATGTCACTCGGATAAGGTAACCAGAAACTGGGTGGATGATGAATGTTCAGGAGCTGGTTAAACAGAGCGTTGTGCTTGTCTTGACCAGTTTTCATAATGCTGGAATGGATTAAACTAGCAAAATATTAATGCCTTGGTGGAAAGCAGAACAGTCCCTCAGGAACACTGGGATGACATGCCAGTGACCTGGATGTTGCAATTTTATTGCAGTAGCGGCCCTTTAAGATCACCCAGGGAGTCAGGAAGTGCTATAGATGGTAAATGCACTCTGTATATATATAGCAGGAGGTTTAGGAGCTCACAAGAGACTGGAATGGCTTGAACCAGCAAGGCAGATTTTCAGAATGCTGGAATGGCTTGTACCAGCAAGGTAGGTTTTCAAAATGCTGGAATGGCTTGAACCAGCAAGGCAGGGATGGGATCCCGGCAGTCAATATACTGACCCCGGGTTCCCGAGAGAGGATGCAATGCCGGTGTCTACATACAGACACTGCTTGGGATGCCAACGCCATATTACCGACAGCAGGCATCCCAATCATCCTCACAGTGGGATGTGCTGACGTCCTGTCACGCGGGGGGCTTAGGTTTAAGCAGGAGAAGAGGGGTTAGCATTAGGGATCAGGGATAGGAAGGTTACAGTTAAGGACCAGAAAGGGAGGGTTAGGTTAAGAAACTAAGGGGTCCAGTACTCTGCTCCCTGCGCTATTCCTCCTCCTGCTTCGCTTGCTTAACGCTGTGTTCCTGGGTGCATTTACCTCTTCTATTACTAAGATTCTGCTAGACGAAGCGGCTGAACGGTAACTCACCCTCTCTGCGATGACTGTCCTAGTTCATAACGCTGGTATACTGCGCATGTGCAGTTTCCCTTGGCCAATCCCAGGCGGGCCTGCTGTTATTGGTTGAGAAACGCTCCTCACACACTTCACAGCTGCGTCAGCCTGCCTCGAGGACACAGAGTGAAGCCACGTCAGCAGACCTGCTCCAGCAGGATTTTTTTTACAAACAAGAAAAACTTTAATCAGAAAACAAAAAAAGGACACTGCAAGTCAGCAGATAATGGCTCTGTGCTGCAGGGAGGGCTGTTAACGGCAGCTAAACCTGACGAAGCAGGCACAGGAGGAAAGGGGCAGCGGTGAGTCATCAGAGGTTTTAGTAATAGCAGAGGGGAATATCGCCTCCATAGTAGCCTATGGCAGTGCGATATTAGGCACAGTACTTAGCCCAGGCAGATAACAGTCAGTGAAAATGCTTTAGTACATGCAGAGAAGCGATATGTACAAGCATTTTCGCTGAATTTTTCGTTGTGGAGGCTTATCTCCGTTTAGTACATGGACCCCTTAGAGGGGGAGGTAAGGGTTAGGCATCAAACGGGGAAGTTTAGGTTTAAGCAGCAGGGATGGTTAGGGTTAGGCACCAAGCGAGGGGTTAGGCACCACCAGGGAGGGTTAGGGTTAGGCACACACAAGTATACAGTATGTATGCATGTTTAATATACTATGTATATGTGTATATGTATGCATGTGTATATATATATATATATATGGGTGTATATACGGTATATACATGTGTAGATATATATAGATATATATACATACCTCCCAACATGACCCTCTCCAGGAGGGACACAATGCTCTGCTCCTGGACTTCCCTCTTCATTTATGATTGCCATCACCTGTGCTGAAACACCTTTCTTATCCACTGACCTGTTCAAAACAGGTGCTGGCAATCATACATGAAGAGAAAAATCCAGAAGCAGAGCATTTTGTCCCTCCTGGAGAGGGTCATGTTGGGAGGTATGCATATATATACACACACAGACAGACTAGTTTTACGGACCCAGCATATACAAGGGAGGGTTAGGGTAGGGAAAAAGTGAGGGTTAGAGGGACTAATAGGGGTCTGTCGGAATTCTGAAGGATGGGATGCCACTGTCGGTATACTGACAGCCGGCATACTGTCCATTGGCAAGTCATATAGGTTAATAGGTTAAGCTCCAGCGGGTTTTAGATGTCTTGTATGTCTCCCCCTGTCCTCCCCACTCAGGGATTAGCTACTCGCCATTATTGGCAGTGGGAGTTTAGAGGGATTTGACAATTTATCACCTGGACTGACGGGCTTAATTCAGTTTATTTAGCAGGTTTTTAGTTTTACCTCAGCCCAGGTTACTTGTCTGCCAACCCCCCCCACACACACACACACGTTTCTTTGTTTTAACTATCCTATAGTATATTTATGTTGCTTCGATTGGCCTGAAGCTTGTTTAAATGGAAATTCCATGCATTTTTTTTTTCTTTTTGGCAGATCCTCATTTCATGATATTTCCAACAGAACTGTTTCTATTTTTCCTCTGGTTCCTTCCCTCCCTTACAGGTTTGATGATAGGTACAAGGTTTGCATAGCTGGTCACTCATTTTGTACTCAGCTAACTGGTATATGTTCAAGTTGCTGGCTGTCAGGATCCCGGTGTTCAGAATACTGACGCTGGAATCCCAACAGATGGCAATGCAGGCAGCCAGGAATACCGGCCATACAGGACTATTCCCACTCGTGGGTGTCCACGACACCCATAGAGTGGGAAAAGAACCTGCTGCGAGTGCAGCAAGCCACCGTGCCCGCAAGTGGACTCTTTGCACTCGCCCTGCTGCTGGCATACTAGCAGCCAGAATACTGCAGTCAGTATACTGACGGCCTGAATCTCAGCCACCGGTAATTCATATCAAACCCAGCTAGGTGTATGGCTTTAAGTTTATGCCATATATTAATTTTAATTTCTCTTTTGTTTAAAGTTTAAAGCTAATTTAATGAAATAGGTAATAGTTTCTGCCAAAGTCATGTCTCCGTGTCATTATTTTATTTAAGGTTTATGTTAGTTATCATTGATGCATACACAGGGCAATCCTCAGCCATTAGGAGGTTATTATAACCTTTACTGACAACTGAGCTGTACCTGTGTGTATTTTAGCAGAGGTAGAGGATGGGTGTTTGTGGCCTGTGAGCCAGTAGGCAGCTTACTTATATAGCATGCCAGAACTAAATAGAAATGTCCATAGGGGTTAAACATACATGTAACATGGTTACAGACTAGCACATCTTTTTACTAGATAATAGTAGGGGAGGACAGAGCTCTACTACAGTAGCAACAGCTGACTTTCTGCAGGAGGAGAGGACACAAAGTGGGAGATATCATGAAGATGCCAGTGGCAAGAGCTGATCAGAGAGAAGCAGTGGAGGGGTCCTTGGCAAAGCCAAGTGGGTGGGAGTGTAAGGTGAGCTGAGAAGGGATATGTAAACAGAAGAGTGGGTAATGGCTTTGTAGGTGAGAATCAGGAGTTGCATCTTATTTTGTGGGGTATAGGGAGCCCATGGAATACCTGGCACAGGTGAGCAGCAGAGACAGAGCGATGAGAGAAAAATGAGGTGCGCTGCAGAGGTAGGGGTAGACTAATGGGTACCCTAAATGGCAGCATGAAGAGAATGGGGGTCTCCCAACAAAACCCCAACTAAAAATCTGGAGATACAGAATATTTCCGGTACTGTGAAAGGTAATAATGAATGGGTTAGGTTATACACAACTTACAGGGAATGTGTCTGACACACTTAATGAAAAGGACCGCTACTCCAGGTGAGCTATATAGAATAAGAGCTGTCTCCTGCAGTTATACATACAAATGGAACATGTAAAAAGGGTCAGTCCTTATTACTCACTAAAGATAACCAAGGTGAATATATCACATTTCTTTGCCATATTCTCATACACATCTTAGGTAGTCTCATATCTCTAATTCATTAATGTATATGATATAATTCATGTGGATGAGTTGGAACCCCCTGACATATATGTTATAGGGCATATGTAGCAATTGTTATATACCCCTATTAACATATGTGCACAATGTTCTATTTATTAATTTATACCCCTTTCACACTGATCTAAAAATCCGGGATATTGACGGGGCAACTTGGGTCTGGTCTCCGTGTGAAAGGGTCTCTCCAGTCCAAATTGCTGGTGCCTCGACCCTGGACACTATCACCTTCTGGTATCATGAGCCTCTCACTGTACAGTGCTGTGTAACACATCGGCCCTTTATAAGGTATAAAAACTCATATTACAGTTCATAGTTTAATAAGACTATATAACGGCAGAGAGTCAGGGCCTGATTAGGAAGTTGTATGCAATTCTGAATGCGGAGGGATGTTGCACATTTTTGTGACCTGCGCATGCATCTGCATATACAACCTAAAGCACTTACAGGCAGCTGTAATGGTGCGCATCTTGGTTGCTTCTCATTTATGGCTCTATGGCATCACTGGGTGGTAGTAGGGTGTTTGCAGGTAAGCTATGTGTCCTGTGGGCATATAGTCAAAGCTGCAGAATATTCAGAGGTGAGCATACGCAGAGATGTCTGATTCTGTCGGAGCTCCCGCACCAAGGATGTTGCTGGGGCAAATGTAGTTGGTAGTAATTATGGCTGCTGTCACAAGCGGAGGGCTGGGGCCCGGTAAGGTTACAGAGATGTAGTGGTCTCTGAATACAAGTGGATATTTGCATGGATTTCTGATTACTGGAATTGCCACCGCTTTACGGGTGGCTCAGACCCTCAATTTACTACACAGGGAATGTATCCAGAAAACAGTGTAAATAATACGTACAGATTAGATAATGCATATTTTTTATACTCCACAAGTTTAGGTCATTCCATGAAAAACCTGACTTGTCCATCATAGGCAGTAATGCTGGCTGTGGTAATTAGGACTCTTTACTGTCCCATCAGTGTCTGGCCCATTTATCACCATCTTTGCTGTCGCTAGACGAATAACGTGAAATGTTTCGACAATGTTCCCCTAAGAGACCAGCAAAAAATATAATCAACAACTTTATACTTTTGAGAAAATCCATCTTGTTTTAGACGCTAACTTATTATATGAGTTCCCGCTCTAGTAGCCCCCAGCATTTGCCACAGTTTATAATATCTATTTACCAATCAGACAATGGGATAATGAGCGAAAGAAAAAAAAAGTATAAATTCTTCCAAAATACAGATTTTAATACTATCATTTATAACACAGGTTCTCAAACTCAGTCCTCAGGAACCCACACAGTGCATGTTTTGCAGGTCTCCTCACAGAATCACAATTGAAATAATGAGCTCCACATGTGGACCTTTAAAAATGTGTCAGTGAGTAATTAATACACCTGTGCACCTGCTGGGTTACCTGCAAAACATGCACTGTGTGGGGTCCTAAAGACCAAGTTTGAGAACCTCTGATTTATAACAACCAACAGAAAAAAAGTCAAGTTCCGATACTACAAGATCTAAACCTACATTTATGGCCCTCTGGAAATCCTCCAAACTGTGCGGCCTGCTTGCCTTTGTTATAGACTCTTATAGCCACTTCAATGTGCTTATAGCCACCGCAATACCAGCGCGGTTCACCACAATATTCACTCCTCCAAACTTGGAATGGGACACTTCCAACGCATGTCATATCAGGTTCAATCATCAGCAGAAATAAAAGCACACAGCAGATTAACATTTATGCAAGAAAAAAATAATAAAGAAGGTTTTGTGTATGTAGTTATATAAAGATGTTTTTATTTTAAATTAGAAGCAGGCAAACTTTTTTTGTGTTGTGGTCAAATTGGTCCTTCAAATATTTAATATGCAGACCCTCCAACATGACCCGCCCCACTAGGTACAAAATGCTCTGTTTCTGGACTTCCCTCTTAATTTATGATTTCCATCACCTGTGTTGAACTAGTTAAATGATAAGAAAGCTGTTTCTTCACAGGTGATGGCAATAATAAATTAAGAGGGAAGTCCAGAAACAGAGCATTTTGTACCTAGTGGGGCGGGTCATGTTGGAGGGTATGAATATGGCCTCCAAAATGTCTAGTTAGTGGTGTGGTTTCAAATGTATTTCATATTTCTATAATTAAAAATATATATTAGGGGAGCGTGGTCTGGCGGAAGAGCAGGGGGACTTGCTGCTGTTGAGCTCCCGCATTGCGCATCCTATTTACAGCCTTGGGACCTGACCCAGAGCCGCATCGGTAAGCTGTTGCATCCCGCTCCCCTCATCAAGTCATCTGGTGCCAGGTGGTAGGTCCACGGAGCCGAGGAACACCAGATTCGGTTCCCGTGTGTTGCAGCCTACCTTCCCTCCCCAAGCCACGGCCTGGAATTTGGAGCCTGCTGAGGTCGCCCACCCACTGACCACCGGTCCGTGGTGCATAGCGCCCGCAGTCTCCCTGATTTCCCTGCATGCTGCTGGGGACCTGCCTGGTGTTTGGACACCTGAGGCTGGACACCTGAGGCTGGGCACCTGAGGGGCTTGCGGAAGTGGTGACTCCTCTGATCCTCCGGTTCTCAGGTACTCTCTATCAGGGGATGAAACAGGGCGCTGCTGGGCTGAATTCTTCTACACCCCCCTCTCACATCTGAGTTTTACTCATTGGGGAACTGTGACACAGCCAGCCTGCTGCAGGTCATAGAGCTGTGCTGTGCTGCACTATATTATCTTTTTGACTGTCGCTGGATTCCACATTCCTCTTGTTATTGATTAAAAAAGGACTCAGCTGCGCAATGGAATTGGAAACATGAACAAAAGCTGACGTATGCTGAGATATATTATATAAAAGAATTTAATATGACAATAAAAAAAAAATATTTTTCCATACAATAGACCATATAATTGGACTTAAACCTAATAGGGAAATTGTCAAATACCCTGCACTGGATATCAGATAAAACAAGCACTTGTAAAGTGAGCGGTAACAATATGCAACATTTGTATCCAACAAATAGAAACAGTGTCGTATCCTTGGTATGAATAAAATGTTATAATGTGGAGTAGTTCATAGGTTTTAGAAAGGTAACTGCAGTCCCATGAATGTTTTAATATGGCTCCGCTATGTAGAAATGCTCCAATGTCAGATAGTCAAAATTACCTCTCCTGTGGGCTGGTTTCTAACCGAGCGTCCTCGGTTAGATCATCCTGCGTTGCCCACCACGTAGCTGTCACTGGGAGGGAGAGTGCAGGGCTTGCACCGGGCGGAGTCCTACACGGAGACACTGCTGGAAGTATAAAGGAGCCGCTATGGAGACTGTGTTGACAATGCCGCTCGGCGGGCCTCGATGTCAGCTGCGGCGTACACAGAATGATGAGCCGCTGCAGGGGCTGTAAGGTCAATATTGGTCTAGTAATATAAATGAAAGTGCTAATCGTGCAAAATGGAATACAAGAAATGAAACAATGACTTGCGCCCTAGCTGCAGCTTGATATACGTCCAAAAGAACACCACTTCTTTCTACATACAACAATACACTGGTGGATGATCTCCAAGCGCTGCTAAGTAAATCTGGAATCCTTGTGTTTTAAGAGTCCTCAAAAAAACAGAGTGAAATTGTATTTATAAAGGAGTCTCTATAGTTGGCCGTTCACTTGTAATTTCACCAACGACTGACCTTTATTAAGTACCCTATGTTCCCACAAAGGTTTCTTTCTCACTCTCTTCAATTCAAGGCACTATGACATCCTCATCTACAGCATACAGGTCATTAGAACCAAGCTTACCTGAATGATAAGCCCTATGTGCATCCAAAGGTATCTTTAATGGATCCTCCTTCTCTGGAATCCTCTATCGATCTTGTATGTATTTATACAGCTTCACAACAATTCTTTTTAAAAAAACTCCATCAGTCCATTTATATAAAAAACAATGGTTTCTCTTTAAATACCACAATCCACATAAAAGAGATTTAAAATTCCATACAAAAATATATAGAAGTACCCAATTTATGGACAGGCAGGACCGCTTCCACTTGCACCCCTAAGATGGAATGGGGGGTAGGGTACAACCCACTACTGGAAAAAGATGTTGAAACCAATCAAGTAGGTGTCCAAATAAGTGGTTGGTTCAAGCCTGGGGTCTTCTCGTCTAGTCACCAACGCGTTTCGGATATCAATCCTTCCTCAGGGTGTAGTGTTGGAAGTGATCCTCTCGGTCCTTTATACCCACTATCCATATCACATGACAGTGTCAACCAATAGGATTACTCCATACCAAAAAACATATGCTCCTATACAAATATTATCTTAAAAACCTTTTGTATATATCCTTTATCAAACACTAAATACATACATCCAATATAATACTTATGATCCCAAAAAACAATAATAAAAATCTTCAATTCATATTTAATTGGTTAACCCTAAAATACGGCTATAATTCCATAATCATTACTCCCTATTGCAGCGATATCTCTAATCCTGGATTAATGTGTCCATACATTGTTGTAGCCGGATCCACCTTTCTTATTCCCCATAATTCCCTTCAATTTGTTTTCTCCTGTTGTCATGGATACTTCACGTCCGCAGGCCGTGACTTCCTTTCAGCGCGGGCAATTACACTCAATGTCCCTGCATCGTCATGGACACGGACCGCCCCTCCGGCATTCGAGGCGCATACGTCACATCCCCCTTCTCCTTCGTGAGCCGCAAACACTGAAAGTTGCGATACGTCATATCCGGCTTTTGGAACGCATATCGGAAGTTCAATACGTCAGTGTGGAACGCAAAAACCGCTATTCCACTCTCCCCAATTGGCCATACAGGAAAAAATAAACAAACATTAGTTGTATCCTTCTCATATGCCCACAATCATAGTCACAGACAGTTTATCATATATTACGTCCCTTAAATGCACAAGTATTTAGTAAATATTTCCTTATATCTACATTCTACTATCAAAGTGCTACATATATAGTACTATTCCAGTGAGATCAAAAGCGCTCTTATCCATTCCCTATATCCAACTCTAGATACCCAAGATCTCATATTTCTCTTAGAACATCGAACATAGGGGATACATTTGTTGTCAAGTTATTTATAGGAACCATTTCATCTCAAAGTCCATGTTAAGGCCCTTCGGATGCAGTGTTTTGAGTTCAAAAATTTTCCTCATCTCCGCCTTCGCCAACCTTTCCTCCTCATCTTTCCTACGCCAATTGGGGGTTATGTTCATAATCGCACAGAAACTGACAAGATGGTTAATATCACATTTATGTATATTTTTGAAATGTAATGAGACATTATGTGTCTCCATTCCTTTTTTAATGTTTCGAACGTGTTCTGCCATGCGTATTTTAAGGGCCCTGGTGGTGCGTCCAACGTACTGGGACCCGCAAGCACATTCGAGTAAATACACAACATTTTTAGTTGAACAGGTCAAAAAATCCTTAATAGGAAAGATCTGTTTAGTCTGTGTTGATGTATACTCTGTGACTTTACTTCTCTTATCTCTACAGGTACGGCACATCATACATGTACCACACCTGTAGAACCCCTTGGACTTGATTCTAGTCTGCATCTTTGGAACGGCTAGCACACTGCTCACAACATTGTCCCTCAGATTTTTTGCCTTTCTATATACGAACCTAGGTTTTTTGGAGATATGACCCTTTAATGCTGGATCCCTAGCGAGGATATCCCAATGTTTTCTCACTATATTTTCTACTTGTTTATATTGGCTATTGTAACCTGTGATAAATGTTATCTCACCACCTGAGTTGCTCTTATCTTTTGTTTTATTCAAACAAGCAGCCCGATCTAAATTAGCCCCAGTCTCTCTCGCCTTTTCTATCACTCGTGGATCATATCCCTTTTCCAGGAATTGTTCTTGTAGGGTATTCGCATGTTGCTCATATATCTCTATATCTGTACAATTCCTTCGGATACGATGGAATTGGCTCATTGGTATGCTACGCAACCAATTTGCGTGATGGTTGCTGGTGAATTCAATAAACGAATTACAGTCGGTGTCTTTCACATAGTTGCTAGTTTTGATCTTACCACTATCTACATGAATCTTCAGATCCAAAAAACTGACTTCTACTTCACTTATATTGAATGAAAGTTTAATATTACAATGATTATTGTTAAGATGTGTGCAGAAGGTGTCCAGAGAACTGCGATCACCCCCCCACACAAATATGACATCGTCAATATAGCGATACCAAGACACCAGGCTGTCGTCCCACTGATGGCTCCCCCATATCGAATTCTCCTCCCAGAGGGCCATAAATAAGTTTGCATAACTGGGCGCCAGCCTGGTGCCCATCGCCGTACCCGTTAACTGTAAATAGAATGAATCATGAAACCAAAAGAAATTATTCATTAAAATGAGGGAGGTACCATCTAGGACGAAGTCTATCATATCTTCCTTCATGCCATGTTTTTCTAAGAAGAACTTGGTGGCCTGTAATCCATACTGATGTTCTATAATCGTGTATAACGAGGTTATGTCCGCTGTAACTAATAGGAAACCAGGCTGCCACTCAACCTTCATAAGTTTATTGATAGTATCAATGGAATCTTTAAGGTATGACCGTGTAGATTTTACTATAGGTTGTAAAATTTTATCTATGTATAATGATAGATTAGATAGGGAGGAGTTAGTGCCAGCCACTATTGGCCGTCCTGGCGGTTTTTCTTTATTTTTATGTATTTTTGGAAGTACGTAAAGCACTGGTATAGATGGATTTTCAATCATCATAAATGGTACCTCCCTCATTTTAATGAATAATTTCTTTTGGTTTCATGATTCATTCTATTTACAGTTAACGGGTACGGCGATGGGCACCAGGCTGGCGCCCAGTTATGCAAACTTATTTATGGCCCTCTGGGAGGAGAATTCGATATGGGGGAGCCATCAGTGGGACGACAGCCTGGTGTCTTGGTATCGCTATATTGACGATGTCATATTTGTGTGGGGGGGTGATCGCAGTTCTCTGGACACCTTCTGCACACATCTTAACAATAATCATTATAATATTAAACTTTCATTCAATATAAGTGAAGTAGAAGTCAGTTTTTTGGATCTGAAGATTCATGTAGATAGTGGTAAGATCAAAACTAGCAACTATGTGAAAGACACCGACTGTAATTCGTTTATTGAATTCACCAGCAACCATCACGCAAATTGGTTGCGTAGCATACCAATGAGCCAATTCCATCGTATCCGAAGGAATTGTACAGATATAGAGATATATGAGCAACATGCGAATACCCTACAAGAACAATTCCTGGAAAAGGGATATGATCCAAGAGTGATAGAAAAGGCGAGAGAGACTGGGGCTAATTTAGATCGGGCTGCTTGTTTGAATAAAACAAAAGATAAGAGCAACTCAGGTGGTGAGATAACATTTATCACAGGTTACAATAGCCAATATAAACAAGTAGAAAATATAGTGAGAAAACATTGGGATATCCTCGCTAGGGATCCAGCATTAAAGGGTCATATCTCCAAAAAACCTAGGTTCGTATATAGAAAGGCAAAAAATCTGAGGGACAATGTTGTGAGCAGTGTGCTAGCCGTTCCAAAGATGCAGACTAGAATCAAGTCCAAGGGGTTCTACAGGTGTGGTACATGTATGATGTGCCGTACCTGTAGAGATAAGAGAAGTAAAGTCACAGAGTATACATCAACACAGACTAAACAGATCTTTCCTATTAAGGATTTTTTGACCTGTTCAACTAAAAATGTTGTGTATTTACTCGAATGTGCTTGCGGGTCCCAGTACGTTGGACGCACCACCAGGGCCCTTAAAATACGCATGGCAGAACACGTTCGAAACATTAAAAAAAGAATGGAGACACATAATGTCTCATTACATTTCAAAAATATACATAAATGTGATATTAACCATCTTGTCAGTTTCTGTGCGATTATGAACATAACCCCCAATTGGCGTAGGAAAGATGAGGAGGAAAGGTTGGCGAAGGCGGAGATGAGGAAAATTTTTGAACTCAAAACACTGCATCCGAAGGGCCTTAACATGGACTTTGAGATGAAATGGTTCCTATAAATAACTTGACAACAAATGTATCCCCTATGTTCGATGTTCTAAGAGAAATATGAGATCTTGGGTATCTAGAGTTGGATATAGGGAATGGATAAGAGCGCTTTTGATCTCACTGGAATAGTACTATATATGTAGCATTTTGATAGTAGAATGTAGATATAAGGAAGTATTTACTAAATACTTGTGCATTTAAGGGACGTAATATATGATAAACTGTCTGTGACTATGATTGTGGGCATATGAGAAGGATACAACTAATGTTTGTTTATTTTTTCCTGTATGGCCAATTGGGGAGAGTGGAATAGCGGTTTTTGCGTTCCACACTGACATATTGAACTTCCGATATGCGTTCCAAAAGCCGGATATGACGTATCGCAACTTTCAGTGTTTGCGGCTCACAAAGGAGAAGGGGGATGTGACGTATGCGCCTCGAATGCCGGAGGGGCGGTCCGTGTCCATGACGATGCAGGGACATTGAGTGTAATTGCCCGCGCTGAAAGGAAGTCACGGCCTGCGGACGTGAAGTATCCATGACAACAGGAGAAAACAAATTGAAGGGAATTATGGGGAATAAGAAAGGTGGATCCGGCTACAACAATGTATGGACACATTAATCCAGGATTAGAGATATCGCTGCAATAGGGAGTAATGATTATGGAATTATAGCCGTATTTTAGGGTTAACCAATTAAATATGAATTGAAGATTTTTATTATTGTTTTTTGGGATCATAAGTATTATATTGGATGTATGTATTTAGTGTTTGATAAAGGATATATACAAAAGGTTTTTAAGATAATATTTGTATAGGAGCATATGTTTTTTGGTATGGAGTAATCCTATTGGTTGACACTGTCATGTGATATGGATAGTGGGTATAAAGGACCGAGAGGATCACTTCCAACACTACACCCTGAGGAAGGATTGATATCCGAAACGCGTTGGTGACTAGATGAGAAGACCCCAGGCTTGAACCAACCACTTATTTGGACACCTACTTGATTGGTTTCAACATCTTTTTCCAGTAGTGGGTTGTACCCTACCCCCCATTCCATCTTAGGGGTGCAAGTGGAAGCGGTCCTGCCTGTCCATAAATTGGGTACTTCTATATATTTTTGTATGGAATTTTAAATCTCTTTTATGTGGATTGTGGTAATTAAAGAGAAACCATTGTTTTTTATATAAATGGACTGATGGAGTTTTTTAAAAAGAATTGTTGTGAAGCTGTATAAATACATACAAGATCGATAGAGGATTCCAGAGAAGGAGGATCCATTAAAGATACCTTTGGATGCACATAGGGCTTATCATTCAGGCAATCGTGCAAAATGCTGGTTAGGCATAGGTGTGAAAGTCCAGTAGGTGAAAAGGAATTGAGGAGTCCTTGGTGAAAAGGAATTGACTTTCACACTCAGGAAAAAAAACATTTATCATCTGAGTGTAATTTTTGGCGCGAAAAGCGTACACAGGGCGTACCGATACTTTGCATACCCTCTCACATATTGTTGCCATAGGTATAGATTATTAACAGTCATTTTAGATCTGTGTGAAATCGTATACATTTGTTTGCTATACAGAGATATTTGATATAGTGTATTAAGGGCGTAATTGTACAACACAAAATGCAGTTCTGGCCTAGTCATTCAGATTTATACAGAACAAGTGTGGGTTGTGTTAGTGAGTGATAGTAGTTTTATTGCTCACATTTAGCAAAGTTGTGTGGTTTTTATTGCGTATGCACGTTGGTACACATGGTACGGAACGTGAGGGCAGCGTACAAAAGCGTGCACGTGGCACAGGATCGCACACGTGGCATAGAGGTACGCACGGTTGCATGATTACGCAAACTTGCATAGTTGCGTGCGCATAATACAATCACACAATAGTTGTTCAATTTAAGGTGGGATAGTATACCTTTAATACAAATAGCACATAACTATCCGATTTCAAAAGTAGATTAGTGTAAGACTTTGTTTAAACTGTACTACCTCTGGGGTAAAGTGGCCAATCAGAAGGAGTGATAATTCTTCTGTACAGAAAAAGAATATACACAGTGTAATTGAGTGAGTGAAAGTATGAGTGAACAGTTGTTGAACCCCGAGAAATTCGGGATCCCATAGGTGACACCAAGAAAACGGAGGCTTGGTGGCGTGAGGCGGCTGACTTACGCTAATACAGATAGAGAAATACGCAAATCGTGTGGAGATTTGCAAAGGAGCATAATAGGGAATTGTGAATTGTGAAGTATAAGAATTGTGAATTGAAGTAAAGGTTTTGTGTTATGCTCCGGCTGAGGAACGCAGCTCATGTATTCGACTCCAGTGGTCGTAGGGCTAACAAGCACCTATACGCTGTGCAATTGGACCGCATGTTTGTGGGTGCGATACGTGGCGCAACTTGATACCCCTTTGCGAGATTTTGCGTAAACCGCGGTATCATTAGCGCCGTGTAGAGCATACGCAAGCGTGATCTGTGTATAGCAAAAAGGGAAGTTTTCGCTGGTCTCTCTCAGGAAAATCTTCAATGGTAGATATTCACTGGAAAAGGTAAGTTACTCCTAAAACTTCCAGTGAACAGAAGCCAGTTAGGGTCCTCACTGGGTACGCGGTGGTCACTATTGGAGTGAGTCGTGGTACGTCAGCTGAGGAGTGAGTGAAAGCGCTCGGAGAACTTTCACCGTCTATTCGCGTTGTGCATTGGGGATTGCGTTGGCAAGGAAAAAGTCCGCGATGGGATCCAATTGCACAAGCGGTGGGCGTTTAGTAGCCAGGGTTCAGGTTGAAGAGCCGCGGCTCAGGGGGTCAGCGAGGTTTATTATGTGTGAAAAGTATGGTCCACACACAGAGACTTTTTCTACTGAATGGGTGCGTATGACTGCTGAAGATAGGACATCATTGCCTAGGGTGGGCAGCTTTAAATCAGAGGTATTACAGAACATAAGGATTAGAATATGTCTGATCAAATCTAGAAAACAAAGGATCAGACATACAGATTGTTTAAACTTGTGGCAGCAAGAGGGGGATGTGCAAAGGGAATTGGCTCGCACAGCAAGTTCCAAACCTAGCGGGAAAGCGATTGCGAGCGCACTACCACCACCATATGTTGATGGGGAGAAATTGGCTACAAACAATGGTGCATTGGTAAAGGATAGGAAAGTTATAAATCAATGTGTTACCCCTAACCCTTGCCAGTTGTATCCCGTTCTAAATTTTCCCCAGGATTGTGAGGACAACGATGAGCCCAGCACGATATCGGCACTCTCTCTAGCAGCCACCATACAGAATACCCAGGTGGGCATGGCCTAACCACCAAGAGTTGTAGTGATACCCCCCAGCGGAGGGGTGAGTGAGGTTGTGTCCACCGGTAAGTACGGCACCATACACTATGCAGAGATGATAACTCCCCATATTATAGAGTCAAACCAAAATGATATAGTTGAATTAATCCTGTCAGGGTGATTGCAGTTCCCAATGGGAGAACTGATAGTCAGGGAGTAAGTCCCATCAGGAACATTGCCATGCATTGTCCTTGGTCCTGAGCAGAGTTAAGGTCAATTATGTCAGAATTCCCCAATACCAGAAAAGATCTAGTCGGATGCCAGAAATTCATTAAAGAATTAGGTAACGCCCATGAGTCCACAAATAAAGATTGTCGAACAGTGCTATGGGTGTGTTTACCCTCAAATATTACCATCCCAAAATTCATAACTGATTGTAAATTAGATGCAGAAGTGCCTCTCACTGATGAGTACAATTAGGAGAACGTAAAGCAAATCAATCTGCAATTAGGAGTGTATTTCCCTACTGCTGTTAAATGGAATAACATTTTTTCCATAAGACAAAAGGAAGGTGAAATGGCATCCGAGTATTTCCATAGAGCACTGAAGGAAATGGCTAGATACACTGGGATCGAGGATATTAAGGAGAATGCAAACCACCGGGAGGTAGCTGCTTCTGTGTTAATGGACGGATTAAAGGAGGCACTAAGGACAAGGGTACAAACTTCTCTGCCAAATTGGAGAGGTATATCGGTGGCTGCATTGAGAGAGTCCGCTATCGAACATGATCGTAACATCAGTAAACACAGGGAGTCGCAAGGGGATAAGCTGATGACGGTAAGTTTACAAGCACTTACAGGAAAGTCCCATCAGCCAAAACCCCAGACTCCTGATGGTAAGTCACGGGCAATAGTATGCTACAATTGTCAGAAGGGAGGGCACTATGCAAGGGAATGTAGGAGTAAAGTGACACATAATGTATACAGACCCCCTAGACCTGAATATGAACCACACTACAATACACATAGTTGGGAACAGAGACCGCATAGAAGGGACTACGAGCCACATAGAGGGGAAACACGGAGGTACCCACCCAGGAGGGACTGGCAGACCTCCGAAAACTCACAGTTATCCCCCTCACATATCGTAGCTGCCAATGCACTGCGGGCAGGTCCCACTACACAATAGAGGTTAGGCCACACCTGTAGTCTGCAGCCAGTGAAGTTGATTGCTAGCCTTGGTAGTGAACCTAAGGTCATGGTTGATGTAGCTGGTGTACCACTACCTTTTCTTGTAGATACAGGGGCGGCCAGGTCAGCGTTGAATTCCATAACAGGTGTAAAAACCACGGGTAAAACGATTTCGCCAATGGGAGTAATGGGAACGGTGCAACAATACCCTTTGAGTAGACCTGCAGAGATTACGATAGGGCCCTTGCAGACAAAACATTCCTTTCTGCTGGCTGCATCGGCTCTGACCAATCTACTTGGCAGGGATTTGTTGTGTAAAATGCGGTGTGTCATATATTGTACCCCTGAGAGTGTGTTCTTAGATATACCTGAGAACCATGCAATAGAAGTGCAAGATATATTAGACACCCCTCAAAGGCTAATGGTGCACTCTTCTGTTATAGAGAAGTGTCCATCAAAGGTAGAGGAAATGATCTCGCAAATACCGGGTTCCCTTTGGACCAAAGATGGACAGGACACTGGATTGATGGCAAATGTAGCCCCAGTAGCAGTACAAGTAAAAGATGGCAGGATAGCTCCAAAAATTCCCCAGTATCCTCTGAAGCCAGTGGTAGAATTAGGTGTGTACCCCGTCATAGAGCGGCTGCTACAGCAGGGCATCCTAGTCAGGACGTCCAGCATAGCCAATAGCCTCATCTTCCCTGTAAAAAAGAGTGGGGGGAGGGGTTACAGGATAGTGCAGGATTTAAGGGGGATAAACAAGATAGTTGAGAGCCAATTCCCCGTAGTGCCCAATCCAGCAGTCATCCTCATGCAAATTCCCTCTACCTCCAAATTCTTCACTGTCATTGATCTCTGTTCTGCCTTCTTTTCTGTCCCTCTTCACCCTGACAGTCAATACCTCTTTGCCTTTACTTACAGGCGAGTACAGTACACCTGGACTCGTCTCCCCCAAGGGTTCATTGACAGCCCAAGTATTTTCTCCCAGGCCTTACATGACTGTTTGCAATCTTTTCAACCTGAGAGTGGGTCAGTGCTAATACAATATGTTGATGACTTGTTGTGTTCTGACTCATTAGAGTCATCCCTGGCAGATACTAAACAGCTCCTGTTTCACCTCTCCCAGACAGGACACAAGGTTTCAAAAGATAAGTTGCAGATGTGCCGGACCAGGGTTAAATACTTGGGACACTGCTTGACGCAAGGACTTAGGCACCTCATAGCTGATAGAATACAGGTGATTCGCGACATGACTCTGCCACAAACTCAGCAACAGATCCGCACTTTCCTCAGAATGAGTGGGTACTGTCCTTTGCAAGAAATGGTCTCTTCGAACAAACCAGAATGGGTCTCTCACACAGATGGGTCCGAACTGGCATTTGAGAGACTAAAACAGTGTTTATCACAAGCACCTGCGTTGGGTATGCCAGATTATGAGAAGCCCTTTGAATTGTACGGTACTGAAAGTGCTGGGTGCGCAGCAGGAGTCTTAACACTGAGACATGGTGATGCCAGCCGACCGGTAGCTTAGTACAGTGCACAGTTGGACACTGTAGCACGGTCTCTCCCCACTTGCTTGCGAAGTGTTGCAGCCATTGCTTTGCTGGTAAGTAACAGTGAGGACGTAGTGTTAGGACACGACTTGACCATTCATACACCTCATGCAGTATCAGCCTTGCTGAACTCCGCCCAAACCAGACATGTCTCATCTGCTCGGTTTACAAAATGGGAATTATCACTGATGGCCCCTGTAAACATCACCATTAAGAGATGCAGCTCACTAAATCCTGCAACTTACTTGCCAAGTGTGCCTGGACAGGCACAAAGGGTGGAGGATGAGAACGATGGTGAAGGAGGATTTAGTACAGATACTGATACGCATGATTGTATGGAATACCTGAACCAAACTTTCACTGCAAGACCTGGCATCAGTGACAACCCACTGGAAGGAGTAGACTTTACCTTCTACACTGATGGTAGTTGCCACAGACAGACGGAATTGGGAGACCTGTGCACCAGATACGCAGTTGTAGATGACGAAGGTATTATAGAAGCTGAACCCCTTGGCCCACCACACTCAGCACAAGTCGCTGAGCTGGTCGCACTGACCAGAGTATGTGAGTTGGCCTAAGGTAAGTCAGCTAATATATACACGGACTCTAGGTACGCCTTTGGAGTGGTGCATGCTTTTGGGGCCCTGTGGCGCCTCAGAAATTTCATGACGGCAGCTGGCACACGTGTAGCGCATGCGTCCCACATCAAACGGCTAATGACAGCAATACAGGAACTGGACAGAGTGGCTGTTATCAAGTGTAAAGCACACACTTACAACCAAGACCCAATCTCACTTGGTAACAGCCGGGCAGACGAAGCTACAAAATCAGCAGCAAGCACCACCATACAAACGAACATCACACCACTGATGACATTTAACATGGTTAACACACAACAGTTAACTAAAATGCAAAATTTGTGTTCCCTACAGAAAAAAGCAGTCTGGAAGGCGAAGGGATATGGACAGGAGTCTTCAGGACTTTGGACAGATGGACGCGGTAAGCCAGTGGCCCCCAGAGCATATCTCCCAAGCCTAGCTGAGGCGGCACACGGTCTGACTCATCTAGGTAAAGAAGGTATGTGCCAGCTGGTAAGAGCCTATTGGAGTGCACCAGGGTTCTCTTCTCATGCAGATAAGAAAGCAATTACATGTCTTACTTGCTTGAGGAAGAATATTGGTAAGGCAATACCAACAGAGCCATCCCATATCCCTTCTACAGACAGACCTTTTCAGGTAATACAAATCGACTTCATACAATTACCACCCTGTAGGAATTCAAAGTATGTGTTAGTATGTACTGGTGTGTTTTCCAACTGGGTAGACGCATTCCCCGCTGCCACAAATACTGCTGTGTTCACTGCAAAGAAAATCGTGCAGGAATTTGTATGCAGATATGGTATCCCTAGAATGATTGAAAGTGATAGGGGTATCCATTTTACAGGTGAGGTCTTTCAGGTCATGTGCAAACTGATGGGTATTAATAGCAAGCTGCATACTCTGTACCGGCCACAGGCGAGTGCGAATCACTAGAGTGTTTGTTCCAGGAAAGCTGAGAGGCAGGTCTGTTGAAACGGCACCTGAGCGCGGAGAACAACAAGATCAAGGACGGTTGTCGTACCATTTTCTTTTATCACCCCCCCCCTCCCATCCACTGCAATTTTACTTTCTCTTCCCCTTCTCATTTTCCTTCTTTTTCCCTAACAAAATGGATCTATCTCAAGAGACTGCGTCTCGGGTTTCTCTGGTAATTTTGTTTTTGATCAGGACAATCTGTTTTGGTGAGGGTTCCAGAGACATCGAGCAAGGATCTGGAATGGGTTCTGATGGCGAGTACAGATTTGTAGGATCTCAGGAGCAGCACATCACTCTAGTAAAGGCTGGTATCACTCAGTAAGCGCTCTGGTAGTCACGGAGCTTGGAGGCAATGTGAGGGGATATTGTCTGATGAATATTGTATTTGTAGATAATGCAAGAACATAGTCGAAGATGAGTGCATCCAGAGATGTCAGTCCAACATTAATATCGACATGGACCGACATCCGTTGAGTGATTACCACTCATTAGTGGGTACGGTCCTAAACCAAACGGAATGCTGGGTGTGCTCCCAAGTACCTCAAGGACAGAGTAAGTCGGGATTAGTGCCATATCCTTTAACGTTAGATGAGGTACTCGAATTACGGGGAGGGAGAATGGTGGACATTGAAGCTCCACCAGTACCATGTAGATAGATTACTGTTATGTTTCAATGTTTCCAATTTCCGAAAACCAGGAAATTCGGAGCTAACCTGGAATAATGAGACAATGACCTTTTCACACAGAGCTGATAGGATACCTATTGACTCTGAACTTGTACGCAAGATAGTCAAAAGTGGGAGGTATTTTCGGTATAGGTATACACGTGGGATCAAAACCATGTGGGTTGGAAAAGTATCGCAGGGGTATTGTGCCCACATCATCCAGCCTGATACTTGTACTGAGCAAATGAGAGAACTAGGGATTTGTTTCTTTACATGGAAGATTTGCAATATGGTGTTGTTACATTTTGTCCCCTATGTTCTCCCAGATGATGCCTATTCCATATGTGGGAGGAAAGCGTACAATTGGCTTACTCCGAGCTCTGAAGGGTTGTGTTACATTGGAAGAGTACTACCAGAGGTCATGACCATAGAGCACGATAAAATTAAAGATATTCACCGCAACACTCAGACTCCTTATACTCACACCCATTATGAACAAATCATCAAGAGACACATCATAGATAGGGCAGAGCACGCAGCCTCCGATTTGATCCATGAATCCACCGGGATTCAAATTCTTCTCGCATTAGACATCACCCGTACTGCCAGAGGAATTATGAATTTTAGGTACATCCATGCGCTTGCGAACTTGATAGATAATATCACTGAGATGTATGATGACACCTTTAGGTATACGGGCAGGGAGTTACAAGCCTACAAGATGGAGCTGATCCAGCACAGGATGGTCCTGAATTATGTCACGGCTGTGACAGGTGGGTACTGTGTCACTTTGGCAACTCAATATGGTGTGAAGTGCTGTACGTATATTACGAACAGCACTGACGACCCCACGGAGATGATCGACCAAAAGATGGACGAGATCTTGCAGTTGAAGTGGGAGTTCTGGAAGAAACACAACCTTACCTTGACGGCTGTGGGTAATGAATTGACCGGCTGGATGTCATGGTTAAACCCACTCAAATGGTTCTCTGGATTAGGAGAGTGGGTGCAGAATGTAATTGCAAGCGTAGGAAAGTTTCTCCTTTGTATCCTAGGTGTCGTCATAATTATTGGTTTGATATTTAGGTGTGTTCGAATTCTGACGTGGCGCAAGCACAGCACAAATTTGATGAGTCTAAGGAGCGAGGGCGTTGTTAAAAGCAGCAGATTTGGTTTATGATCCATTCATAGAGACAGTGTTATGATAAGGATTGCAAATGAATTTCATGGCCTGTTTCTTTCACCATTTTTCTCTGTCTCCCCCTTTACCCAGAAACATCCAACCGGAAAAGACATCAACCCTACCCAATGTTTATGTGAATGTATTTTTAATATATGTGTCTTATCTTCATCTCTGCAACCCTCAGTTAATGGCACACATAGTCGACAGGTGTTATCCACATATAGAAGCACACACATATGGTTCCCCTCCATGTATCATCAGATAAATGTGCTCCCCATTTGTTGGTATAAGAAGCCAAAAAAGTGAGGGTTGAAAGCCCTTGCCCGAACAGAGCTCGGTAGTGTTTGTTTGCCCAAGTACAGACCCTTAATACGGGATAAGAAGGATTTAATGTATACTTCGCAATACATCGAAGCTTACTTAGAACATATACGGCATGATGATACATGCCCTCCAGACATTGATTCATACATACATGCTTTTTCTGTCCCACTAGGCCACGCATTTCTCACCTACAACTATTCAAACTTTTGTAAATAATGTAAATGTAATATTTTCAATTTTTATTAGTAATAGGTGGCAGTTATTGTTGACTGCCAAAGGGTGGACTGTCGAAGTCGAAAATATTATAAGCACACTCATCACACACAAACTCCACAAAGTTGGCCTCTGTGCGGGTGCTTGTTCTGCCGTGCGTGCGCATACTCGCAAGCTGCATATGGTCACTCCCGCGATCGTGCGAGTTAGCGTGTGGTATGAGTATTTACGGTAGCATATGCATTCGCATGGAAAAGCCACAAAGACATATTTCATATTTAATCCACATAGTGCACAATTTACACATAGTCTACATGCACCACACCAGCGAGTTTCATTTGACTAAAAGGTATAACAACAGAGGGATTCACCTTTACAGGATATGAGGGGACAGAATTAGGTTAGGAGGTGGTGTTTGCTACCTGGCTGTAAGGTATTTTAAGAGCGATATTCCGGTAGCAGTTTGCAGAAGATAGCACGCTCCTGCGCATAGATATGCGCAGGAACTTAATATTAACTGTATTTACTGTACTCCTTATATTCGGCAGGAACCCAGTGGAGACCAACTGCAAGTACACCTGGACCAGGCATTGCCCCACCTATTCAAACTGACCTATGACCCCTCCTGTACTGTAAATGACCATCCCAGTGACCTATAGGTGAAGAGATTACAGTTTCCATTGTATTAGGTTTTGGACAAATGTATAAAATCCCAGCTGCCTGCCCGGCCAGACACATTCTCTGAAGGTCATCTACCTTGATTGACTGAGGACTGGGACCGGGTGGCGCTGGTGAACAAACGTATGTACCATTGATTGTAGCCTCTTCTCTTATTGTGTTTGTATTATTGTTGTAACCCCCTGCTAGTAAATAACCGTTGGTGGGTTGGACCCCAACATATTTTAAATACAATTGGTGTCGTGTCCCTTTTCGTGCTAAGGTTTAAAGTGTATCTCAGCCACTCGGGCTGCTGCATTGTGCTAACAGCGTGTAGGCCTGTGTACGTAAAGTGTGTACTTACTATGCCCGTTCGGCGTAAGTATGCAGAGTGCGCACATGGTATGAGCTTGTGTATGTAAGGTGTGTAAACAGCACAGAAGTTAAGGATTATATACAGCGGCTTGAACTTTAGTGAAATAAGGTATTGCTTTTTCGTCCTGTAAAATAATCAGCATTCACACCCTGATGTGACGTTCCTCCAGGAAACACACTGGGATGTAAAAGATCTCAATGTGCTTAGGGACTCCTGGATAGATTTAGAGCTGCCTCTTTTACAGCCAAACGCAGAGGTGTTCTGATACTGTTCCGTAAACATTTACCATATACCGTGAGAGACACGTGGCTGGATCCGGAAAGACCATTTTTTATTCATTAAACTTATGATATATGGTTCTCTGTATACCCTGGCAGCTATTTATGACCCCACAAGCCTGAATAAAATGTTTTTTTTAACCTCATTATATGCTCATTTGCAATCTTGGGTGGAAGGAGAATTAATACTAGGGGCGACTTTAACTGTGTTCTTTCCGAGGGTTTGGACAGGTCAAGAGGCCGGAATGTTATTGGAAGTTGGCATTGCCCCTCCCCTTTGACATTATTGATTTATTAATTGCAGCTGTGCGATCCCTGGAGGTGCCAATACCCTTTATCCCGAGATTATACCTTTTACTCCCATCACCACTTCACTTCCTCACGTATTGATTTTTGGCTGGTTTCTGACTCTCTTTACCATTGGATTCTAGATTCAGGGGTCGGTATTATTGCTTTGTCTGATCATGCTCCGATATGGTTCACGCTGTCACTTCCTGTTACTACATCACATAACTGTTATAATCCTGAGCATATTACTCATGTTTTGCTAGTTATTGTTATGATTTACCTTTGCCTGTTACACACACCAGTGCTAACAGGAGTATACCGGTGTATGAACAGAGAGGGAAGCGAAGCAAACGAACTCACAGACAGTATAACAAAACATACACAGGAGGTGATGGAATAACTAATAAACACAAAGTGAACGGAGAAGCCCAAAGGCTCAGGAATTGGATGTCTCCCTAGTGTCAGGAATGCTCAGATGGAATAGAGCGGACAATGAAGCGAGGTGTAGTGATTTAACATGTGGAGCACCTGAAATGATGTTGCTAAGAGCAACAGAAAAAACCCCAAAGGGTTACCAACGGGTGTGGGAATAAACTCCTTGGTCAGAGATAGAAATATAGACACAAGGAGAGTATCCACAATCCTAACCCCCACTTGCAGGGCACAGGTTCAGCTTACTGCCACTAAACTGACACCTGGACGCCCTGCACAGTGAGGGAGGATTAAGCAAGCAGGTCTGAGAGTACAGCCGCAAACCTGCTGGGTTCACAGAATAGCAAAAGAACCCCAGCAGGTCAAACAACTGACTCCAGTCTTACTGCTAGGTCCGGATTGGCACAATGAAGTACCGAATCCCAAGGCCTATTCGCAGTAAGCAACAAGTAAATACAAAGTCACACAGTACTAGCTAACTCTCTGGAACTGACTAACAAACAAAGATTCAGCAGCATTTGCCTAGCCTGAGAGGATGGTTTATATAGCAGGTGCTGTCCACGCCCCACTCAGACCTCACAGACTGTGAGCACAAAACCAGCGCCGGATTCCCTGCCGTGCACAGAGCCTGTAACCACTACACAGTAAAAACCCGGACCGGAGTATCAGCTGCGCTCAGGTTACTTCGCTAACACTTGCCTCCCGGTTGCCATGGCGACATGGCAGCACAGAGCAGGAGATCCTAACAGTACCCCCCCTCTGCCGAGGGGTCAAAGAACCCCTACCACCGGGTTTATCGGGGAACTGCGAGAAGAAAGAGCGTATCAGTCTGGGGGCATGAAGATCACAACTGCGCACCCACGACCGCTCCTCTGGGCCATACCCCTTCCAGTGCACCAAAAATGACAGCCGACCCCGAACCATCTTGGAGTCAAGAACCCTTTCAACCACAAACTCCCTCTGACCCCGTATCAGAAGAGGAGAAGGTCTTCCACTGGAAGAAGGATTACTAACCGCCAGTTTTAAAAGGGAACAATGAAATGTTTTATTGATACCCAATGAACGGGGCAGATCTAACTGAAATGCCACCGGATTGATAACCCTGGTGATCTTATAAGGGCCGATGAACCGGGGGCCTAACTTATGAGATGGCTGTCTCAACTTCAAATTCTTGGTGGACAACCAGACGAAGTCTCCTAATTTGAAGCTGCAGGGTCTTCTCCGCTTATCAAAAACCCTTTTGGTCACTAATGACACAGACACAAGGGCTTTCTTCACTTTCCTCCAAATACCCCTAAGGACCGAAACAGCAGAGGAACCACCAGGCGTGGAATCCAGGGGGTCAAAAGAATTGGCCTTAGGATGATGCCCATACACACAAAGGAAGGGAGAGATCCCTGTAGCAGAGTGAGCCGCGTTGTTATAGGCAAACTCCGCCATGGACAGATGAGAAACCCAGTCAGTATGACACTTGGAGACATAACACCTGAGGAACTGCTCCAAGGACTGGTTCACCCTCTCAGTCTGCCCATTAGACTGTGGATGGTAGCCTGACGACAAGCTCACAGAAATCTGGAGATCAGAACAAAATGCCCTCCAGAATTTGGCCACAAACTGGGATCCACGGTCAGAGACCACATCAGACACACAGGCGTCTGGCCGATGGCAACCCAACCAGTGGAACGAAATGCGCCATCTTCGAAAACCTGTCAATGACAACCCAAATGGCTGTCATCCCCGAAGGATTTGGGCAAGTCCACCACAAAATCCATGGAAATGTGGGTCCATGGCTTAGACGGAAAAGAGAGTGGATGTAATGGGCCGACAGGAACCCCTCTAGGAGTTTTATTTCGGGCACAAACGTCACATGCCCGAACCCACTGATCCACATCCCGAGCCACCGAGGGCCACCACACCGCCCTAGACAGCAACTCCCGAGTTCTGGCAATACCCGGATGCCCTGCCGACCTCTTGGCATGGAATTCCAGGAACACTCGCTGTCTTAACCTAGGAGGCACAAACAAGAGACCTACCGGAAGGTCTGGAGGAGCCTGCTCCTGTGCTCTAAGGACTAATGACAAGAGGTCCTGGGTAATGCCCACTTTAATACATGATGGGGACACAATGGGCAATGGCTCCTCGGTGGTCTCTTGAACTGGAGCAAAACTCAGCGAGAGCGCATCAGCCTTGATGTTTTTTGACCCAGGGCGATATGTTATCAAAAAATTAAAGCGAGCAAAAAACAAAGCCCATCGTGCCTGCCTGGCATTGAGCCGCTTCGCTGACTCTAAATATGCCAGATTCTTATGGTCGGTGAGAATTGAGACCACAAACTTAGCCCCCTCAAGCCAGTGTCTCCACTCCCCGAGTGCATCCTTTATAGCCAACAATTCCCGGTTACCCACATCATAATTCATCTCGGCAGATGAAAATTTACGGGAAAAGTAAGCACAGGGATGAAGGCGATTATCAGACACCCCCATCTGAGAGAGCACTGCCCCAATACCTATCTCAGAGGCATCCACTTCTACCACAAAAGGACGCTCTGGATCTGGGTGTCGCAGCACCTTGGCCGAGACAAATGCCCTTTTGAGACGGGCAAAGGCCGCTTTGGCCTCACAAGACCAGTGAGCAACATCCGCCCCTTTCTTAGTGAGTGCCACCAAGGGGGCCACTATAGACGAAAATCCAGCGATAAACCGTCTATAAAAATTCGCAAAGCCCAGAAAACGCTGAAGCGCCTTCAAACTAGTGGGCTGCACCCAATCCAGGACTGCCTGTACCTTAGAACCCTCCATTTGGAAACCTTCTGAGGAGATAATATACCCTAGAAATGCGATTTGCTGGACTTCAAACTGTTATGCACACCAGTGCCAGCAGGAATGTACTGGTGTCTGAACGGAGAGGGATGCAAAACAAATGAACTCACAGACAGACTGGGGAATATGACATTACATACATAGAAGGTGATAGGGTAACAAAATAAACACAAAGTGAACAGAGAAGCCCAAAGGCTAAGAAACTGGGTGTCTCCCTAGTATTAGGAATGCTCAGATGGAAAGAAGCGAGATGTTGTGATTTAATACGTAGAGAACCCGAAATGCTGTTGCTAAGGGCAACAGCAAAACCCTAAAGGGTTACCAACGGGTGTGGCAGTAAACTCCTTGGTCAGAGATGGAATAATAGACACAAGGAAAGTCTCCACAATCCTAGTCCTCACTTGCAGTGCACTTGTTCAGCTTACTGCCACTAAACTGACACCTGAACACCTTGCACAGTGAGAAAGGATTTTGGCAGGTAAGTCTGAGAATACAGCCGCAAACTTGCTAGGTTCACAGAGTAGCAAAAGAACCCCAGCAGGTTAAACGACTGACTCCAGTCTTACTGCTAGGTCTGGATTGGCAGAGTGTAATACCAAATCCCAAGGCCTATTTGCAGTAAGCAACAAACAAATACAAAGTTTACACAGTACTAGCTAGCTTTCAGGAACTGACTAACCAACAAAGATTCAGCAGCATCTGCCTAACCTGAGAAGAGGGTTTATATAGCACTTGCTGTCCACGCCCCAACTAAGAATCTATCCAAATATTCCCTGAGCACATCGTTCATGAATTCCTGGAAGACTGCCGGGGCATTAGAGAGCCCAAAAGGCATCACCAAATATTCATAATGCCCTGAGTGGGTATTAAAGGTAGTCTTCCATTCATCCCCCTCTCTTATTCGTATTAGATTGTAAGCACCGCGTAGGTCAATCTTAGAAAAAATGGTGGCAGTACGAAGCTGGTCAAACAAAACCGAAATGAGAGGCAGTGGGTACGAGTTTTTAATCGTGATACGGTTCAATTCCCTGAAGTCGATGCAGGGTCGCAACGAACTGTCCTTTTTACCCACGAAGAACCCCGACCCAACTGGGGACTGTGAGGGTCTGATAAATCCCTTAGCCAAGTTCTCCTGAATGTACTCTGCCATAGCCTGAGTCTCAGGACGTGACAGGGAGTACAACCTGCTCTTGGGAAGCTTAGCATCCGGCAACAAATCAATGGCACAGTCATAGGGGCGATGGGGAGGTAGTACCTCCGCAACTTTTTTGGAGAACACATACGCAAAATCTGCATAACATCCTGGCAATCCTGGCAAACTTAGCTGCGAGAGCCTGACTGGAAGGCTCAAGCAACTCCTGAAAAAATCACTATCCCAACTAAGAATCTCCCCAGAGACCCAGTCAAATTGAGGGTTATGGGCCCTTAACCAGGGTAACCCCAAAACCAATGGGGCAAAAGAACAGACAGTCACATAAAAAGACAATTTTTCAGAGTGTGTGGCTCCAATAAATAAAGGAATTTGGCTGGTGCAGGAGGTAATTTTACCCTGGGACAATGGTTCCCCGTTTAACTGACAATGCTAAATTCTTTTGTCGTATAAACAACCCTTAATGAAGTCTAAGAACACTGTACGCTGTTTACTTAAGAAGTACCGTAAGGGTACGCTAGTTGCGTAACGATCGCTCAGCCGTAGGCGAGACGCTCAAGCGTCACGTTCGCTCACGGCCCAGTGATCACAGGACAGCACGTTATTGGTTATGTCTAGAGTAATGATTCGCTATGGCGTAGCGTACGCTCGAGACCACGAGGAGATCACCAGCGGCGCAGACGCTCACAACGCTATTCCTTTATGTCTAAACCTTTTATCAATGAAATACACAGAATACCTTAATGTGAATACAGGGTGATTGTGCAACCTTGTGTAACCTAACTAACTACAAAGCTGCTTGAGCGTCACTGACGCTCAAGTGAACACTTAAAACTATAGAAAATACACAGATACTGGTTTAGGGTCCAAAGCCTATTAACTGTATTATATCTAATATACTTGTAAAAAGAATAACAGTACAAATGATACACTACAATATAACAGAGACTTCCTAACCAAAATACAATACTATCTAATACAATACAATACTAGTCTAGGGGAGATGTGAGAGAAAAGAGAAGGGAGAGAGAGAAATGGAGAGAGATGAGAGAAATTGGCTCACAGTAAGACAATGATTACGGAGAGAAAACTTACGCACAAGGGGAAACGATCGCATGCGCCTGGACATCCAGCACCCGATTTTCAGCAATGAGAACCGTTGAAGAGTGAGAGCTGGATGTGGTCGGCCTGCCTATTTATGCCCCACACACAATGCAATCCAATGGTCCCTACAATCTTGTCGTCCATTGGACACAGGAATTCGGCTTCGCATCATAACAAAAGGTCATAGGTTGATTCATACAGGTGGGCTGTGACGATTTCCAACAGCTCAGGTGGGTGGGAAACTGGGTTTCCCGCCGCATACCTGAGTATGAGTAAATAATAGAAATGGACATAAACTTCTTATGTCCATAACTATCCGCACGAGCGATTAATACGCTCCAAACCAACACCGGAATATTGTTAATTAAATACTCTTTCGATGGGTACCAAACACTGCTATATGATTCCTGTTAGACCCTTCGTACCATACAAAGAGGGATTCCTCCGTTCAGGGACGTTCTATGTTAACTAAACTTTCAGAAACCATTTAAGGGATCATGATCTATAAACTACATTAATTATGAAAATGTGTAACGAATGAGTCGCACGCTACGACTACATAAACTCTACCGTAAATACGCATACCGTGCGCCCGCGGGTGCACGCTATTGCGGGTATGCGCCTTCACGGGAGAGCGTACGCATGCGCAGCGCGGACCAGCGTGAGGTGCAAATATGGCAGCATGTATAGAGATATTTTTCTGACTTTGACAGTCCACCCTTTGGCAGTCAATAATAACTGCCACCTTCTAAAACATTTCAAAAGGAGAAAAATATATGTCAGGGGTTAATTCATTTCCATGGTTGGGTAGGGGAGGAGAGAGGAGTAGGTGTGAAGAGGGTATGACCTAGTGAGATAGCAGAAGCATGTGTGTATGAGTCCATGTTTGGGGGGGTCATGTATCATCGTGCCGTACGTGTTGTAAATCAAGCTTCGAGGTATTGCGAAGTATACATTTGAATTCCTTCTTATCCTGTGGTACAGGTCTGTGGATGGGCTGTCAAACTTTACCGAGCTCTTTTCGGATTTTTGAACAAAATGGGGAGCACATTTTAGTTGATGATACATGAATGGGGGAATATGTGATTGTTGATATCTGTGCCTGTATTCCCTATACTATGTGTGTTATTACCTGAGGGTTGTAGAGATGAAGATGAAGAACGCTTATGGAAAATGCAATGATATTCTATGTCAGGTAAATGTACATCTGTCGTCGAAGTTTTGTTCGGTATCAGTTGAAAGTCGTCTTCTTTGCGCTGTTTTGCTCCTTAGGCATGAGCAACAAGCTTTGTCAGTGCCATCAGATTTACAAAAAATGTTGGGCTAGCGTGAGTTTAAAAATACTAGGGAAACTGGGGATCCATGGCAAAGTTCATCAAGTGTCCATTTCTCAAGTGGTCAAAACTTCATCTTTGGTGCTTGTCTGTTGTCTGTATAGTGTCTCATCAACTTCCTCGTCCAAAAGGGGTCTTGTTATCTTGGAGAAAAGCAGAAAAACAGGTGAAAGAAACGGACCGTATAATCGCATTTTCATCACATCCTGGTTTCTATCATTGGGTCATAAATCAAATCCAGGTTAATTACGGTTTCCTCACTCCTCAAGCTCATCACTTTTGTACTTTGTTTGCACCTCATTAAAGCCTGCCCGCATCTAAATATCAATCCAATGGATATAACAACACCCAAGATACATAGTAGAAACTTTCCAACATCCATTATGACTCCTTGAGCCCAGTCTCCTAAACCGGAGAACCAATTTCGCGGGTTCAACCATGACACCCAACCAGTCAGCTCATTACCTACAGCAGCAAGGGTGAGATTGTGTTTTCGACGAAATTCCCACTTCAATTGGAGAATGTCGTCCATCTTTTGGTCTATGACCTCTACCGGATCCTCGGTGCTATTTGTGATATACGTGCAACACTTTATGCCGTACTGTGTTGCCAATGTAACACAATATCCGCCTGTTACTGCTGTAAGATAATTAAGAACCATTCTATGCTGAACTAGTTCTGTTTTGTAGGCTTGAAGTTCTCTTCCAGTGTATCTAAACGTGTCATCATACATTTCAGTGATATTATCTAACAAATTGGCGAGTGCGGAAATGTATCTATAATTCATCACTCCTCGAGCGGTGCGAGTGAAATCTAACGCTACCAGAACCTGAATCCCGGTGGATTCATGGATAAGATCAGAGGCCGGATGCTCTAACCTTTCTGACAGTTGTCTTTTAACTCGGTGCTCGTAATGAGTGTGAGTATAAGGAGCTTGGGCACCACGGTGTATGTCCTTCATTTTGTCATGTGTTACAGTCATCACTTCAGGCAATACTTTTCCAATATAACACAATCCTTCAGAGTTTGGGGCAAGCCACTTGTACGCCTTTCTCCCGCATATGAAATATGCATCATCGGGGAGAACATATGGGACGGAGAAGGACATTAACTCTCCTGACCCTAATTCTTCCATCTGTTTAATGCACGTATCAGTTTGTACGATATGTGCACAGTATCCTGGTGATACCTCTCCAACTCTAGTAATCCTATTTCCTAAGGTATATCGATACCGGAAAGATTTTCCTCTACTGGCTATGTGGCGTACAAGCTCTGTATCTGTAGGCATTCTATCTGCTCTGTGTGAAAAGGTCATGGTAAGGTTGCTCCATGACACTTCCCAATTTCCCGGCTTACGGGGACTGGAGATATTAAAACATAAGAGGGACCTATCCACATGGTATTGGTGGAGCTTCAAACTAGGAGGGCTGGAGATGTTAAACCTCCGGTCCACCGGTCTCCCACCACTTAGCTCAAGTACCTCCCCTAACGTTAAAGGAAATGGTACTAGCCCTGATTTGCTATGACCCTGAGGTACTTGAGAGCATACCCAACAATCTGTTTGGTTTAGTACGTTACCCACTAAGGAGTGATAGTCACTCAATGGATGCCGGTCCATATGGATATTAAAACTGGATTGGCATTTCTTTATGCATCCATCTTCAATCAAATTGTCACAAAGCCTACAGATACAGTTTTCTTCAGCTAACAATCCATCACAATTTCTTCTATCGGATCGTTTTCTGATACTCGCCTTTGCTTGTTGGTTTGGTTGATCTTGGAAAACTACGCCTCCATCATCATAATCGGAACCCATTCCAGAACCTCTCTCGACCTCTATGGTACTCTCGCCGGAACAGACTGCTCTGGTCAACATCATGGTTAACATCAAAATCCGGATCACAGTCTCTTGGGGCAAGTCCATCTTTGAGGAGAAAATAGAGAAGAATGAGAAGGGGGAAAAAGAAATTTTAAGGAAGAGGGGATGGGAAGTGGAGAAAAACAATAAAAGGGAGAAGGGAGTCGACAACTGCTTTCGGTCTTCAAGGCTCAGGTGCCGCCTCAGTCCTCCTGGAACAGACACTCCAGTGATACAACCTCTACCGTCTGTTCCTTATCACGGGACTTCTCTGGATCAGCAACCTTTTTGCAGTGGGATGAATGGACCCAAGTCTCTCTCTCAGCAACCTTCAATGCTGTGGTGCTAGTCAATAAGACCTGGTATGGTCCTTCCCATCTATCAATAAGACAACCTGAGCGTAGAAAATTTCGTATCATTACATAATCCCCAGGTTCAATGTCATGACAATTACTACCTGGTAAATCAGGAATCACCAACTTCAGATTATCATTTTGATTCCTCAACTGCTTACTCGTGTTAATCAAGTATTTTACAGTTACTTCATTGTTACATTTCAAATCATCCTGAGGGTTAATCATGACATGCGGTTGTCGACCAAACAAGATTTCAAAAGGGGACAGATTAAGAGGGGACCTGGGAGTGGTTCTGATGCTATACAAAACAATGGGTAAAGCTTCTGCCCACGTCAATCCTGTCTCTGCCATTACTTTACTCAGTTTATTTTTAATAGTGCTGTTCACTCTTTCGACCTTCGCACTCGCCTGTGGACGGTACGGAGTGTGCAGCTTGCTATCAATTCCCATCAACTTACACATTCCTTGAAAGACATCACCGGTAAAATGGGTACCCCTATCACTTTCAATGATTCTAGGGATACCATATCTACATACAAATTCCTGCACAATTTTCTTAGCTGTAAACATAGCGGTATTTGTGGCTGCTGGAAAAGCTTCGACCCAATTCGAGAAAACATCTATACAAACAAGTACATATTTCAAATTTCGACATGGGGGTAATTGAATGAAGTCAATTTGTATTACCTGGAAAGGGCCGCCGGCAGGTGGGATATGGGATGGTTCTGTAGGTATTGCCTTTCCAATATTCTTTCTCAGACAGGTAAGGCATGACATTGCTCTTTTACTCGCATGAGAGGAGAATCCTGGGGCGCACCAGTATGCTCTTACCAATTTGCACATCCCCTCCTTGCCTAGATGAGTCAGCCCGTGAGCTGCTTCAGCCAGACATGGAAGATATGCTCTGGGGGCCACTGGTTTACCATGTCCATCCGTCCAGAGCCCTGAGGACTCCTGGCCATATCCCTTTGCCTTCCAGACTGCTCTTTCCTGTGTGGAACACAAATTCTGCATCTCACACAACTTCTGTGTGTTGATGGTATTAAATACCATCAGTTGTGTGGTGTCTGTCTGTATGGGGGTAGCAGCTGCAAGCTTAGCTGCTTCGTCTGCTCGGCTGTTACCAAGTGACACTGGGTCTTGACTATATGTATGTGCTTTACATTTGATAACAGCCACTCTGTCGGGTTCCTGTATCGCTGTTAGAAGCCTTTTTATATAAGCTGCCTGCGCTATCGGTGTACCAGCTGCCGTCATGAAATTTCTGAGGCGCCATAGGGCTCCGAAATCATGTACTACCCCGAAGGCGTATCTAGAATCGGTGTAGATATTGGCTGACTTACCCTTAGCCAATTCACATGCTCTGGTTAGGGCGACCAGTTCAGCAACCTGGGCTGAGTGAGGTGGACCTAGCGGTTCCGCTTCTATGGTGTCTTGGTCATTTACGACTGCGTATCCCGTACACAAGTCTCCCGAGTCTGACTGTCTATGACAACTACCGTCAGTGTAGAACGTGAGTTCTGCATCTTCCAGTGGATTGTCACTGATGTCAGGCCTTGCGGTAAAATTTTGGGTCAAATATTCCATACAATCATGTGTATCTTCCTTTGTATTAAATCCTCCTTCCCCATCACTCTCACCTTCCACCCTTTGTGTCTGACCAGGCACACCTGGGAGAAATGTTGCAGGATTTAATGCGCTGCATCTCCTTATGGTGATGTTTACTGGGGCCATTAGTGCCAATTCCCATCTTGTAAACCTTGCTGATGAGACGTGTCTGGTTTGGGCAGAATTCAATAAGGCTGATACTGCATGTGGTGTATGGATTGTGAGGTTGTGGCCTAGCACGACATCTTCGCTTTTTGTCACTAGCAATGCTATCGCCGCAACGCTACGCAAGCATGTGGGGAGGGATCGCGCTACCGTGTCTAGCTGAGCGCTGTAGTATGCAACTGGCCTGCTGGCATCACCGTGTTTTTGGGTTAGTACACCTGCTGCGCAACCAGCACTTTCTGTTCCGTATAGTTCAAAGGGTTTCCCATAGTCTGGCATACCTAGTGCTGGCGCCTGCGTTAGGCACTGTTTGAGTCTCTCAAATGCTGTTTCGGATTCGTCAGTATGCGAAATCCTATCAGGTTTGTTTGAGGAGACCATTTCCTGCAGAGGTAACGCCAATATGGAAAACCCTGGGATCCAATTACGGCAATACCCACACATTCCTAAAAACGTCCTGATCTGTTGCTGGGTTTGTGGCAGTGTCATGTCTCTAATGGCTTGGATTCTATCAGCGGTCAGGTGTCTCAGTCCTTGTGTTAGACAGTGTCCCAAATATTTTACCTTAGTTTGGCATAATTGTAACTTGTCTTTGGAAACCTTGTGACCTGTGTCTGAAAGATGAAACAGGAGCTGTTTCGTATCCTTCAGGGATGCTTCCAATGAATCAGAACACAGTAGTAAATCATCCACATACTGTATCAATACTGATCCACTCTCTGTTTGGAAAGACTGTAAACAATCATGCAAAGCCTGAGAAAATATACTTGGACTATCTATGAAACCTTGGGGTAACCGAGTCCATGTGTATTGGACTCCTCTGTATGTGAATGCAAACAAATATTGGCTGTCAGGATGCAGAGGTACCGAAAAGAAAGCGGAGCAGAGGTCAATAACAGTGAAAAATTTGGCAGTGGGAGGAATTTGCATTAGGATGACAGCTGGATTAGGCACTACGGGGAACTGACTCTCAACTATTTTGTTAATCCCCCTTAGATCCTGCACTAACCTGTAACCCCCCCCCCCCCCCATTCTTTTTAACAGGGAAGATGGGACTATTTGCTGTGCTGGACGTCCTTACCAGAATGCCCTGTTGCAGCAAGCGCTCTATTACTGGGAAAACTCCTAACTCCACCTCTGGCTTCAGAGGATACTGTGGGATTTTTGGAGCTATCCTACCATCTTTTACTTGTACAACTACTGGAGCTACGTTTGCCATTAATCCAGTGTCCTGTCCATCTTTTTTCCAAAGTGACTCTGGTATCTGAGATGTCATCTCTTCTACTTGGGATGGATTCCTATTTGTCATAATGGAATGTGACATTAATTTTGATGGGGAGTCTAACATGTCTCGTACCTCCTGAGCGTGATTCTCAGGAATGTCCAAGAATACACCTTCAGGAGTACAATAAATGACGCAACCCATTTTACATAGTAAGTCTCTACCCAGGAGATTAGTTGGTGCAGATGCAGCCAGCAAAAAGGAATGCTTGGTATGCAAAGGCCCTATTGTAATCTCGGCTGGTTTGCTAACAGGGTAGTGCTGGACTACTCCTGTTACTCCCATGGCTGGAATTGTCCTACCAGTGGTTCTCATGCCCACTGTCGAATTTATCACTGACTTGGCCGCCCCTGTGTCTACAAGAAAGTTTAAAGTTTTACCAGCTACATTGATTGCGATCTCTGGTTCACTTCCAAGACTGGCAATCAGTTTTACTGGCTGCAGATTACAGGTATGGCCACACCCCTAGTGGGTATGCTGACCTCCCTGAATCCCGCTGGCAGCGACTACTTGTGAGGGGGTTAGCTGGGAACTACCAGAGGCATGCCAATCTATGTTCGGGGTTTTTTTTTTTTTTTCCCCTGTATGTGGCTCATAACTCCGCCTCTGTGGATCCTGATCCCAATGTCTTGTGTTGTGTCGTTGTCTAGGGGGTTGGTATGATTTTGGTACATTTCTTACTCTACATTCTCGTGCATAGTGTCCCGGTCTGTTACAGGAATAACAAGTTATTACAGTTGACTTACTTACAGGATTCGATGGTACATACGCAGGCTGCTTTGTGGTCAGCGCCTGTATACTTACTGACATTAACTTATCACTTTGCGACTCTCTGTGCCTGGTGATGTTTCTGTCGTGATCAATAGCAGCCTCTCTCAAGGTGGACACTGACAGACCTCGCCAACATGGTTGCGTAGTCTGTACCCTAGCCTTTAATGTTTCCTTTAAACCATCCATCAGTACAGATACTGCTACTTCTTGATGGTTTGGGTTGGTCCTAATGTCTTCTATACCAGTGTATTTTGCCATTTCTAATAGTGCCCGGTGAAAATATTCTGTTGCCGTTTCGGACTCCTTTTGCTTAATGGAAAATATTTTATTCCATTTAACAACGGCTGGGAAATACTCTTTTAGCTGCAAATTTATCCTTTTTACATTATCCTTGTCGTATACATCGGTAAGTGGTATATCTTTGTCTAGTCCACAATCAGCCAAGAATTGAACTGAGTCGACATTGGAAGGTAAGCAAGCTCTTAGCACTATCTGCCAATCCTTATTATTGGGCTCTAAAGTGTTTCCTAGATCCCTGATGTATTTTTGGCTTGCCACCAAATCTTTTCTGGGGTCTGGGAATTCAGACACGATAGTCCTCAATTCCATTCTCGTAAACGGGCAATACATGGCAATGTTCCTAACGGGTGTGGCTCCTGATGCATCCGTTTTCCCATTGGGAACTACTATCACCTTAACTGGATTAACTCTAACAACTTCATTCTGTGTAGATTCTACAGCTTGTGGTGAAATTGTTTCAGTGTAATGCATGGTGCCGTACTTACCCGTTGACACGACCTCACCTATCCCTCCGCTAGGGGCCTTCGCTAATCTCGTGGGTGTTGCTGTGCCTACTGTGGTCTCTGCTATAGTGGCTGCGAGAGAGAGAGCTGAAATTGTTGCCGAATCGTCTTCTTGATCACACTCCTGGGGAAAGTTCAAAACAGGGTACAACTTGCACGGGTTAATAATTGCATGAGTTACTTGGTTAACATCATTAACATTTACAGGGTTACTAAGTGTTTGTGTTTTACAACCCAGTGCGTTTCTCTCCGCAATCAACTTCTCTCCTGCTATATATGGTGGTGGCGGGGCTGTTGCAATCAATTTTCTGTTAGGACCAGCCCCCGCCGCCAGAGCCAAACCTCTCTGTATCTCACCTTCCTGGTGCCATAACTGTAAATAATCATGATGTTGAATTCGTCTCTTTGTTGATTTTATGAGACATATCCTCCTCCTTAAATTTTGTAACACTTCTGTGCTGAAGCTACCTATTCTTGGGAATTTGTCCCTGTCTTGTACAGTCATTCTCTCCCATTCATCACATAAAACCTCTGTGTGACTTCCGTATTTTTCACACATGATGTACCTTGCCGACCCTACTGGTCGGTTCTCTGAATCAACCCGAACCGAGGTTGATCGCCCCCTACCTGAACAATTGGCCCCCATAATCTGCAGGTGTTGCTTACTACTCCTGTGATCTTTATATCACGGTCTTCAGCGAACCCTTACAGCAAACCAAATTATTCACAATAGGCCGGCGGTGGCGGTTTACCGAGTACCCCACTCACTCGCCCACCTCGACCAATACGACCTGATCACACCGATATGGTGCTGGCGTACTCGATACAGGGCCCCTATGGAACCTTCGGTTTACTGGAACATATGAGGGTTACCCGCAGGACACTTACTCTTTCCAGTAAAGGTGGGGTTGTTAGATAGTTCCTGAGTGACCAGCGAACTTCCCTTCCAAAAATAAAAAATTACACAAATCACGTCAGAATGTACAAATAGCGTTTGTGACCACTTTACTCTAATGGTATTAGGTCAGATTACTAACTACTGCACACAATTACGTGCGGTACAATCGTTCAGTACATAAGCACTACTTGTCATGTACTGAAAGATCAATGGAATCGAAAATTTCGGCTGCGAATTCCTTCAGCATGAGCTTGTATGGCCTATATGGGTTCTGCACCAACACCCCAGGCGTTGTGCCTCTTGTACCTTTATAGCGGACCTCTTTGTCTATTTTACCTGTTACCTTATGACCTCCTGGTCTGTTGCCTTATGACCTCCTGGTCTGTTACCTTACGACCTCCTGGTCTGTTACCTTATGGTCCGCTATACTCTAATGCTCAAATATTATTTAACCAGGGATGCCTCCCTAGCCACCGTATATGTCACTTACACGTATGTTCCTTGACGAGTACCCGACTTTCCTTTTGGTTCAACCTCTAAGTTATATAAACTTATGTGATAAAAACACACTCACTCAACACATGTACACTTTGTTTCTATATCTATTTCTGCGCAGAAATTTTCTTCAGCCCAGCTGTGTTACCAATTAGGAGCAGGATCTGTTAAACTAAATTTCAGAATTTTTTTTTTCAAAAATAGATTTGCGTTATTTACCGCGTCGCGTTATTTATCGCCTTTGCGTTAATTATCGCTTTGCGCTAAAATCCAACTTTTTTTTTTTTTCGTGACTTGAGCTACGTGGGCGTAACCGGACGCTACGTTGCGTAATGTACGCTGCGTGCGTCTGCCTTTGGATTGCGTACGCTAGTCTTTGTTAGAGACACGTGTACGCAAAACAAAGATCCACCGTAACACAATTTCTACTTTTATCAATGTAGATGATCCCTGATCATCTACCGCACACCACACTGGCTGCCTTATCTCCTAGACAAGCCGTGTGTTGGTCTATACTTTAACTATTACCTCTACTATGAAATAACAGCAAATCTCTTTTTGCACTTTCTATCAACTATAAAAATTGGCAAACAGGAATAGTGATATACGAAATTGAAAAAGAAATGTAGATATATATGTATGCGTGCGTGTATACGCAAGACAGAAGAAAAATAAACAGTTTTAAAAGACACAAGCGTTTTGTTCTTACTTCCGGTTCCCGGATTCCTTCAGCATTCTTTATCTAAGTGAAGCAGACGCTTATCCCGTCAGCACTAAGAGACAACCTCCCACCCTTTGCTGGGGGATAATGTCTGCTGATCTACCTAGTGCAGATATGAGAAGGACAGGACGAGTCCCCAATTGACAATGCTAAATTCTTTTGTCGTATAAACAACCCTTAATGAAGTCTAAGAACACTGTACGCTGTTTACTTAAGAAGTACCGTAAGGGTACGCTAGTTGCGTAACGATCGCTCAGCCGTAGGCGAGACGCTCAAGCGTCACGTTCGCTCACGGCCCAGTGATCACAGGACAGCACGTTATTGGTTATGTCTAGAGTAATGATTCGCTATGGCGTAGCGTACGCTCGAGACCACGAGGAGATCACCAGCGGCGCAGACGCTCACAACGCTATTCCTTTATGTCTAAACCTTTTATCAATGAAATACACAGAATACCTTAATGTAAATACAGGGTGATTGTGCAACCTTGTGTAACCTAACTAACTACAAAGCTGCTTGAGCGTCACTGACGCTCAAGTGAACACTTAAAACTATAGAAAATACACAGATACTGGTTTAGGGTCCAAAGCCTATTAACTGTATTATATCTAATATACTTGTAAAAAGAATAACAGTACAAATGATACACTACAATATAACAGAGACTTCCTAACCAAAATACAATACTATCTAATACAATACAATACTAGTCTAGGGGAGATGTGAGAGAAAAGAGAAGGGAGAGAGAGAAATGGAGAGAGATGAGAGAAATTGGCTCACAGTAAGACAATGATTACGGAGAGAAAACTTACGCACAAGGGGAAACGATCGCATGCGCCTGGACATCCAGCACCCGATTTTCAGCAATGAGAACCGTTGAAGAGTGAGAGCTGGATGTGGTCGGCCTGCCTATTTATGCCCCACACACAATGCAATCCAATGGTCCCTACAATCTTGTCGTCCATTGGACACAGGAATTCGGCTTCGCATCATAACAAAAGGTCATAGGTTGATTCATACAGGTGGGCTGTGACGATTTCCAACAGCTCAGGTGGGTGGGAAACTGGGTTTCCCGCCGCATACCTGAGTATGAGTAAATAATAGAAATGGACATAAACTTCTTATGTCCATAACTATCCGCACGAGCGATTAATACGCTCCAAACCAACACCGGAATATTGTTAATTAAATACTCTTCCGATGGGTACCAAACACTGCTATATGATTCCTGTTAGACCCTTCGTACCATACAAAGAGGGATTCCTCCGTTCAGGGACGTTCTATGTTAACTAAACTTTCAGAAACCATTTAAGGGATCATGATCTATAAACTACATTAATTATGAAAATGTGTAACGAATGAGTCGCACGCTACGACTACATAAACTCTACCGTAAATACGCATACCGTGCGCCTGCGGGTGCACGCTATTGCGGGTATGCGCCTTCACGGGAGAGCGTACGCATGCGCAGCGCGGACCAGCGTGAGGTGCAAATATGGCAGCATGTATAGAGATATTTTTCTGACTTTGACATAACCCACAGATATCAATCTCTGATGCCAAAGGTACTGAGGGAACAGAGTGTTCCAGGGCGAATTGACGGTCCATGAAAACCCCATCGGCCCCACTGTCAACAAAGGCCTCAGTCTTGACAGTTTGACCGAGGATCTCCAAAGTCACCGGAATGAGAAAAGTCTTTTTGGGAAATTCTGACTTCTGGCCTGACAGGATATTTCCCATCACTCTCAGGCCCTGAAGTTTTCCGTTTTTTCTGGGCATGATACTACAACATGACCTTTATTCCCACAGTACAAACACAAACCCTGCTGTCTCCTCCGCGTCTTCTCACGCGAGGAGAGGCGGGTAGCCCCAATCTGCATAGGCTCCTCTGAATATTCCTCAGAGTCTGAGGTTCCCTTGGGAAAAAAGGAAACTGCGGTCTCCCTTTCAAGCCTATGCTCTCTCAGCCGTCTATCCACCCGGATGGATAACTGCATGAGCTGATCTAGCTATCAGGCGAGGGATATTGTACCAGTTGGTCCTTTATCTGGTCAGAAAGGCCCCTTCGGTACTGGTTTCTCAGGGCTGGGTCATTCCACTGGGTATCATGAGCCAACCTCCGAAACTCTGTACTATAAACCTCAGCTGGCCGTCGCCCTTGCTTAAGAACCGTAATCTGAGCCTCGGCTGAAGCCATCTTGTCAGGGTCATCATACAAAATGCCCAGTGCCGTAAAAAAAGCATCAACACTTTTAAGCGACGGACAGTCAGGCTGTAACCCATATGCCCAGACCTGTGGGTCTCCTTGTAGCAAGGAAATCACCATGCCCACCCGCTGAATCTCCGACCCAGAAGACTGGGGCCTAAGCCTGAAATATAGCTTACAGCTCTCCTTGAAACAAAAGAACTGCGAGCGATCTCCAGAAAAACGACCCGGGAGATTTACTTTCGGCTCCTTAACCCCTGAACTTGCCGCTGCTGCTGCGGGAGCTCCGCTAGCGGCCTGCGGGGTGTTCATTTTAATGGACATCTCATAAAATTGTCGAGTCAGGACCTGCACCTGATCGACCACCTGTTGCAAAGTATTTTGAGGGGTATGCTCCATATTCCCACAAAATTTCAACAGGAGTAGGGCTGCTGAATATGTTACACACACCAGTGCTAACAGGAGTATACCGGTGTATGAACAGAGAGGGAAGCGAAGCAAACGAACTCACAGACAGTATAACAAAACATACACAGGAGGTGATGGAATAACTAATAAACACAAAATGAACAGAGAAGCCCAAAGGCTCAGGAATTGGGTGTCTCCCTAGTGTCAGGAATGCTCAGATGGAATAGAGCGGACAATGAAGCGAGGTGTAGTGATTTAACATGTGGAGCACCTGAAATGATGTTGCAAGGAGCAACAGAAAAAACCCCAAAGGGTTACCAACGGGTGTGGGAATAAACTCCTTGGTCAGAGATAGAAATATAGACACAAGGAGAGTATCCACAATCCTAACCCCCACTTGCAGGGCACAGGTTCAGCTTACTGCCACTAAACTGACACCTGGACGCCCTGCACAGTGAGGGAGGATTAAGCAAGCAGGTCTGAGAGTACAGCCGCAAACCTGCTGGGTTCACAGAATAGCAAAAGAACCCCAGCAGGTCAAACAACTGACTCCAGTCTTACTGCTAGGTCCGGATTGGCAGAATGAAGTACCGAATCCCAAGGCCTATTCGCAGTAAGCAACAAGTAAATACAAAGTCACACAGTACTAGCTAACTCTCTGGAACTGACTAACAAACAAAGATTCAGTAGCATTTGCCTAGCCTGAGAGGATGGTTTATATAGCAGGTGCTGTCCACGCCCCACTCAGACCTCACAGACTGTGAGCACAAAACCAGCGCCAGAATCCCTGCCGTGCACAGAGCCTGTAACCACTACACAGTAAAAACCCGGACCGGAGTATCAGCTGCGCTCAGGTTACTTCGCTAACACTTGCCTCCCGGTTGCCATGGCGACGTGGCAGCACAGAGCAGGAGATCCTAACATTGCCTCAGTTTGTGGAACTACAGGTCACAGCTAGCTCCTGCATAGTTGTCTCCCAGTGCCTCAGCTCCTGCATTCAGCAACTGACTCCACAGGTGTCTGGATTCTGTAATTACAGCTGGTTACCTGAAACCTACTATTCAGCTTGTCAGCCTGCTCAGTCTGTACTGCAGCTGCATGATATATCAGTTACTGGGGGCCTGTCTGGTGCTCACAGCTAATTGTTCCAGCCTGTTCTTTTAAGCCTCTCAATCCCAAGAGGCCTTGCCAGTTATAGCTACTCCATACGGTGTTCTTCTCTCTGGTTCCTCTCTGGTCTCAGTTCATCTGTCCAGTGGGTTTTGCCTTGTTCCTGCATTGAATTCCAGCTTCACCATCTTGCTGACGAACTTAGTCTGCCGACTGTTGTTACCCTGTCTCCAAGTGTCTGCACCCCAGTCCGTCCGTGTGCCGCTACCTCCTGTGTCTCTCCTAGAGTTCCTGCTGCTGTTCCATCTCCATGGCCCCAGTGTACCATCTGCCGTGTGCACCCTGCCACCTTCTCCAGTTCCTGTTTGTTCCTGCGTATCCCTGCGGTTTGTCATATACAACACCTCTACCATAACTCTAGTCCAGTTCAGGTATCAAGTGACCCAGACAGGGTGCCGCGACCTGCACATCGGGAGCTGCGAAGCCCATATCCCCTTGTCCTGGTGAAAACCTCCCGGCGTGTTAGACTCCGCACCTCTGTTCTGGGTAACGTCAACCACTTGGTACCTAATCACAAATTCCGGATTCTGCACCAGTTCCTGACATTATAACTAGCCCACCACTTCCTGGGCATGGACCCGCCACAGCAAAATCCGGCTCAAATCTTGGCTGGTCAAATACAAAATTTGATGCAGCAACTGCAATATCTAAAGCTCCGAGTTTCCACCCAGGAAGAAACTAGCAGGTCATTGGTAGCGACAAGGGCTCCTGGGCCTGAACCAAAGCTGCATCTTCCCGATCGGTTCACAGGTAACCAGAAACAGTTCCAGAATTTCCGTGATAGCTGCAAGCTATATTTCAGACTCCGGCCATTATCGTCTGGTTCTGAGGCTCAGCGAGTAGGTATCATCATCTCCCTTCTGCAGGGGGAACCCCAGTCCTGGGCGTTTGGATTAAAAATGGAGAATACCGCCTTGCACACAGTTGATGCCTTTTTCAGCGCCCTAGGAATTCTTTATGATGACCCGGACCGAGCAGCTTCTGCAGAGGCTCACTTACGAGCCCTGAGACAAGGGAAAAACACGGCCGAGGTATACGCAACTGAGTTTCACAGATGGGCAGGTGATAGAGGTTGGAATGACCCAGCCCTCCGTAGTCAGTTCCGCTTAGGCCTCACTGAGCAAATTAAAGACTACCTTGTCCAGTATCCTACTCCTGAAACCCTGGACAAGCTCATGCAGTTAGCAATTCGAGTAGATCGTCAGATCAGGGAACGGAGGATGGAGAAAGGAGGAGGGTCACCATCTCCCTCAGCTGTAGCCTTGGAAGAAGCAGAAGACTCCAGTGAACCCATGCAGTTTGGGGCCTTTCGTCTTTCTGCTCAGGAAAAAATCCCATAGGCGATCGATGGGCCTATGCTTATATTGTGGAGCAAAGGGTCATTTTGCTAATGTTTGCACCCTGAAGTTGGGAAAAGACAAGACCCAGGGGTAAAAAGGGAGTTACTCCTGGATCTGGCTGGAATCTCTCCTAAAAATTCAGTCTTGCTTCCAGTTCAAATTAGTCTACCTACTCAGCAAGTGGCAGTCAAGGCTTTCGTTGATTGTGGTGCAGCTGCCAACTTTATGGATATCTCTTTCGCCCGGTCCTGGAACATTCCTATACTAAGGATGAAGCCTCCTGTGACTATTTGTGGCCTTGACGGTAACCCCCTCCTCAGTGGGCAAGTGTCTCAGCAAACTCCTCCTGTTCATTTAACTACCGGTCATCTGCATTCAGAGAAGATTAGTTTCCTCCTGGTCAATTGCCCCATGGCTTCCATAGTCTTAGGGCTTCCATGGTTGAAATCCCATAATCCATCCATCTGCTGGAAGACAGGAGAACTCTTACAGTGGGGAACAGAATGTATGGGAAGGTGTCTGTCCTTGCCAGTGCGATGCTCTCAATTTATACCAGAGGGGCTACCGACTCCATATCATTTTTTTGCGGATGTCTTCTCCAAGAAAGAGGCGGATATTCTTCCCCCACATCGACCTTATGACTGTGCCATCAGTCTGGTATCTGAAGATAAATTACCTAAGGGTAGATTATATGCTCTTTATTTGCCGGAAACCAAAGCTATGGAGGATTATATTCAGGAGAACCTGAGCAAAGGGTTTATTTGTCCCTCAAAATCACCAGTAGGAGCAGGATTCTTCTTTGTGGCAAAGAAAGACGGCGCCTTACATCCATTCATTGATTATAGAGGACTCAACAAGATCACTGTTAAGAACTCTTATCCTTTGCCTTTAATTTCCGTGTTGTTTGATCAACTCTGGATGGAGGAAATCTTCTCTAAAATTGATCTTCGGGGGGCATATAACCTCATACGAATTTAAGACCGGTGACGAGTGGAAGACGGCCTTCAGCACTCATTCTGGGCATTATGAATACCTTGTTATGCCATTTGGATTGTCAAATGCTCCTGCCGCCTTCCAAGATTTTATCAATGATGTGCTCCAAGAATTCCTGGGAAAAATTTGTTGTGGTCTACTTGAATGACATCCTGATATATTCACGGTTACTTGAGCAGCATTGAGTCCATGTCCAGATGGTATTGCAAAAGCTCCGGGAGCACCATCTATACGCCAAGTTAGAAAAATGTGAATTTGAAGTGAAGGAAGTCGCTTTCTTAGGCTACATCATCTCTCCCAAGGGGTTCTCCATGGATCCCAGTAAGCTTCAAGCAATTCAAAATTGGGCACAACTTACTAACCTTAAAGCTATACAACGCTTTCTTGGATTCGCTAATTATTACAGGAGATTTATTCGTTCATTTTCAGACATTGTTGCACCTATTGTTGCTTTGACCAAGAAAGGTGCGGATCCATCACATTGGTCACCTTCAGGTTTACAAGCTTTTCTCAAGTTAAAAAAATCCTTTATATCCGCACCTGATCTTAGTCATCCAAATCCTGACCTGCTTTTTGTTATGGAAGTGGATGCCTCTGAAGTGGGAGTGGGAGCAGTCCTATCGCAGAAAGGTCCCGTGGATTCTAAACTTCACCCATGCTCTTTTCTGTCCAGAAAGGTCTCTCCTGCCGAAGCCAACTACGATGTTGGAAATCGTGAACTGCTTGCTATCAAGTGGGCTCTAGAAGAATGAAGGCATTGGTTGGAAGGGGCGAGACACGTGTTTACAATCCTCACTGACCATAAAAACCTATCCTATATTGAATCAGCCAAGAGACTGAATCCAAGACAGGCACGATGGGCGTTATTCTTCACTAGATTCAACTATGTGATCTCCTATCGGCCAGGATCAAAGAATCTTAAAGCAGATGCCTTGTCACGAAGCTTCCTTCCAATTCAAAATTCATCCTGCTCTTCGGAACCAATTATTCCTGTTTCCAATATCCATGCTGGTCTTGCTCAAGATTTAGTCTCCCAGATTCAAGCCAAACAGTCTCTCGCACTCATGGGGACTCCCTCAGTACTCCTCTTTGTCCCTAAAGAGTACAGGACAGCAGTTTTATCTGAATTTCATGTAAAAAGAGTCTCTGGGCATCCAGGGATTACTAAGACTCTGGATTTATTGTCTCGTTCAGTTTGGTGACCTTCTATGTGCCAGAGAGTTAGAGAGTTAATTCTTGCTTGTGAGATCTGTGCTCAACATAAAACTCCTCGTAAAGCTCCCATGGGACATCTTCTGCCTCTTGCGTTTCCCTCAAGACCTTGGTCCCACATTTCTATGGACTAAGATGGCTCACTTTGTTCCTCTTCACAAGCTCCCCAGTGCCAGAGAACTGGCAAGCTTGTTTATCCAACATATCTTTAAATTACATGGATTACCACAGGACATCGTCTCCGACAAAGGAACTGTTTATTGCTCGATTCTGGCGAGCTTTCTGTTCAGCCTTGGATATTCATCTTAGTCTGTCCTCTGGTTATCATCCACAATCCAATGGTCAGACTGAGTGAGTGAACCAGTCTCTTGAACAGTATCTCCGTTGTTATGTTTCCAAGTACCATAATGATTGGGTTGACCATCTGGCATTTGCTGAATTTGCATATAATAATTCCAGTCACTCTTCTTCATCCATGTCACCCTTCTTTTGTCTCTCGGGTTTCCATCCTAGGTCTAACGTTTTTGACATCCTGCAGCAACAGACTTCTTCCCTTGATCATGTAGCTCATCTGAGGAAAATTTGGAGGAGAGTATGTCTAGCACTTAACTCTGTTCGTTCCAAGAAATTTGCTGACAGACGACGAAGACCTTGTACTTTTAAAGTGGGTGACATGGTGTGGCTGTCCACTCAAAATATCAAGTTACGCCAGCCCTCTCAAAAATTTGGGCCTAGGTTCATTGGTCCATTCCGGATTATTAGATAGATTAATCCAGTAGCCTTTCGACTCCTTTTACCAAAATCACTTAAGATCAATAACACTTTCCACTGTTCCTTGTAGAAACCAGCATTTGTGCCCCAGAGATTTAAAAGATCTCCTTCCAGAAGGCCTGCCGCTGTGTTGGTTCAAGGTCACCAGGAGTTTGTTGTGGAAAAGATTCTGGATTCCAAGTTCAGGAGGGGTCAAGTTCATTTCCTCGTACATTGGAAGGGTTACGGTCCGGAAGAGAGAACCTGGGTTCCAGAGAGGTTTCTTCATGCACCCAGACTTAAGAGGTCTTTCTTCTATGAATTTCCGGATAAGCCTGGTTCTAGGAGTTCTTAACCCCTCTTCATGGGGGGGTACTGTTATAATCCTGAGCATATTACTCATGTTTTGCTAGTTATTGTTATGATTTACCTTTGCCTCAGTTTGTGGAACTACAGGTCACAGCTAGCTCCTGCATAGTTGTCTCCCAGTGCCTCAGCTCCTGCATTCAGCAACTGACTCCACAGGTGTCTGGATTCTGTAATTACAGCTGGTTACCTGAAACCTACTATTCAGCTTGTCAGCCTGCTCAGTCTGCCCTGCAGCTGCATGATATATCAATTACTGGGGGCCTGTCTGGTGCTCACAGCTGATTGGTCCAGCCTGTTCTTTTAAGCCTCTCAATCCCAAGAGGCCTTGCCAGTTATAGCTACTCCACATGGTGTTCTGCTCTCTGGTTCCTCTCTGGTCTCAGTTCATCTGTCCAGTGGGTTTTGCCTTGTTTCTGCATTGAATTCCAGCTTCACCATCTTGCTGACGAACTTAGTCTGCCGACTACCGTTACCCTGTCTCCAAGTGTCTGCACCCCAGTCCGTCCGTGTGCCACTACCTCCTGTGTCTCTCCTAGAGTTCCTGCTGCTGTTCCATCTCCACAGCCCCAGTGTACCATCTGGCTGTGTGCACCCTGCTACCTTCTCCAGTTCCTGTTTGTTCCTACGTATCCTTGTGGTTTGTCATATACAACACCTCTACCATAACTCTAGTCCAGTTCAGGTATCAAGTGACCCAGACAGGGACCGCGACCTGCACGTCGGGAGCCGCGAAGCCCATATCCCCTTGCGGGGTTCCCTGGTGAAAACCTCCCGGAGTGTTAGACTCTGCGCCTCTGTTCTGGGTAATGTTAACCACTTGGTACCTGATCCCAAATTCCGGATTCTGCACCAGTTCCTGACAATAACTGGAGATTCCCCTCCTATTTGGTTAATTCATAGCCATTTAGAGAATGCTTTTCTTACTTACGCTGCTGATAACCAACAGCATGTGGATGATATTCACCTATTTTGGGCTGCAGCCAAACCGGTCGTTAGGGATCAGATCATGGAGTATGTGGCTAGGAAACGCAAAAAACTGAATACTGTTATAGCCGACCATAGTAAACGATTAGCCTCAGAATATGACAAATTACTTTTGATTAGTTCGTATGACGCCCGACAATCCTATATGGCAGCTAATGATACTTTGTGCACAGAGAGGGCCCAATTCTCGCATAATGTCCAGCATAATAAATATTTTAGTGGATGTAATAAGTCAGGACGGTTATTGGCTAATTTGGTGCGTTCTCAGATTGCGCCTTCACATATTTTGCAAATTGTTTCCCCCTCTGGGTCCCTGGCTTCGGACACACTTGAAATTTCGGCAGCTTTTCAGTCTTACTATAAACAAATGTATGATGCCCCTCCTGATAAGCCCCTTGAGGGTTTGCAGTTCCTTCAGAAGGCTGCTTTGCCGACACTTACTGAAGTTACTGATGCAGAGAGGGACTCTTTAACTGCTCCCGTGACTGAACAGGAACTACTATTTCTTATCAAGTCCTTAGTAAGAGGTAAATCCCCTGGCCCTGGTGGATTCGGGGCCGAATACTACCACATGCTAAAAGATGATTTACTCCCTATCTTCTGTCTCTATACAATTCCTTACTTTCTGGAACATTACCTCCCGGTAGTTTTACTGCAGCCCGGATTGTGGTGTTTCCGAAGCTGGGGAAGGATCCTACTCAGGTGCAATCTTATAGACCTATTTCTATGTTAAACCAAGATTTAAACATTTTTACTAAATTGTTAGCCAAACGTCTACAGTTAATTCTACCTAGAATTTTGCATCCAGCACAAAATGGGTTTGTGAAGGATTGCACCTCTGTGCATAATGTACGTATGCTAGTGGCGGCTATGCACCGTACACAGCAGCTTGGTAATAAGGAAGCTATTATTGTTAGCTGTGATGCGGACAAAGCTTTTGATCATGTATCCTGGTCACATCTTCTAAGAATACTACAAATCCAACAGTTTGGCCCAGACTTTGTAGGGATTTTCAAAATGTTGTATTCTTCCCCAGAGGCCTGTATCACTATTAATGGTTTAAATTCACCCTCTTTTACTCTATTGAGGGGTACCCATCAAGGCTGCCCCTTGTCCCCATTGTTATTCAATTTAACCCTTGACCCCCTTATTTGTACTTTTTCCCATGAGGTTTCTTGGCAGGGAGTAGTTTTGGGTGACGTGGTAGTGAAGGTGTCGGCTTTCACCGATGACCTGCTGTTATACTTTAGTAATCCGAAGCTTGCCTTACCCGGTTTACAAATTATACTGAACTCGTTTCACGTGGTTTCTGGCTTTCTAGTTAATTTTCATAAGACAGAGGCGTTAGCACTTCATCCTAATGCACAATTAGGTTGGGGATCCTCGTTCCCCTTTCGTTGGGCCTCTAATTTTTTGGTGTACTTAGGTCTCCGATTCTCTAGAACTGTTTCAGACCTTTATTCTGTCAACGTCTCCCATTTCATTTCTAAAATGTTGTCCGACTATGATAAATGGAAACATTTACCATTCTCTTATATCGGCCACTGTCATTTATTTAAGATTGTCTTCTTCCAAAGACTCCTCTATCCGATCCAGATGCTGCTCTTTCTTTTGACTAAACGTGATGTTATTGTTATTAACAGAGCACTTACCAAATTTATTTAGTCCGCCAAACATCCCAGAATCTCATTGCTGAAATTACAACAGTCACTATTGCTGGTCTTAACTTACTGAGTATCCAAGATTATGCCCTAGCCTCAAATTTACGATATGCATTGGACTTGATAGGGGGCGTCGATAATTACACTTATAAGTCCTTAGATCAGGCGTTTCTTTCTGAGGTTACTTTAGATGCGTTGTTACATAAGCCACTGGCCTCTTTTCCGGAGAGATTGAAGAATAATCCTCTGATCTATACCCCTTACTTGGCTTGGCGCACTTCTCGTAAACAATTGCGTTTATCCTGTACTAGGTCTATATTTATATCTTTGATTCACAATATAGATTTCCAGGGTGGAATGGCGGATGTTTTCATTAATTGGCACCTTCAGGGACTGTATATGGTTTCTCAATTTTTAGCTGATGACCGCCTTATGATCCTCGACTTGTCTGACCTTCGGAAACTGCGCCCACAGGTCTCCATACCTTTGTTTGCTTATTTCCAATCTCGTAGTTATATTATGAATCTAGGCTCCCAACACATGAGCGTAATAATTCATTTGATACTTTAGTTTTAGGCCGTAGGGGGGGTCCTGTACCCACCTCTCTGCTCTATGGTCAAATTCGGACTACGCTTGATCTTTCCCGGGTTACCACTGGCTTGACCAAGTGGTGTGAAGTCTTCCCTGACCTCTCAGTACACTCCCTTATCAAATCTTCGATACTACTGAACAAACAATTGGTTTCTGCTTCATTCATGGAAATTCAATATAAAATATTACATAGGGCTTATTACACACCTAAACTTTGACACATTATTGGTGTGTCGGAGAACTCAAACTGTTTTAAATGCTCCCTTCCAGAGACTGATATTTTTCACTGTTTATGGTCCTGTGATATAGTCCAATCATTTTGGAATGATGTACAGTTTTATATCAATAATACCTTACACAGACCATTTACAATGTGCGCTTTTTAGGCTTTAAAGAATATCAACCCCCCTTCTTGCCTCCTGACACCTCCCGCTGCCTCTCGTTGTTTATTGGCTAAAATAGCTGCAGTAGCTAAGAAAACCATACTTTCAAAATGGATCCATACTGATAATATCTCGTTACAATGTATGCTCCCCAGGCTTCAATATGTCTATCAAATGGACTGGGTTGAATATTCACTAGATATTGAATCTCGCGCTACAAAATTCTTTGATACCTGGTTGCTCTACATTATTTAATTTACTGATGCTGAAAAAAAACATATCCGACTACTTGTTCGTCTTTCCACCTGGTATAATATGGCAGTTTTAGAGGGTGGTAGACCTCCCTTTTAAGCTACCTAACTAGGGATCTGTTCCTTATTATTGTGATCAAATGGCGGAACTTGCAGATGCTCTCCCTCATGTTCACTGCCTTTTATTTCCATTACTGCTGTAATCTGATTGTCTATTCTGTTCATTTCAAGACCCTGGATGACTTTTACTAATGTACCACCATGCCATGTCTGTACCTGTGTCTTTGACTGTATGTTTCAAAAAAAATATTATTAAAAAAAAATATGTATATTAACTTGATCTTTGGTCCTAATATTAATCCATTATTAAACAAGAAATAATAAAACATAGGGCCTAATTCAGACCTGATCGCTGTTGTGTGAAATCGCACAGCGGACGATTATCGAATGACTGCACATGCGTGTGCACCGTAATGTGCAAGTGCGAGCCCAAACAGCTACAGAATGGTGCGAAAATTTAGATCGCTAGGCGTACCCAAGGTGATTAACAGGAAGTGGGAGTTTGTGGGTGGTAACTGCCCATTTTCTGGGAGTGTCGGGAAAATTGCAGGCGTTCCCAACCAGTTTCTGGGAGGGTGTATGACGTCAGCTCCGGCCCCAAACAGCCTGATTCTGTTGCACTGTAGGAGTAAGTCTGACTGGAAAAATCATTTGATGGTGAGTGAGTTGCGAGTGGATTTGCAGCCGTCCCCTGTTTGTTGAAGTTTTCACACGGCGTACGCATGCATTCACACACTTGAACAGGGCGGGTTTTCACTCTCTATGGACGGCGACTATCTGATCGCAGCCCTCTGCAAATTTGCAGAGGAGCGATCAGGTCTGAATTAGGCCCACATTACACACTCATATATATACAGAGAGAGAGAGAGACTATCACACTGTGTGTGTAACTGGTTGTAGGCCAGCACACAGATAACAAACGGTTGCTGGCTCCTGGTGTAATTCAATAACAAAATAAACCATAGTTATTGATAAAAGGAGGAGAAGATGCCGGCACAGAGACTACACATCCAGCCGCAAGGAGATCCGCTATGAGCAGACCGCTCAGCTCAGCAAAGTACCCGGCATCACAGAGACCAGTTACGGGACCTCTGGAGTACAGGTAGATTGCAGGGATAGTTTAGCTTGAGGGTTGCTGCACGGCTTTATACAGACTCCCGCAATTGTCTTTTATACCCACTGGAAAAGCTACAACAATACCTAAAAGAGCTTCCAAACAGTGAAGCAAGTTATTTTATCTAGTTTATCTTATTTTCTCTAATTCTTTTCTTTTTCTTCTATTCTCATTCTGTCCTCTCCTCTTTTTTCTAAACTACTTTCAGGGCATTGCTATTCATAGCGCTTTGTTGTTGTTTTTTTTTATCAGTAACCATTAATTAATTATTTACAGAGCTGCTTTCTTTTGACACATACAGGCGCGGCAAACATTTCCATAAAAATTGTCACAAACAAAATAAACCAGCATATAATGATGATTTTTAGGTCTAACCCAGTGTGCCTAGGCACCTTGGGGTGCTGTGGGTTGGTGGTCCCGGATCAAATAAAAAAAATTTATGGTCAAAGTGATCAGGGCTGGCCCGAGCTTAATTTATTTGGTAAGTGAATATAGATTTTGGCACCCCTTGGCGTGAGAAGCTTTATAAAGGGACAGTGTGCAAAAAGGGGTGTGGTCTCAAAAGGAAGAGGTATGGCCACACAATAGTACCCCCAAGGATTCAGGGAGATAGTAAGTGACTAGGTAGGCAGGGGTGACAGGGAGATAGTAAGTGACTAGGAAGACAGGAGTGATAGAGAGATAGGGGGGTGACTGGGGAGGAAGGGATGACAGGGAGATAGTGGGTGACAGGGAGATAGTGGGTGACCGGGGAGGCAGGGGTGACAGGTAGATAGTGGGAGACTGGGGAGGCAGGGGTGACAGGGAGATAGTTTGGTGACTGGGAAGGCAGGGGTGACAGGGATATTATGCGTGACAGGGAGATAGTGGGTGACTGGGGAGACAGGGATGACATGGAGATAGTTGGGTGACTAGGGAGGCAGGGGCGACAGGGAGTTAGCGGGTGATAGGGGAGGCAGGGGTGACAGGGAGATAATGGGTGACAGGGAGATGGTGGGTGACTAGTTTTTATGAGATAACTATCTTATATAGAGTTACACAGTAGGTAAGCTTGTAAATTTCAATTGGGTCTTATTCCCAGAGTGTAAAAGTCTCTATATTTCCGTATCCTCGATGTCCTATAACTGTTTATTGGTAGTCATCCACAGGCATTAGCTCACCCATTTATGCCACAGTGCTATATCCTATTCCTGCACTGTACGTGTGGTGCGTGCCCGGGCGCTGCAGTGGGGTATGTGGGATTACCTTGAACTATTACTCACCACTCCTTGTATAGAGGATGTGTCCTGCACCACACGCTGCTCGCAGGGCTCCGATGGAGTGTGCGAGTGTCTGCCGGCAGACTTTCTAGACACTCCTGTACAAGTCTAGCATCAATGAGCAGACAGCAGGCTGGCGGGCGGGAGGAGCTGGCTGGCTGGATGGTGGGCAGGTGACCAAAGGGCATATGCAGGATTTGTAAGGGGGGGGGGGGGGGGGGCGGTTCTGTATAAATATACACACACATATATTTTATATTTATCTGTCTATCTATCTATATATATATATATATATATACATACACACATACACACAGTATATAGATAAGGAAGCTGCTGGATCGGCACACAAATAATAAGTATAAAGGAGCCTGCGTGCTCTTGTACAAATATGCAGAGAACCAAATGATCTCCCAGCAAAGGAGGTAAACACACGGCACTGCAGGACTTGTTTAGATGCAGAATTTAATTCAATGGGGTATATTTACTAAGGTCCCGATTTTGACCGATTTGGTGTTTTTTCTTCAAAGTTTCATCTTCGGAATTTACTAAGCACAAATCTCGGCAGTGATGAGGGCATTCGTATTTTTATTACAGCTGTGTAGTAAAAATACGAATGAATACACCATCGGTCAAACGCGGTTGTTTAGGTATAGAACTCGGTCATTTACTAAGTATTCGTATTTGAAATCTCTTCCGTGAAAATGCATGTGCGGCCGAAAAAAAATACTAATCGTACAAAAAGCCTAAAAAAAAGTAGACCTGCTTTTGAGAAGCGTGTTTACATGTGTTGCCAATTCTACATTACTCACACCTGACTTTTTGGGCATTTAAAAGGGGCCCAAACACATTTTTCTCCTCTCTCACTCTGAAATGGCTGCTACTGTGTGTAGTACTGCTGTCTTGTTTGCTGGGGGATACCTGACACTGCTCCATGAGGCTACAATAAACCAAGTCCAGGAAAATGAACATGGTCAGCAGGTTGTACAGGTTCCGCGTAGGCTGGGCATGGCTGGCTTTTTTAGTGGTCGTTTAAACTTTAACAAATTGTCTGATGACCAGGTTATACAGATGGTCCCACTAAATGTAAATAACCTTTTCCGTCTGTATGACCTTGTCAAACTTAACCTAGACCCTGAGCCAGCACGCTCTCGCTCTGGCTCAGGCCTGCATAAACTCCTGGCTGTGTTGCACTTTATGGCTACTGGCAGCTTCCAGCCTGTGACTGGCGATGTCATTATTATCTCACAGGCCACCTTTTATAAATATTTAATTCTGGTGATTTAAAATATACATACACGTCTATGTGTAAGTGGTGTTTCTGTAATGTAATATAACACAGTATTGGATTGATTACAGGTCATGACACTCACCTTAAATTTAGGATTGTCCACTCAGGTTTTGGATGTCTTGGATGGCCATATAGATGCCTCTCTCTGCTTCCCTATCCAGAAGTCGTAGTGGCATGCAGTCAGGGTAGCTTTCTGTGAGCTTGCGGCCATGCCCAATGTGCTGGGTGCCATAGATTACACACAGGTTGAGCTGAGGCCACCTAGGGGCAGGCAATATATTTATACCAATACACATCTGGGCCTAGACACTAATGTACAGGTGGTTTCGGTAGCTAATTAAACAAGAGACATATTCCGTGTGAGCAATTTATTACCTACAACAAAGGCATTTTTGCCACAACAAATAAACAGAATATAATTTTTGAAAAAATATTAGCTGCAGACAAGATTATTATTTTTTTTTGTGTGTGCTGGGTGCCGATGATTGGCCTGGATCGTTGCTCCTGGTTCGACTGGAGCGTCTAACTGGGGATTGAACTGGGGTCTGGTTTGGTGTAGTTGTCCCCGAGCTAGAGCTGACTTGGTGTGCTGCCAAAACATTAAGGCTTTGGCTGAGTATATTGAGGCTGGCAGTGAGTTGCGTATTAGCTGCAGTGTGGCTTGCTATGAATCGGGACATGTTGTCATTGATAATTTGGTTGTGTTGGATGATCTGAATTAGTGATTGTTGTTGGCGCTGTTGTTCATCCATGATTCTTACGAGATTTGCTTGCATTTGGCAGTTGTCTGCCCTCATCTGTTCCATTGAATTTGCTATTCTTCTTACTTGAACGATAAGTCTGCCAGAGTTTCGAGCCAGTCTAGGCAGATGATGGGGCAGACTTGCCAGGTATTGGCTGTGGGTGTTAAGGCACGCATAGTTTTGTGCCTGTTGTTTGGCCCAACCGCTCCAAAACTCAGGGCCCATTGGTGTCTGGCCTGGTGTTGTGCTCAATTGGGGGCTGTGGGATGTTTGGGGTGGTTGGGGTATGTCCTGCGGCGTGGTTGGCTGGGTATCATCTATGGGTTGCAGGTGAAAAGTGTATGTATCCTGCTGGTCACTTTCCTGCTGGGCATCCTCGGGCATGATGGCTGGTTCTGTATGGGGTTGAAGACAGCCAGTATTTAGTAACTTGTTAGCATTGGTCTTACTCTAGCTTTACGTCAACATGCATTACTTCTTAATATTCATGTTTGAATTGATAAATAGATTGTGGCCTAAACTTAACTATGTTGTTCACCCTTTTCTCTAAATCTGTGGCTTCGAACCTTCACTACTCAGTTCTAAAAAGTTTGTGCGAATTGTTGGACCCTGAGCCATAATTAATGTGCGACCACGAAGAACTCCAACAAATACAAATTACTACATTTACATATTGTCACACGCCATAGGCGGTGTTCACCGCGCTTACCCCTGCGTGCCTGCTGGTCTGTGTTGCGGCCTCCGCCTTTGGTGGTCCACGGGCTCCGGCGCCTGGCTGGCGCGGCTCCCGGCGGTTCCCCCGGGGCAGGGGCACCGCCATGACACCCGGCATCACGTGGGCGGGGAGCAGGTGACGTCATCAGACTGTTCCGCCAATCCAGCGGAGGCGGGAGATTCAAAGGCAGACGCCGGGCAGCGCCTCGGCGCCTGAGTATCGTCTTTTCCCCTGAAGTGGATGCCAGTGCTTCTGTCCTTGGCGGATCTCTCTGCAGCATACCCCAGTGTCTCCGGCATTTCCAGGTGTCAGTTGTTGCACAGCTTCCAGCGTTCCCAGCTGCTGCTGGGTTCCACTGCGCTCTAGTCACCAGTGCTTCTTGGAGTCAGCGTGGGCTGCAGGTTAACCCTCGCTCTCAAGTTATACAAGTCCTCAGTGTCTTTAAACCTCGCTCTCAAGTTATACAAGTCCTCAGTGTCTTTAACCCTCGCTCTCAAGTTATACAAGTCCTCAGTGTCTTTAACCCTCGCTCTCAAGTTATACAAGTCCTCAGTGCATTTAACCCTCGCTCTCAAGTTATACAAGTCCTCAGTGTCTTTAACCCTCGCTCTCAAGTTATACAAGTCCTCAGTGTCTTTAACCCTCGCTCTCCAGTTATACAAATCCTCAGTGTCTTTAACCACCGCTCTCAAGTTCTTCAAATCATCAGTGTCTTTAACCACTGCTCTCAAGTTCTTCAAATCATCGGTGTCTTTAACCACGGCTCTCAAGTTCTTCAAATCATCAGTATCTTTAACCACCGCTCTCAAGTTCTTCAAATCATCAGTGTCTTTAACCACCGCTCTCAAGTTCTTCAAATCATCAGTGTCTTTAACCACCGCTCTCAAGTTCTTCAAATTATCAGAGTCTTAACCACCGCTCTCAAGTTCTTCAAATCATCAGTGTCTTTTAACCACCTCTCTCAAGTTCTTCAGTCACCAGTATCTTTTACCATCACTCACAAGTACTTCCTGGACATTTCTCCATACGCTCCTTCTCTGTTATGTGACATTGTGTTGCTCTCTTCCTGCAATAAAGTCCTTTAATATTTTCATCAAGCTTTTCTGTCAGAGTCCTGTATGAGGAAGACCTATATCAAGCCATCCCTGTTCCGACCCAACTGTGGTTCCTCTCCCCTACCATCGGGAGAACCCCCGAGTTCATAACACCCCCAACCTAGGTCAGTGACACATATTGGGTATGAAACTTCCTTTGGAAAAAAAACACACACAATACAATAAATGTGTTTACCAATACACTCATACATTGTTCAAGGCAGTCAGTGGTCTGCCCAAAACGTTAGATAAATTTTAGTGAGAAAATGTAAACATTAACAATGGGTGAAAAAATCTTAAGGTGGCCTAAGTTTACACCTGGTGATGTTGGCCATGCAAAAAAATTGGATAAGACTTAACATTTATGTAGGTGTTTTTCCTCAATATTAAAAAAATACATATTTGTTGCTATGGCCAACATGACATCTGACAATTAACCATCTAAAAAAACCTTACCACCATGTGCTTGCTGTTGTTGATTATTACAAGGATGACTGTTCACTTTTTTTTTTTTTGGGCTGTGCACAAACAGTGGGGCAGATGTATAAACCTGGAGAAGGCATAAGGAAGTGATAAACCAGTGATATGTTCAAGGTGATAAAGGCACAAGGCAAACAGCTCCAATATGTAAATTAACAGTTATGATGTTTTTGTGCTGCTGCCTTTATCACCTTGCACATATCACTGGTTTTTCACTTCCTTATGCCTTCTCCAGGTTAATACATCTACCCCACTGTTTTTATCCTTCCTTACAAGAAATTGTTATGTTTACTCACCAGACAACTGAGGGGATTGTGGATCCTCACTTTGTGGGCTGGCCAAAATAGCTAGTGGTGGCAGGGCCGACACTGCGGAGATGCGCCGTTGGGGTGGTGATGCTGGTGCTGGGGATTCAGCCTCAAGACGGCGTCTTTTGCTTGGCCTCCTAGCCAGGGCCGGCTCCAGGCCTACTAGCACCCTGTGCGAGAAAATGTAAAAGCGCCCCCCAACCCCTATGCGCGCGCCGAAGGGGAAAGTGGGCGTGGCCTCCTGGGAAAGTGGGTGTGGCCTCGTAACTTCATATTATTAAACTATAAATAAATATATTTTTTCACACCCCCTCTATGCACACAATTAGCAGCCTTATGCAGAACAGCCACAGTAGTGTTCCTTACACACAATGTCTCCAGTGTAGTGCCAGCTACACATGACATGCCCCGCAGCAGTGCCAGCTACACATGACATGCCCCGCAGCAGTGCCAGCTACACATGACATGCCCCGCAGCAGTGCCAGCTACACATGACATGCCCCGCAGCAGTGCCAGCTACACATGACATGCCCCTCAACAGTGCCAGCTACACACAATAGACCCCCAGCAGTGCCAGCTACACATGATAGTGTTCACGTTTTAGGGCAGGGTGCTGATCACAAGGAGGGCACATTTTTAAGTAAGGAGGGCAAAATGATGTACATACTGTAATGCTTGGTGCTCCTCCACCCACATGCTGAAGCAGGGACAGTGCGCTTCGGGGAAAGTGGGCGTGGCCTCCTGGGAAAGTGGGTGTGGCCTCGTAACTTCATATTATTAAACTATAAATAAATATATTTTTTCACACCCCCTCTATGCACACAATTAGCAGCCTTATGCAGAACAGCCACAGTAGTGTTCCTTACACACAATGTCTCCAGTGTAGTGCCAGCTACACATGACATGCCCCGCAGCAGTGCCAGCTACACATGACATGCCCCGCAGCAGTTCCAGCTACACATGACATGCCCCGCAGCAGTGCCAGCTACACATGACATGCCCCGCAGCAGTGCCAGCTACACATGACATGCCCCTCAACAGTGCCAGCTACACACAATAGACCCCCAGCAGTGCCAGCTACACATGATAGTGTTCACGTTTTAGGGCAGGGTGCTGATCACAAGGAGGGCACATTTTTAAGTAAGGAGGGCAAAATGATGTACATACTGTAATGCTTGGTGCTCCTCCACCCACATGCTGAAGCAGGGACAGTGCGCGCCGAAGGCGCGCAGCAAAAATTTAGGGCCGTTGCTTCGTGGGGAAGGTGCATGACCACAGAGTAGTGGCAATTCGCATTACACCACATAGTAGTGCAGCTAATACACATTGCACCAGGTAGAACCTCCTATACACTTTGCGCCAGGCAGAGCACGTTAGACACTTTGCGCCAGGCAGAGCACGATAGACACTTTGCGCCAGGCAGAGCACGATAGACACTTTGCGCCAGGCAGCGCACGATAGACACTTTGCGCCAGGCAGCGCACGATAGACACATTGCCTAGCCACAGACGCCTAGTAGATACACTACATGATATGCCCCCCAGCAGTGCCAGCTACACGTGACATGCCCCACAGCAATGCCAGCTACACGTGACATACCCCCCAGCAGTGCCAGCTACACGTGACATGCCCCCCAGCAGTGCCAGATACATAAATGGCCACACAGTGCAGATATGCCCCCAGTGCCAGATACATAAATGCCCCCACAATGCCAGATACATAAATGACCACACAATGCCAGATACATAAGTGCCCCCACAGTGCCAGATGCATCAATGACCCCACAGTGCCAGATACATAAGTGCCAGATACATAAATGCCCCCAGTGCCACAAAACATAAATGCCCCCACAGTGCCAGATAAATAAATGCCCGCCGTGCCACAAAACATAAAAGCCTCCACAGTGCAGATATGCCCCCACAGTGCCAGATACATAAATGCCCCCAGTGCCAGAAACATAAATGCCCCCACAGTGCAGATATGCCCCCACAGTGCCAGAAAAATAATGCCCCCACAGTGCAGATATGCCCCCACAGTGCCAGAAAAATAATGCCCCCACAGTGCAGATATGCCCCCACAGTGCCAGAAAAATAATGCCCCCACAGTGCAGATATGCCCCCACAGTGCCAGAAAAATAATGCCCCCACAGTGCAGATATGCCCCCACAGTGCCAGAAAAATAATGCCCACAGTGCAGATATGCCCCCACAGTGCCAGAAAAATAATGCCCCCACAGTGCCAGAAAAATAATGCCCCCACAGTGCAGATATGCCCCCACAGTGCCAGAAAAATAATGCCCCCACAGTGCCAGAAACATAATGCCCCCACAGTGCAGATATGCCCCCACAGTGCCAGAAAAATAATGCCCCCACAGTGCAGATATGCCCCCACAGTGCCAGAAAAATAATGCCCCCACAGTGCAGATATGCCCCCACAGTGCCAGAAAAACAATGCCCCCACAGTGCCAGAAAAATAATGCCCCCACAGTGCAGATATGCCCCCACAGTGCCAGAAAAACAATGCCCCCACAGTGCCAGAAAAATAATGCCCCCAGTGCAGATATGCCCCCACAGTGCCAGAAAAATAATGCCTCCACAGTGCCAGAAAAATAATGCCCCCACAGTGCAGATATGCCCCCACAGTGCCAGAAAAATAATGCCCCCACAGTGCCAGAAAAATAAACGGCCCCACACAGTGCCAGACAGATTTTAACTTACCTGTCTGTCACTGACACTGCGGTGCTGCTGAGAGCCGGGAATACTGCTGTGGGCGGGCCGCGGACGGAGGAACAAAACTGTGTGCGCGCTATGCACGCTGCGCGGCGCCGGCGTCCAATGTCAGACGCCGGCGCCGCACAGCGCGCTGCATAGCGCGCACACAAGCGGCCGGGAGTCGGAGTCGGACACACAGAGGCTGGCTCCAGGCAGGAAAATGGCGGCCGCAGCGTGCGGCGCCCTGTAAGAGTGGCGCCCCGCGCGGCCGCTCTAGTCGAACATGCCTGGAGCCGGCCCTGCTCCTAGCCACAGTAACCGTGCCCTTTGATGGGCGCCTTAGTGGAGGGGCGTTTGCAGAAGAAGAACCTATGTGAAAAAATACACATTAACATTTTGTTTTGCAATGTGTTTGCAGAATATGTGTTTACAGTAAAATCTTACCTGCATTGCCACCATCTGCATCTCTTGGCAGTGTGGGATGTGGCGTGGCTGTGCTGCTTCTCTGGCGTACTGTAGAAATATGAAGATTGTCTTTATGAACATACTTTGTTTAAGAATATGTTTATGCAAATTTATTATTGTGATGTAAACATATGTGGGACCTGATGAGAAGTAAACTAAACGATGCTTATGCATTTCTGCCTGACTTAATTGGGTGTCTATACTTTAAATACTAAACAATTTAACAAAACAATACATACACAAAGGGACATAATGCACAATATTATAATACTTAAAACCCAAACGTCGTAGCTTGACACAACCACAATATTGCACGCTAAGTGACCAATTTTTCATGTTAACAAGAAAACACTACCCACAAATATGTTGCCAAAATAGAAAACATCAAAACCAAATATGCATGCTAAATCACATTAACAACACACATTTCAACCCAGAACAACACACAATAAACATAAGTCCATTGAAATGTAAAAAAAAAAAAAAAACACTTCTTTAAAATACACCAACAAACATTTACTTTTGAAATAAGACACCAGAAAAAGGCCAAGGCAACCAGAAAATTGTACAATACAAACTATTAAAACATACATAATTGAGATTAACACTACATCAGGCCTGGACAACCTGTGGCTCTCCAGATGTAGTGAAACTACACATCCCAGCATGCCCTGCCACAGTTTTAGCATTCTCTAATAGCAAAACTGTGTAAAGTCATGATGGGACTTGTAGTTTCACAACAGGTGGAGAGCCACAGGTTGGACAGGCCTGCAAAACATCACCAACACATTAGAAGAATGAACCAACTTACAATCACAATTAGCTAGAAGACATTTCAGACAACCAAGGACAAAGCACAGATGTTTAAATAAAAAAAATACAAAAATAATAACTCACCATCCTGCCTTGGCCGATCAGAATCCCGGACATGAGTCGCACCAACCACTTCTGGCGGAATGAGAGCACGCACAGGCTCCTCCCAATCCCGATAAGACGCTCGGAAGGGGTGTCCACCCCCGGTTTGGCGGGCGGACTTAGCCTCCTTCGACATCTTGGCCTTGACACGGCGCTTGATGTCGTAAAATCGCTTACGACACGTGTCCTCGGTCCGCCTCACCACATCCTCACTATTAACAGCCGCAACGACCTTCCCCCACAGAACAGTCTTCCTGCGTGACGACACCTTTGCAGCATCATGACCAAACAACTGCCGATGATGCCTCATCAGCTCCCGCACCAAAGCCATATTCTCAGCGTAGCTGAATTTAACATTGCGGCCCGTCTTTGTAGTGGTGCGTGGCTGCGGAGCCACAGCACCATCACTATCACTATTACTGAAGGCCGCAGCAGCAACCTCCCCCTCCTCCTCACTAACCTCCTCCACCTCACTCACCTCCTCCCTCTCACTCACCTCCTCCACCTCATTCACCTCCTCCCTCTCACTCACCTACTTATTTTATAGTAATGAGCACAGTCACTCCTCCATCACGAATCAAACCAGAATAGTGTAGTTTGATCTGCGCTAAAAATTAATAGTGGCAGCCTATGTGGTACATATGAGCCTTCACCAAGACCCCAAACAAGAACCAAACACACAATGTAGTGACCACACCCGGCGCTACTAATTTCACCCAAAAAGGAAGGATCTTCTTAATAGCTTACTTTTAGTAACAATATTTTACAATCGTTGTCGTGAATTCATTTCATGGAAAACATATGTCTGAAAGAGTAAGACACACACAACATAGTGCAACCAATTTTGATGATAGATAGAAGGACTATTTATTTGTTCAACTCACATAGATATGAGTAAATATAGCATTTCATCCACCAGATGGTATTGGTCCTTGGCTCTCACAGAGACTTCAGTGCAATATGGGGAAACATCCACTAGATGGCGTGGGACATCCAGATCCGCAAATGTACTGGGGACTCAAAATAATATAGATATGGTGCAGTACGTATGACCATAAAAGAGTTTTATTTTGACAAAAACACACTTACATAAAATAAAAAGTTAAAAGCATATATCACCCATCAGTGATCAATACCGGATACCAAGGTCCAAACAGAGTCAGCTGAAACAGTGTCCTGGATAGGGTTCCGGAACGACAAAACCTTGTGCTTAAGCGCGCTTTCGGTCTCAGAAGACCTTCCTCAGAAGCATAAGGTTTTTCACTCCATGAGCCATTAAATACCCTCTTAATTGCTCCCCTCCACCTGGAGACAATCGCGGTCCTGACGCATATCGGCTTCCTATGCGGAAGTACGTCACCGGATGTGACGTTTGCGCTCCACCGACGTCGTTGTTCTTCCTGTTTGCGTTCCACACAGCAGCGTTTTTCAATTCCAGCAAGGGATCGCATGATCAGAGAGTCTTAAAGGGTCCATATATACATCGTTGGAGACATAATAATGTTGAGGCGACGTAGATCCCAAAAAACAGAATAAAACATAGTGCGTGTAAAAAACTATATAATCGATAAAAATACATACATTTAAAATAAGCCTTAATAGGACAAAGGTTATAAGATCAGGATTCTAAAAACCACTTAAGCTCGAAGTCGGAGTTAAGACCATTGGGAATTAGGGAGCCAAGTTTGTAAATCCAACGCATCTCAGCTTTGGCTAAAGGGACCTCGATATCTTTATCTCGCCATGTTGGATTAATTAATTGGATGCCCCAAAAGGATTTGATTCCACATACCTTGCCCCCATGTACATTTTTAAAATGGGAAGACAAAGCATGTGTCTCCAATCCTCTCTTTATATTATACAGATGTTCCCCTAGCCTTGTTTTTAAACATCTTGTTGTTTTCCCTATGTATAGCAGTGAACATTGGCACTCTATGGCATATATGACATTTTGGAATTGCATGTAATAAATTCCTTTATGTCATATTTTGTCCCCTTCACTGAAAATTCTTTTAATTTATTTGTGCCTTTTGTTGCCCTGCACATATTGCATGTAGCACATCGATGAAAACCCAAGGTACGAATACTACTCCTTTTATTACTTTCAATAGAACTGTGTACCAATTTATCTTTCAAAGATTTTGATTTCCTGTAGATGAATGCAGGTTTTATTGGTAAACAGGCGCCTATAACAGGATCTTTTTTAATCACGTTCCAATGTCTTTTAAAGACCCTTTCGATTTCCTTGTGTTGACTATTATAATTACATATAAATGACCACTGATAAGTGTCATCTTCATTAGCTGGCTGTCTTTTGCCAATAAGATCTTTCCTATCAAAAGTATTGACTTTATTCTGAGCCTTAGTAAGATGTTCCAGGCTGTAACCTTTTTGTAAAAAACGATTAGTCATATCGACAGATATAGTGTTACATACTTCAGGGTCAGTACAATTTCGCTTTGCTCGTATATATTGGCTATATGGTATACTATCAAGCCAACTAGCATGGTGCTGGCTATTAATACTAATATAACTATTAGAGTCGGTGGGTTTTCTGTATAATCTAGTCTGTATTGATTGATTTTTTATGTAGATACAGAGGTCCAGAAAAACTAACTCTTCATTACTAATGTTGGTTGTTAGATTAATATTAAATTCGTTCATATTTAATGAGGTACAAAAAGAATCAAGTTCCTCTCTACTACCATTCCAAAAGAAGAGCAGATCATCAATATATCTGCGCCAGAGCACCAAATTCGCTCCCAGCACGCCACCACGCCAAATAGTGAGGTCCTCCCAGTAGGCCATAAATAGGTTGGCGTAACTGGGAGCGAACTTGGTGCCCATGGCCATGCCAACACATTGTAGGAAATAATTCCCGTTAAATACAAAGTAATTATTATTCAGTATAAATTTTATACTTTTTATTATAAACTCTCTTAAATCCAAGGAATAATCGGACTGGTCCAAAAAATATTGGACAGCTTCAACACCTTTATTTTCTTCTATTATGGTGTATAGTGTTGACACGTCAGCACTAACCATAACATAACTGTCACACCAATTAGTATTGGATAATAAGGACAATACATCATTGGTGTCTTTAAGGTAAGACTCAGTTTTCCGTACCAATGGTTGAAGGTAATGGTCTATTACCGAAGACAAGTTTGAAGTGATACTGTTTATGCCCGATACTATTGGTCTACCAGGAGGGCGGAGGGGGTCCTTATGAACTTTTGGCAGGGTGTACATAGTCGGTATTGATGGATGCTTTAAGTTAATATAATCATATTCATGTTTAGTGATTATTTCTTTAGATAAAGCATCATCAGTTAAATCCTTTAAAGTTTTCATTATTTTGTCCGTAGGGTTATTTTTTATTTTTTATATGTAGCCCCATCGTTGAGCTGACGTTCAATCTCTGCAATGTAATCTATTTTGTCCATCAGGACTATCCCTCCGCCCTTATCTGCTGGCTTAACAATTAGTTGGTCGTCATCCTTTAACCCTTTTAGGGCGTGCCACTCTTTCCTTGTTAAATTACAGTTCCTGCGTCTTTTTTTAATGACTTTTTCCACATCGTCCAATACCAACTTACTGAAACAGTCTAAAAAACTGCCTTTACAGTAAGTTGGATAAAAGGAAGATTTTAATCTAAACTTCGGGTTCGATGTGTCTCTATTGTCCTCAGTTTCCTTTTCCTTTTTATTTAAAAAGAATTTTTTCACTGTAAGTTTGCGTATATATTTTTGTAAGTCTATGTAGAAGTCAAAAGGTTCCAATTGACTCGTAGGTGCAAATTTAAGACCTCTCCTTAACACCCTTTCCTCGTCTTTTGTTAGGGTCCTGCTACTCATATTAAATATTTTGGTGCCACTATCTAAAATTTCATTTGTTGTGGGTTTAACAGTTTTTAATTTTCTTTTTTGTAAACCACCTCTCCTTCCCCTTTTGTTCTTTTTCTTTAAATTCTTTTTAGGTACTATTTTTGTTTTTAATTTCTCCATCTTGTTCGTTGGCCTCTTCCTAAAAAAGGAGATCTATTATTTCTCCTATCTCTCCAAAATTCCTGTCTCTCTCCATCATATCTCTCATCTTCTTTGTAAAACTCTTTATCAAGGTAATCATCTTTCCAATGAAAGTTAGAGTTTCTATAGTTGTTTCTCTGAGATTGTGTTCTTTTATAATCATATGTTCTTCGTGGTTTCTCTATATAGTCTCTATAGGTGTCATCAGTTATTGTTCTTAATCTTTTTCTTTTTAACTGATTTCTAGAGATAAATGGTTTTACTTTCTCTCTAACTTCTATTGAATCTTTAGTTTGTATAGTATTTTTAGGGATTTTGGAATCATCTATATCTCTCAAATATTTTTTTCTTTTTCTCTCTTTTATTTCTCTGGTTTCTTTGTTAAGTTTTCTTACAATCTCAGCCTCTGCATCCCTAACATCCTCTAGTTCTTTAAAAGGTTTTACCAATGAATATAATTTATCTACCTCCTCATTGGTGACTAACAGGGTTCTTTTTCTATCCTTGAGTATTAATTCGATTAAACGGTGTGAGCATTGGTCCAAAATTGAATCCCATTCCCTCTTAAAGTCCTCATTTGTGGGATCGAAAGAGGGAATTTTCTGGATCCTTAGACCTTTAGGTATCAAGTTATCGGCTTGGTACCGTTCTAAGGTGTTAATCTCCCACCATAACCGATTCTCTTTCTGAATTACTGTATCTATATTATGTAGTACAGAGGTGAGATCTTCATCCTCCACAGAAATATCTTTAGTTTCCTGAGAAAATACATTTTCAAACAATTCTCTCCTTTGTTCCCTAAAGGTGAACATTATGGCTGCAGTTCAAACACTGGTGAAAGAATATCAGACAAAGTAGAATAGTGTAGTTTGATCTGCGCTAAAAATTAATAGTGGCAGCCTATGTGGTACATATGAGCCTTCACCAAGACCCCAAACAAGAACCAAACACACAATGTAGTGACCACACCCGGCGCTACTAATTTCACCCAAAAAGGAAGGATCTTCTTAATAGCTTACTTTTAGTAACAATATTTTACAATCGTTGTCGTGAATTCATTTCATGGAAAACATATGTCTGAAAGAGTAAGACACACACAACATAGTGCAACCAATTTTGATGATAGATAGAAGGACTATTTATTTGTTCAACTCACATAGATATGAGTAAATATAGCATTTCATCCACCAGATGGTATTGGTCCTTGGCTCTCACAGAGACTTCAGTGCAATATGGGGAAACATCCACTAGATGGCGTGGGACATCCAGATCCGCAAATGTACTGGGGACTCAAAATAATATAGATATGGTGCAGTACGTATGACCATAAAAGAGTTTTATTTTGACAAAAACACACTTACATAAAATAAAAAGTTAAAAGCATATATCACCCATCAGTGATCAATACCGGATACCAAGGTCCAAACAGAGTCAGCTGAAACAGTGTCCTGGATAGGGTTCCGGAACGACAAAACCTTGTGCTTAAGCGCGCTTTCGGTCTCAGAAGACCTTCCTCAGAAGCATAAGGTTTTTCACTCCATGAGCCATTAAATACCCTCTTAATTGCTCCCCTCCACCTGGAGACAATCGCGGTCCTGACGCATATCGGCTTCCTATGCGGAAGTACGTCACCGGATGTGACGTTTGCGCTCCACCGACGTCGTTGTTCTTCCTGTTTGCGTTCCACACAGCAGCGTTTTTCAATTCCAGCAAGGGATCGCATGATCAGAGAGTCTTAAAGGGTCCATATATACATCGTTGGAGACATAATAATGTTGAGGCGACGTAGATCCCAAAAAACAGAATAAAACATAGTGCGTGTAAAAAACTATATAATCGATAAAAATACATACATTTAAAATAAGCCTTAATAGGACAAAGGTTATAAGATCAGGATTCTAAAAACCACTTAAGCTCGAAGTCGGAGTTAAGACCATTGGGAATTAGGGAGCCAAGTTTGTAAATCCAATGCATCTCAGCTTTGGCTAAAGGGACCTCGATATCTTTATCTCGCCATGTTGGATTAATTAATTGGATGCCCCAAAAGGATTTGATTCCACATACCTTGCCCCCATGTACATTTTTAAAATGGGAAGACAAAGCATGTGTCTCCAATCCTCTCTTTATATTATACAGATGTTCCCCTAGCCTTGTTTTTAAACATCTTGTTGTTTTCCCTATGTATAGCAGTGAACATTGGCACTCTATGGCATATATGACATTTTTGAAATTGCATGTAATAAATTCCTTTATGTCATATTTTGTCCCCTTCACTGAAAATTCTTTTAATTTATTTGTGCCTTTTGTTGCCCTGCACATATTGCATGTAGCACATCGATGAAAACCCAAGGTACGAATACTACTCCTTTTATTACTTTCAATAGAACTGTGTACCAATTTATCTTTCAAAGATTTTGATTTCCTGTAGATGAATGCAGGTTTTATTGGTAAACAGGCGCCTATAACAGGATCTTTTTTAATCACGTTCCAATGTCTTTTAAAGACCCTTTCGATTTCCTTGTGTTGACTATTATAATTACATATAAATGACCACTGATAAGTGTCATCTTCATTAGCTGGCTGTCTTTTGCCAATAAGATCTTTCCTATCAAAAGTATTGACTTTATTCTGAGCCTTAGTAAGATGTTCCAGGCTGTAACCTTTTTGTAAAAAACGATTAGTCATATCGACAGATATAGTGTTACATACTTCAGGGTCAGTACAATTTCGCTTTGCTCGTATATATTGGCTATATGGTATACTATCAAGCCAACTAGCATGGTGCTGGCTATTAATACTAATATAACTATTAGAGTCGGTGGGTTTTCTGTATAATCTAGTCTGTATTGATTGATTTTTTATGTAGATACAGAGGTCCAGAAAAACTAACTCTTCATTACTAATGTTGGTTGTTAGATTAATATTAAATTCGTTCATATTTAATGAGGTACAAAAAGAATCAAGTTCCTCTCTACTACCATTCCAAAAGAAGAGCAGATCATCAATATATCTGCGCCAGAGCACCAAATTCGCTCCCAGCACGCCACCACGCCAAATAGTGAGGTCCTCCCAGTAGGCCATAAATAGGTTTTGATAGGAAAGATCTTATTGGCAAAAGACAGCCAGCTAATGAAGATGACACTTATCAGTGGTCATTTATATGTAATTATAATAGTCAACACAAGGAAATCGAAAGGGTCTTTAAAAGACATTGGAACGTGATTAAAAAAGATCCTGTTATAGGCGCCTGTTTACCAATAAAACCTGCATTCATCTACAGGAAATCAAAATCTTTGAAAGATAAATTGGTACACAGTTCTATTGAAAGTAATAAAAGGAGTAGTATTCGTACCTTGGGTTTTCATCGATGTGCTACATGCAATATGTGCAGGGCAACAAAAGGCACAAATAAATTAAAAGAATTTTCAGTGAAGGGGACAAAATATGACATAAAGGAATTTATTACATGCAATTCCAAAAATGTCATATATGCCATAGAGTGCCAATGTTCACTGCTATACATAGGGAAAACAACAAGATGTTTAAAAACAAGGCTAGGGGAACATCTGTATAATATAAAGAGAGGATTGGAGACACATGCTTTGTCTTCTCATTTTAAAAATGTACATGGGGGCAAGGTATGTGGAATCAAATCCTTTTGGGGCATCCAATTAATTAATCCAACATGGCGAGATAAAGATATCGAGGTCCCTTTAGCCAAAGCTGAGATGCGTTGGATTTACAAACTTGGCTCCCTAATTCCCAATGGTCTTAACTCCGACTTCGAGCTTAAGTGGTTTTTAGAATCCTGATCTTATAACCTTTGTCCTATTAAGGCTTATTTTAAATGTATGTATTTTTATCGATTATATAGTTTTTTACACGCACTATGTTTTATTCTGTTTTTTGGGATCTACGTCGCCTCAACATTATTATGTCTCCAACGATGTATATATGGACCCTTTAAGACTCTCTGATCATGCGATCCCTTGCTGGAATTGAAAAACGCTGCTGTGTGGAACGCAAACAGGAAGAACAACGACGTCGGTGGAGCGCAAACGTCACATCCGGTGACGTACTTCCGCATAGGAAGCCGATATGCGTCAGGACCGCGATTGTCTCCAGGTGGAGGGGAGCAATTAAGAGGGTATTTAATGGCTCATGGAGTGAAAAACCTTATGCTTCTGAGGAAGGTCTTCTGAGACCGAAAGCGCGCTTAAGCACAAGGTTTTGTCGTTCCGGAACCCTATCCAGGACACTGTTTCAGCTGACTCTGTTTGGACCTTGGTATCCGGTATTGATCACTGATGGGTGATATATGCTTTTAACTTTTTATTTTATGTAAGTGTGTTTTTGTCAAAATAAAACTCTTTTATGGTCATACGTACTGCACCATATCTATATTATTTTGAGTCCCCAGTACATTTGCGGATCTGGATGTCCCACGCCATCTAGTGGATGTTTCCCCATATTGCACTGAAGTCTCTGTGAGAGCCAAGGACCAATACCATCTGGTGGATGAAATGCTATATTTACTCATATCTATGTGAGTTGAACAAATAAATAGTCCTTCTATCTATCATCAAAATTGGTTGCACTATGTTGTGTGTGTCTTACTCTTTCAGACATATGTTTTCCATGAAATGAATTCACGACAACGATTGTAAAATATTGTTACTAAAAGTAAGCTATTAAGAAGATCCTTCCTTTTTGGGTGAAATTAGTAGCGCCGGGTGTGGTCACTACATTGTGTACGAATCAAACCAGTCACGGACGAGTGACAAAAACTAAACTTAGAAAAAAAAACGCGGCCGGAAACGGAAAAACACTGCCGTAACCGAAATGTGGCGCAGTCGTAAGAAAACCTCATAACACGGCCGCAAAACCACTAAATCGGCCGCATTCTACCTTACAAAACCACGAATGACCTCGACATCGGAAAACACGAAAAATACAAATACGACAGCTTAGTAAATGAGGTGTAACAAATTCAAAAAGTTGAAAATGTACACATTCGATGTCATTCGTGATGAATCTCACTCCAAATCGGTACAAATACGAATTTTAGTAAATATTAGTGATGAGCGGGTTCGGATCCTCGGGATCCGACCCGCCCGAACTTCACCTTTTTTTTACACGGGTCCGAGCGACTCGGATCCTCCCGCCTTGCTCGGTTAACCCGAGCGCGCCCGAACGTCATCATCCCGCTGTCGGATACTCGCGAGATTCGGATTCTATATAAGGAGCCGCGCGTCGCCGCCATTTTCACACGTGCATTGAGATTGATAGGGAGAGGACGTGGCTGGCGTCCTTTCCGTTATATTAGAAAAGAACAGAGTAAACTGAGTGACTTAGTTATGTGGGGAGGATTGGGGACGGGGAGCAGCTGTTAGGGAGTACAGTGCAGGGTTTACCACCAGTGAGTTAGTTTAATCCTTTGTTTCTCTGCCTTAAAAAAAAAGCGCTCCACCATATCTGTGCTCAGTGTGCTGCACTGCTGCATGATATATCTGTGCTTAGTGCACTGCTCACACTGCCTAATTGTGGGGACTGGGGAGCAGTTATAGCAGGAGTACAGTGCACAGTTTTGCTGACAGTGACCACCAGTCCAGTATACGTTTGTCTGCCTGAAAAACACTCCTGTGGTGGGTTTTTTTTTTCTTCATACTAGTTTAGCAGTCTGCTGACAGTGTCCACCAGGTCCGTTATATACAGTATATTATATATATAAGCAGTACGGTAGGCCACGGCTGTACCTACCTCTGTGTCGTCAGTGCACTCGTCATCCATAAGTAATATAATACTATACTTACTATCCATCTACATTGTATACCTACCTGTGGTGGGTTTTTTTTTCTTCATACTAGTTTAGCAGTCTGCTGACAGTGTCCACCAGGTCCGTTATATACAGTATATTATATATATAAGCAGTACGGTAGGCCACGGCTGTACCTACCTCTGTGTCATCAGTGCACTCATCGTCCATAAGTAATATAATACTATACTTACTATCCATCCATCTACATTGTATACCTACCTGTGGTGGTTTTTTTTTTCTTCATACTAGTTTAGCAGTCTGCTGACAGTGTCCACCAGGTCCGTTATATACAGTATATTATATATATAAGCAGTACGGTAGGCCACGGCTGTACCTACCTCTGTGTCATCAGTGCACTCATCGTCCATAAGTAATATAATACTATACTTACTATCCATCCATCTACATTGTATTGTATACCTACCTGTGGTGGGTTTTTTTTTCTTCATACTAGTTTAGCAGTCTGCTGACAGTGTCCACCAGGTCCGTTATATACAGTATATTATATATATAAGCAGTACGGTAGGCCACGGCTGTACCTACCTCTGTGTCGTCAGTGCACTCGTCGTCCATAAGTAATATAATACTATACTATTCATCCATCTACATTGTATTGTATACCTACCTGTGGTGGGGTTTTTTTTCTTCATACTAGTTTAGCAGTCTGCTGACAGTGTCCACCAGGTCCGTTATATACAGTATATTATATATATAAGCAGTACGGTAGGCCACGGCTGTACCTACCTCTGTGTCGTCAGTGCACTCGTCGTCCATAAGTAATATAATACTATACTATCCATCCATCTACATTGTATACCTACCTGTGGTGGGTTTTTTTTTTCTTCATACTAGTTTAGCAGTCTGCTGACAGTGTCCACCAGGTCCGTTATATACAGTATATTATATATATATAAGCAGTACGGTAGGCCACGGCTGTACCTACCTCTGTGTCGTCAGTGCACTCGTCGTCCATAAGTAATATAATACTATACTATCCATCCATCTACATTGTATACCTACCTGTGGTGGGTTTTTTTTTCTTCATACTAGTTTAGCAGTCTGCTGACAGTGTCCACCAGGTCCGTTATATACAGTATATTATATATATAAGCAGTACGGTAGGCCACGGCTGTACCTACCTCTGTGTCGTCAGTGCACTCGTCGTCCATAAGTAATATAATACTATACTTACTATCCATCCATCTACATTGTATTGTATACCTACCTGTGGTGGGTTTTTTTTTCTTCATACTAGTTTAGCAGTCTGCTGACAGTGTCCACCAGGTCCGTTATATACAGTATATTATATAATAAGCAGTACGGTAGGCCACGGCTGTACCTACCTCTGTGCCGTCAGTGCACTCGTCGTCCATAAGTAATATAATACTATACTATCCATCCATCTACATTGTATACCTACCTGTGGTGGTTTTTTTTTCCTTCATACTAGTTTAGCAGTCTGCTGACAGTGTCCACCAGGTCCGTTATATACAGTATATTATATATATAAGCAGTACGGTAGGCCACGGGTGTACCTACCTCTGTGTCGCAAGTGCACTCGTCGTCCATAAGTAATATAATACTATACTATCCATCCATCTACATTGTATACCTACCTGTGGTGGGTTTTTTTTCTTCATACTAGTTTAGCAATCTGCTGACAGTGTCCACCAGGTCCGTTATATACAGTATATTATATATATAAGCAGTACGGTAGGCCACGGCTGTACCTACCTCTGTGTCGTCAGTGCACTCGTCGTCTATAAGTAATATAATACTATACTTACTATCCATCCATCTACATTGTATTGTATACCTACCTGTGGTGGTTTTTTTTTTCTTCATACTAGTTTAGCAGTCTGCTGACAGTGTCCACCAGGTCCGTTATATACAGTATATTATATATATAAGCAGTACGGTAGGCCACGGCTGTACCTACCTCTGTGTCGCAAGTGCACTCGTCGTCCATAAGTAATATAATACTATACTATCCATCCATCTACATTGTATACCTACCTGTGGTGGGGTTTTTTTTCTTCATACTAGTTTAGCAGTCTGCTGACAGTGTCCACCAGGTCCGTTATATACAGTATATTATATATATAAGCAGTACGGTAGGCCACGGCTGTACCTACCTCTGTGTCATCAGTGCACTCGTCGTCCATAAGTAATATAATACTATACTATCCATCCATCTACATTGTATACCTACCTGTGGTGGGGTTTTTTTTCTTCATACTAGTTTAGCAGTCTGCTGACAGTGTCCACCAGGTCCATTATATACAGTATATTATATATATAAGCAGTACGGTAGGCCACGGCTGTACCTACCTCTGTGTCGTCAGTGCACTCGTCGTCCATAAGTAATATAATACTATACTATCCATCCATCTACATTGTATACCTACCTGTGGTGGGGGTTTTTTTCTTCATACTAGTTTAGCAGTCTGCTGACAGTGTCCACCAGGTCCATTATATACAGTATATTATATATATAAGCAGTACGGTAGGCCACGGCTGTACCTACCTCTGTGTCGTCAGTGCACTCGTCGTCCATAAGTAATATAATACTATACTTACTATCCATCCATCTACATTGTATACCTACCTGTGGTGGGGTTTTTTTTCTTCATACTAGTTTAGCAGTCTGCTGACAGTGTCCACCAGGTCCGTTATTATTATACAGTATATTATATATATATAGCAGTACGGTAGGCCACGGCTGTACCTACCTCTGTGTCGTCAGTCACTCGTCCTCCATAAGTAATATAATACTATACTATCCATCCATCTACATTGTATACCTGTGGTGGCTTTTAGTTGTGCGCATTAAAATATGGAGAACAAAAATGTGGAGGTTAAAAAAATAGGGAAAGATCAAGATCCACTTCTACCTCGTGCTGAAGCTGCTGCCACTAGTCATGGCCGAGACGATGAAATGCCATCAACGTCATCTGCCAAGGCCGATGCCCAATGTCATAGTACAGAGCATGTAAAATCCAAAACACAAAAGATCAGTAAAAAAATGACCCAAAAATCAAAATTAAAAGCGTCTGAGGAGAAGCGTAAACTTGCCAATATGCCATTTACGACACGGAGTGGCAAGGAACGGCTGAGGCCCTGGCCTATGTTCATGGCTAGTGGTTCAGCTTCACATGAGGATGGAAGCACTCATCCTCTCGCTAGAAAAAAGAAAAGACTTGCGGCAAAAGCACAGCAAAGAACTGTGCGTTCTTCGAAATCCCAAAGGAGAGTCCAATTCGGTCGGTTGCGATGCCTGACCTTCCCAACACTGGACGGGAAGAGCTTGCGCCTTCCACCATTTGCACGCCCCCTGCAAGTGCTGGAAGGAGCACCCGCAGTCCAGTTCCTGATAGTCAAATTGAAGATGTCACTGTTGAAGTACACCAGGATGAGGATATGGGTGTTGCAGGCGCTGGGGAGGAAATTGACAAGGAGGATTCTGATGGTGAGGTGGTTTGTTTAAGTCAGGCACCCGGGGAGACACCTGTTGTCCGTGGGTGGAATATGGCCATTGACATGCCTGGTCAAAATACAAAAAAAATCAGCTCTTCAGTGTGGAATTATTTCAACAGAAATGCGGACAACTGGTGTCAAGCCATGTGTTGCCTTTGTCAAGCTGTAATAAGTAGGGGTAAGGATGTTAACCACCTCGGAACATCCTCCCTTATACGTCACCTGCAGCGCATTCATAATAAGTCAGTGACAAGTTCAAAAACTTTGGGCGACAGTGGAAGCAGTCCACTGACCAGTAAATCCCTTCCTCTTGTAACCAAGCTCGCGCAAACCATACCACCAACTCCCTCAGTGTCAATTTCCTCCTTACCCAGGAAAGCCAATAGTCCTGCAGGCCATGTCACTGGCAAGTCTGACAAGTCCTCTCCTGCCTGGGATTCCTCCGATGCATCCTTGAGTGTAACGCCTACTGCTGCTGGCGCTGCTGTTGTTGCTGCTGGGAGTCGATCGTCATCCCAGAGGGGAAGTCGGAAGACCACTTGTACTACTTCCAGTAAGCAATTGACTGTCCAACAGTCCTTTGCGAGGAAGATGAAATATCACAGCAGTCATCCTGTTGCAAAGCGGATAACTGAGGCCTTGACAACTATGTTGGTATTAGACGTGCGTCCAGTATCCGCCGTTAGTTCACAGGGAACTAGACAATTGCTTGAGGTAGTGTGCCCCCGTTACCAAATACCATCTAGGTTCCACTTCTCTAGGCAGGCGATACAGAGAATGTACACGGACGTCAGAAAAAGACTCACCAGTGTCCTAAAAAATGCAGTTGTACCCAATGTCCACTTAACCACGGACATGTGGACAAGTGGAGCAGGGCAGACTCAGGACCTCAGGACTACATGACTGTGACAGCCCACTGGGTAGATGTATTGCCTCCCGCTGCAAGAACAGCAGCGGCGGCACCAGTAGCAGCATCTCGCAAACGCCAACTCGTTCCTAGGCAGGCTACGCTTTGTATCACCGCTTTCCAGAATACGCACACAGCTGAAAACCTCTTACGGCAACTGAGGAAGATCATCGCAGAATGGCTTACCCCAATTGGACTCTCCTGGGGATTTGTGGCATCGGACAACGCCAGCAATATTGTGCGTGCATTACATCTGGGCAAATTCCAGCACGTCCCATGTTTTGCACATACCTTGAATTTGGTGGTGCAGAATTATTTAAAAAACGACAGGGGCGTGCAAGAGATGCTGTCGGTGGCCAGAAGAATTGCGGGCTCCTTTCGGCGTACAGGCACCGCGTACAGAAGACTGGAGCACCACCAAAAACACCTGAACCTGCCCTGCCATCATCTGAAGCAAGAGGTGGTAATGAGGTGGAATTCAACCCTCTATATGCTTCAGAGGATGGAGGAGCAGCAAAAGGCCATTCAAGCCTATACATCTGGCCACGATATAGGCAAAGGAGGTGGAATGCACCTGTCTCAAGCGCAGTGGAGAATGATTTCAACGTTGTGCAAGGTTCTGCAACCTTTTGAACTTGCCACACGTGAAGTCAGTTCAGACACTGCCAGCCTGAGTCAGGTCCTTCCCCTCATCAGGCTTTTGCAGAAGAAGCTGGAGGCATTGAAGGAGGAGCTAAAACAGAGCGATTCCGCTAGGCATGTGGGACTTGTGGATGGAGCCCTTCATTCGCTTAACCAGGATTCACGGGTGGTCAATCTGTTGAAATCAGAGCACTACATTTTGGCCACCGTGCTCGATCCTAGATTTAAAACCTATGTTGGATCTCTCTTTCCAGCAGACACAAGTCTGCAGAGGTTCAAAGAACTGCTGGTGAGAAAATTGTCAAGTCAAGCGGAACGCGACCCTTCAACATCTCCTCCTTCACATTCTCCCGCAACTGGGGGTGCGAGGAAAAGGCTACGAATTCCGAGCCCACCAGCTGGCGGTGATGCAGGGCAGTCTGGAGCGACTGCTGATGCTGACATCTGGTCCGGACTGAAGGACCTGCCAACGATTACTGACATGTTGTCTACTGTCACTGCATATGATTCTCTCACCATTGAAAGAATGGTGGAGGATTATATGAGTGACCGCATCCAAGTAGGCACGTCAGACAGTCCGTACGTATACTGGCAGGAAAAAGAGGCAATTTGGAGGCCCTTGCACAAACTGGCTTTATTCTACCTAAGTTGCCCTCCCTCCAGTGTGTACTCCGAAAGAGTGTTTAGTGCCGCCGCTCACCTTGTCAGCACACGGCGTACGAGGTTACTTCCAGAAAATGTGGAGAAGATGATGTTCATTAAAATGAATTATAATCAATTCCTCCATGGAGACATTCACCAGCAGCAATTGCCTCCAGAAAGTACACGGGGACCTGAGATGGTGGATTCCAGTGGGGACGAATTAATAATCTGTGAGGAGGGGGATGTACACAGTGAAAGGGGAGATGAATCGGACGATGATGATGAGGTGGACATCTTGCCTCTGTAGAGCCAGTTTGTGCAAGGAGAGATTGATTGCTTCTTTTTTGGTGGGGGCCCAAACCAACCAGTCATTTCAGTCACAGTCGTGTGGCAGACCCTGTCGCTGAAATGATGGGTTCGTTAAAGTGTGCATGTCCTGTTTTTACCACATAAGGGTGGGTGGGAGGGCCCAAGGACAATTCCATCTTGCACCTCTTTTTTCTTTCATTTTTCTTTGCGTCATGTGCTGTTTGGGGAGTATTTTATTAAGTGCCATCCTGTCTGACACTGCAGTGCCACTCCTAGATGGGCCAGGTGTTTGTGTCGGCCACTAGGGTCGCTTAGCTTAGTCGTCACACAGCTACCTCATTGCGCCTCTTTTTTTCTTTGCGTCATGTGCTGTTTGGGGAGTATTTTTTTGAAGGGCCATCCTGCGTGACACTGCAGTGCCACTCCTAGATGGGCCAGGTGTTTGTGTCGGCCACTTGGGTCGCTTAGCTTAGTCACACAACGACTTTGGTGCAACTCTTTTTTTCTTTGCATCATGTGCTGTTTGGGGAGTTTTTTTGGAAGGGCCATCCTGTCTGACACTGCAGTGCCACTCCTAGATGGGCCAGGTGTTTGTGTCGGCCACTAGGGTCGCTTAGCTTAGTCGTCACACAGCTACCTCATTGCGCCTCTTTTTTTCTTTGCGTCATATGCTGTTTGGGGAGTATTTTTTGGAAGGGCCATCCTGCGTGACACTGCAGTGCCACTCCTAGATGGGCCAGGTGTTTGTGTCGGCCACTAAGGTCGCTTAGCTTAGTCATCACACAGCTACCTCATTGCGCCTCTTTTTTTCTTTGCGTCATGTGCTGTTTGGGGAGTATTTTTTTGAAGGGCCATCCTGCGTGACACTGCAGTGCCACTCCTAGATGGGCCAGGTGTTTGTGTCGGCCACTTGGGTCGCTTAGCTTAGTCACACAACGACTTTGGTGCGCCTCTTTTTTTCTTTGCGTCATATGCTGTTTGGGGAGTATTTTTTGGAAGGGCCATCCTGCGTGACACTGCAGTGCCACTCCTAGATGGGCCAGGTGTTTGTGTCGGCCACTTGGGTCGCTTAGCTTAGTCACACAACGACTTTGGTGCAGCTCTTTTTTTCTTTGCATCATGTGCTGTTTGAGGACTATTTTTTTTAAGTGCCATCCTGTCTGACACTGCAGTGCCACTCCTAGATGGGCCAGGTGTTTGTGTCGGCCACTAGGGTCGCTTAGCTTAGTCGTCACACAGCTACCTCATTGCGCCTCTTTTTTTCTTTGCGTCATGTGCTGTTTGGGGAGTATTTTTTTGAAGGGCCATCCTGCGTGACACTGCAGTGCCACTCCTAGATGGGCCAGGTGTTTGTGTCGGCCACTTGGGTCGCTTAGCTTAGTCACACAACGACTTTGGTGCAGCTCTTTTTTTCTTTGCATCATGTGCTGTTTGGGGACTATTTTTTAAGTGCCATCCTGTCTGACACTGCAGTGCCACTCCTAGATGGGCCAGGTGTTTGTGTCGGCCACTTGGGTCGCTTAGCTTAGTCATACAACGACTTTGGTGCAGCTCTTTTTTTCTTTGCATCATGTGCTGTTTGGGGACTATTTTTTTAAGTGCCATCCTGTCTGACACTGCAGTGCCACTCCTAGATGGGCCAGGTGTTTGTGTCGGCCACTAGGGACGCTTAGCTTAGTCATCACACAGCTACCTCATTGCGCCTCTTTTTTTCTTTGCGTCATGTGCTGTTTGGGGAGTATTTTTTGGAAGGGCCATCCTGCGTGACACTGCAGTGCCACTCCTAGATGGGCCAGGTGTTTGTGTCGGCCACTTGGGTCGCTTAGCTTAGTCACACAATGACTTTGGTGCAGCTCTTTTTTTCTTTGCATCATGTGCTGTTTGGGGACTATTTTTTTAAGTGCCATCCTGTCTGACACTCCAGTGCCACTCCTAGATGGGCCAGGTGTTTGTGTCGGCCACTAGGGTCGCTTAGCTTAGTCGTCACACAGCTACCTCATTGCGCCTCTTTTTTTCTTTGCGTCATGTGCTGTTTGGGGAGTATTTTTTTGAAGGGCCATCCTGCGTGACACTGCAGTGACACTCCTAGATGGGCCAGGTGTTTGTGTCGGCCACTTGGGTCGCTTAGCTTAGTCACACAACGATTTTGGTGCAGCTCTTTTTTTCTTTGCATCATGTGCTGTTTGGGGACTATTTTTTTAAGTGCCATCCTGTCTGACACTGCAGTGCCACTCCTAGATGGGCCAGGTGTTTGTGTCGGCCACTAGGGTCGCTTAGCTTAGTCGTCACACAGCTACCTCATTGCGCCTCTTTTTTTCTTTGCTTCATGTGCTGTTTGGGGAGTATTTTTTGGAAGGGCAATCCTGCGTGACACTGCAGTGCCACTCCTAGATGGGCCAGGTGTTTGTGTCGGCCACTAGGGTCGCTTAGCTTAGTCACACAACGACTTTGGTGCAGCTCTTTTTTTCTTTGCATCATGTGCTGTTTGTGGACTATTTTTTTAAGTGCCATCCTGTCTGACACTGCAGTGCCACTCCTAGATGGGCCAGGTGTTTGTGTCGGCCACTTGTGTCGCTTAGCTTAGTCACACAGCGACCTTGGTGCACCTCTTTTTTTCTTTGCATCATGTGCTGTTTGGGGACTATTTTTTTGAAGTGCCATCCTGCCTGACACTGCAGTGCCACTCCTAGATGGGCCAGGTGTTTGTGTCGGCCACTTGTGTTGCTTAGCTTAGCCATCCAGCGACCTCTGTGCAAATTTTAGGACTAAAAATAATATTGTGAGGTGTGAGGTGTTCAGAATAGACTGAAAATGAGTGGAAATTATGGTTATTGAGGTTAATAATACTATGGGATCAAAATGACCCCCAAATTCTATGATTTAAGCTGTTTTGTAGTTTTTTTTTTTTTTAAACACCCGAATCCAAAACACACCCGAATCCGACAAAAAAAATTCGGTGAGGTTTTGCCAAAACGCGTTCGAACCCAAAACACGGCCACGGAACCGAACCCAAAACCAAAACCCGAAAAATTTCAGGTGCACATCACTAGTAAATATACCCCAATGTTTCTTGATCTAAAATCCCAAATCCTGAAACACTGAATTAAATTTTGCATCTAAACAAGTTCTGCAGTGCCATGTGTTTATCTCCTTTGCTGGGAGATCATTTGGTTCTCGCTCTCTCTCTCTCTGTCTCTCTCTCTCTCTCACTATATATAATATATATATTATATATATCTTTCAGCACACCCTCACCTCCCCCTGCATTGCCTCTCAGCCAAACCATTATCTCCATTATCTGAGTTGTCTCCCCCATCATTCTATGTCTCCCTGTGTATCATCCCCCACCCGCCTCAATTCTTTGACTCTCTGTGTGACTCGCTCACTCCCCTTCATTCTGTCATGATCTGCGGGGGAGGAGGAGGAAGGTAAGGTGAGGAGAAATAAGATGTTTCAGAAAGAAGGTGGTGGGCTAGAGGAAAAGTTGTTTGTGAAGGGAGGGGAAAGGTGGTAATGGGGAGTACAGGAGAAATAATAAGATTTTACTTACCGATAAATCTATTTCTCGTAGTCCGTAGTGGATGCTGGGACTCTGTAAGGACCATGGGGAATAGCGGCTCCGCAGGAGACAGGGCACAAAATAAAAGCTTAAGGATCAGGTGGTGTGCACTGGCTCCTCCCCCTATGACCCTCCTCCAAGCCTCAGTTAGGATACTGTGCCCGGACGAGCGTACATAATAAGGAAGGATATTGAATCCCGGGTAAGACTCATACCAGCCACACCAATCACACCGTACAACTTGTGATCTGAACCCAGTTAACAGTATGATAAACGCAAAGGAGCCTCTGAAAAGATGGCTCACAACAATAATAACCCGAATCTTTGTAACAATAACTATATACAAGTATTGCAGACAATCCGCACTAGGGATGGGCGCCCAGCATCCACTACGGACTACGAGAAATAGATTTATCGGTAAGTAAAATCTTATTTTCTCTGACGTCCTAGTGGATGCTGGGACTCCGTAAGGACCATGGGGATTATACCAAAGCTCCCAAACGGGCGGGAGAGTGCGGATGACTCTGCAGCACCGAATGAGAGAACTCCAGGTCCTCCTCAGCCAGGGTATCAAATTTGTAGAATTTAGCAAACGTGTTTGCCCCTGACCAAGTAGCTGCTCGGCAAAGTTGTAAAGCCGAGACCCCTCGGGCAGCCGCCCAAGATGAGCCCACTTTCCTTGTGGAATGGGCTTTTACTGATTTTGGCTGTGGCAATCCTGCCACAGAATGTGCAAGCTGAATTGTACTACAAATCCAACGAGCAATCGTCTGCTTAGAAGCAGGAGCACCCAGCTTGTTGGGTGCATACAGGATAAACAGCGAGTCAGATTTTCTGACTCCAGCCGTCCTGGAAACATATATTTTCAAGGCCCTGACAACGTCAAGCAACTTAGAGTCCTCTAAGTCCCTGGTAGCCGCAGGTACCACAATAGGTTGGTTCATGTGAAATGCAGAAACCACCTTAGGTAGAAATTGAGGACGAGTCCTCAATTCCGCCCTGTCAGAATGAAAAATTAAGTAAGGGCTTTTATATGATAAAGCCGCCAATTCTGACACACGCCTGGCTGAAGCCAAGGCTAACAGCATCGACACCTTCCATGTGAGATATTTTAAGTCCACAGTGGAAAGTGGTTCAAACCAATGTGACTTTAGAAAACTCAACACCACATTGAGATCCCAAGGTGCCACTGGAGGCACAAAAGGAGGCTGCATGTGCAGCACCCCTTTTACAAATGTCTGAACTTCAGGTACTGAAGCCAGTTCTTTCTGGAAGAAAATCGACAGGGCCGAAATTTGAACCTTAATGGACCCTAATTTTAGGCCCATAGACAGTCCTGTTTGCAGGAAATGAAGGAAACGACCCAGTTGAAATTCCTCTGTAGGGGCCTTCTTGGCCTCACACCACGCAACATATTTACGCCAAATGCGGTGATAATGTTTTGCGGTTACGTCCTTCCTGGCTTTGACCAGAGTAGGGATGACTTCTTCTGGAATGCCTTTTTCCCTCAGGATCCGGCGTTCAACCGCCATGCCGTCAAACGCAGCCGCGGTAAGTCCTGGAACAGACAAGGCCCCTGCAGTAGCAGGTCCTTTCTTAGAGGTAGAGGCCACGGTTCGTCCGTGAGCATCTCTTGAAGTTCCGGGTACCAAGTCCGTCTTGGCCAATCCGGAACCACGAGTATAGTTCTTACTCCTCTCCTTCTTATGATTCTCAGTACTTTTGGTATGAGCGGCAGAGGAGGGAACACATACACTGACTGGTACACCCACGGCGTTACCAGAGCGTCCACTGCTATTGCCTGAGGGTCCCTTGACCTGGCGCAATATCTGTCCAGTTTTTTGTTTAGACGTGACGCCATCATGTCCACCTTTGGTTTTTCCCAACGGTTTACAATCAGGTGGAAGACTTCTGGGTGAAGTCCCCACTCTCCCGGGTGAAGGTCGTGTCTGCTGAGGAAGTCTGCTTCCCAGTTGTCCACTCCCGGAATGAATACTGCTGACAGTGCTATCACATGATTTTCCGCCCAGCGAAGAATCCTTGCAGCTTCTGCCATTGCCCTCCTGCTTCTCGTGCCGCCCTGTCTGTTTACGTGGGCGACTGACGTGATGTTGTCCGATTGGATCAACACCGCCTGACCCTGAAGCAGAGGTTTTGCTTGACTTAGGGCATTGTAAATGGCCCTTAGTTCCAGAATGTTTATATGAAGAGACGTTTCCAAGCTTGACCACAGGCCCTGGAAATTTCTTCCCTGTGTGACTGCTCCCCAGCCTCTCAGGCTGGCATCCGTGGTTACCAGGATCCAATCCTGAATGCCAAATCTGCGGCCCTCTAGTAGATGAGCACTCTGCAGCCACCACAGGAGAGACACCCTTGTCCTTGGCGACAGGGTTATCCGCTGATGCATCTGCAGATGCGATCCGGACCATTTGTCCAGTAGATCCCACTGAAATGTTCTTGCATGGAATCTTCCGAATGGAATCGCTTCGTAAGAAGCCACCATTTTCCCCAGGACCCTCGTGCACTGATGCACTGAGACCTGTCCTGGTTTTAGGAGGTTCCTGACTAGCTCGGATAACTCCCTGGCCTTCTCCTCCGGGAGAAACACCTTCTTCTGGACTGTGTCCAGAATCGTTCCTAGGAACAGTAGACGTGTCGTTGGAATCAGCTGCGATTTTGGAATATTTAGAATCCACCCGTGCTGACGTAACACTACCTGAGATAGTGCTACTCCGACTTCTAACTGTTCCCTGGATCTTGCCCTTATCAGGAGATCGTCCAAGTAAGGGATAATTAAAATGCCTTTTCTTCATAGAAGAATCATCATTTCGGCCATTACCTTGGTAAAGACCCGAGGTGCCGTGGACAATCCAAACGGCAGCGTCTGAAACTGATAATGACAGTTTTGTACTACAAACCTGAGGTACCCTTGGTGAGAAGGGTATATCGGGACGTGGAGATAAGCATCTTTGATGTCCAGAGACACCATATAGTCCCCTTCTTCCAGGTTTGCTATCACTGCTCTGAGTGACTCCATCTTGAATTTGAACCTTTTTATGTAAGTGTTCAAGGATTTCAGATTTAAAATTGGTTTCACCGAGCCGTCCGGCTTCGGTACCACAAACAGCGTGGAATAATACCCCTTTCCTTGTTGCAGGAGGGGTACCTTGATTATCACCTGCTGGGAATACAGCTTGTGAATGGCTTCCAAAACTGCCTCCCTGTCGGAGGGAGACTTTGGTAAAGCAGACTTCAGGAAACGACGAGGGGGAAACGCCTCGAATTCCAGTTTGTACCCCTGCGATACTACCTGTAGAATCCAGGGATCCACTTGCGAGTGAGCCCACTGCGCGTTGAAATTCTTGAGACGGGCCCCCACCATATCTGAGTCTGCTTGTAAAGCCCCAGCGTCATGCTGAAGACTTGGCAGAAGCAGGGGAGGGCTTCTGCTCCTGTGAAGCGGCTGCATGGTGCAGTCTTTTTCCTCTTCCTCTGCCCCGGGGCAGAAAAGAATGGCCTTTTGCTCGCTTGTACTTATGGGAACGAAAGGACTGAGTTTGAAAAGACGGTGTCTTTTTCTGCTGATGTGGAGTGACCTGGGGTAAAAAGGTGGATTTTCCAGCCGTTGCCGTGGCCACCAGGTCCTATAGACCAGCCCCAAATAACTCCTCCCCTTTATACGGCAATACTTCCATGTGCCGTTTGGAATCCGCATCCCCTGACCACTGTCGCGTCCATAACGCTCTTCTGGCAGAGATGGACATAGCACTTACTCTTGATGCCAGGGTGCAAATATCCCTCTGTGCATCACGCATATATAGTAATGCATCCTTTAAATGTTCTATAGTTAACAAAATATTGTCCCTATCCAGGGTATCAATATTCTCGGTCAGGGAATCCGACCATGCGACTCCAGCACTGCACATCCAGGCTGAGGCGATTGCTGGTCGCAGTATAACACCAGTATGTGTGTATATACTTTTTAGGATATTTTCCAGCCTTCTATCAGCTGGTTCTTTGAGGGTAGCCGTATCAGGAGACGGTAACGCTACTTGTTTTGATAAACGTGTGAGCGCCTTATCTACCCTAGGGGGTGTTTCCCAACGCGCCCTAACCTCTGGCGGGAAAGGATATAATGCTAATCATTTTTTAGAAATTAGCTGTTTTTTATCGGGGGAAACCCACGCTTTTTCACACACCTCATTTATTTCCTCTGACTCAGGAAAAAATATTGGTAGTTTTTTCTCACCCCACATAATACCCTTCTTTGTGGTACTTGTAGTGTCAGAAAGGTTCAATGCCTCTTTCATTGCCGTGATCATGTAACGTGTGGCCCTACTGGACATTACGTTTGTCTCGTCACCGTCGACACTAGACTCAGTATCTGTGTCAGGGTCTGTGTCGACCCACTGAGGTAACGGGCGTTTTAGCGCCCCTGACGGTGTCTGAGACGCCTGGACAGGCACTAATTGATTTGCCGGCTGTCTCATGTCGTCAACAGTTTTTTGCAAATTGCTGACATTATCACTTAATTGTTTAAATACAATCATCCAGTCAGGTGTCGACTCCCTAGGGGGTGACATCACCAACACAGGCAACTGCTCCGCCTCCACATAATTTTCCTCCTCATACATGTCGACACACGCGTACCGACACACAGCACACACACCGGGAATGCTCTGATAGAGGACAGGACCCCACTTAGCCCTTTGGAGAGACAGAGGGAGAGTCTGCCAGCACACACCCAGCGCTATATATATATACAGGGATAACCTTATATAAGTGTTACTCCCTTATAGCTGCTGTTAATATATTTATTTGCTGCCAAACGTGCCCCCCCTTCTCTTTTTTACCCTGATTCTGAAGCAGGACTGCAGGGGAGAGTCAGGGAGCCTTCCTTCCAGCGGAGCTGTGAGGGAAAATGGCGCTTGTGTGCTGAGGAGATAGGCCCCGCCCCTTCACGACGTCCTTATCTCCCGCTTTTTTGTGTAAAATGGCAGGGGATTAAAATACATCCATATAGCCCAGGAGCTATATGTGATGTATTCTGTTTTGCCACCTAAGGTATTCTGTTATATTGCGTCTCAGGGCGCTCCCCCCCCAGCGCCCTGCACCCTCAGTGACCGGAGTGTGAAGTGTGCTGAGAGCAATGGCGCACAGCTGCGGTGCTGTGCGCTACCTTTGTCTGAAGACAGGATGTCTTCTGCCGCCGATTTCACCGGACCTCTTCGTCTCTTCTGGCTCTGTAAGGGGGACGGCGGCGCGGCTCCGGTGACCCATCCAGGCTGAACCTGTGATCGTCCCTCTGGAGCTAGTGTCCAGTAGCCTAAGAACCCCGATCCACTCTGCACTCAGGTGAGTCCGTTTCTTCTCCCCTTTGTCCCACGATGCAGTGAGCCTGTTGCCAGCAGGACTCACTGAAAATAAAAAACCTAACTAAACTTTTATTCTAAGCAGCTCAGGAGAGCCACCTAGATTGCACCCTTCTCGGCCGGGCACAAAAATCAAACTGAGGCTTATAGGAGGGTCATAGGGGGAGGAGCCAGTGCACACCACCTGATCCTTAAGCTTTTATTTTGTGCCCTGTCTCCTGCGGAGCCGCTATTCCCCATGGTCCTTACGGAGTCCCAGCATCCACTAGGACGTCAGAGAAATAGATTGTAGGGGTAAACGCCAATTGTAGGTGATGTTTTCTATAATGTAGAATGAAATATATAATGTGTAATTAGACTATTGGAGACATAGGCAAAGTTTGAAGAATAAAGGACAGGCATACGGATGTTAAATAGACACATTTGGGGGGTCACAGAGATATGCACACTGGGGGTGGGAGGGAGCAACACATACACACTGGGTGATGGGAAAAATAGAGCAGACTGGTAAACAGAAATCCATACCTCCCAACTGTCCCGATTTTCGCGGGACAGTCCAGTCTTTTTGGGTCTAACCCGCTGTCCCACCCGTGGGCCGCAGTGTCCCGCGGTGGTGGGGGAGTTGGGAGGCACCTGTCAATCTCTGCCTAGCAGAGCAGCTTTGAATAGATGCTGTGAGCATGAGCACAGCGTCTATTCAATGGAGACAGAGGAGAGGGGGCATGCCAGCAGCTCACAGAACACTGGACATGCCCCCTCAGTGATGAAAACGGGGACATGACCAGCAATCGTGGCACCGCCGCAAAGCCACGCCCCTTTTAAGTAGACACTGCCTCCTTTTAGCCACACACGTATAACTGAAGTGTCCCTCTTTTGTGAAATGAAAAGTTGGGAGGTATGGAAATCACAAGTAAGCAGGGAGCGGAGCAACAGGGCGGAGTAGGAGCAATAGGTAGAGCAGAATGTGGGAGTTGATTGTGAATGGGGTGCACCGATGGCACCCTTGTATTTTTGTGCCACTTACTGATACCTTTGGGGAAAAAAATTATGGGTCATATGGAGCGGCAGCTCCTACCTGCCATTATCAGTGGGGCTGCCGGATCTGGCACCTCCTGCAGCTCTGCCCACAGCCCGCACCATGAGGGAAAGGGGAATTAAAAACAAAAAAATAAGATTTTAAACCTACCGGTAAATCTATTTCTCCTAGTCCGTAGAGGATGCTGGGGACTCCGTAAGGACCATGGGGTATAGACGGGCTCCGCAGGAGATAGGGCACCTAAAAAGAACTTTGACTATGGGTGTGCACTGGCTCCTCCCTCTATGCCCCTCCTCCAGACCTCAGTTAGAGAACTGTGCCCAGAGGAGATGGACAATACAAGGCAGGATTTAGAAATCCAAGGGCAAGACTCATACCAGCCCACACCAATCATACCATGTAACCTGGATCATACATAACCAGTTAACCGTATTAACAACAACAGTAACGGTCCAAGACCGATTTCAATTGTAACATAACCCTTATGTAAGCAACAACTATATACAAGTCTTGCAGAGTTTCTGCACTGGGACGGGCGCCCAGCATCCTCTACGGACTAGGAGAAATAGATTTACCGGTAGGTTTAAAATCTTATTTTCTCTTACGTCCTAGAGGATGCTGGGGACTCCGTAAGGACCATGGGGTTTATACCAAAGCATCCAATCGGGCGGGAGAGTGCGTATGACTCTGCAGCACCGACTGAGCAAACGCTAGGTCCTCATCAGCCAGGGTATCAAACTTGTAAAATTTAGCAAAAGTGTTTGACCCCGACCAAGTCGCCGCTCGGCAAAGTTGTAATGCCGAGACGCCTCGGGCAGCCGCCCAAGAAGAGCCCACCTTCCTAGTGGAATGGGCCTTAACCGAATTTGGTACCGTCAATCCAGCCGTAGAGTGAGCCTGCTGAATCGTATTACAGATCCAGCGAGCAATAGTCTGCTTCAAAGCAGGTGCGCCAATCTTATTGGCCGCATACAGGACAAACAGAGCCTCTGTTTTCCTAATTCTAGCCGTCCTGGTTACATAAATCTTTAAGGCCCTGACTACGTCCAGGGATCTGGAATCCTCCAGGTCACTTGTAGCCACAGGCACCACAATAGGTTGATTCACATGGAATGAAGAAACCACCTTAGGCAAAAATTGCGGACATGTCCTCAATTCAGCTCGATCCACATGAAAAATCAAGTAGGGGCTTTTGTGTGACAAAGCCGCCAATTCTGATACTCGCCTTGCTGATGCCAAGGCCAACAACATGACCACCTTCCAAGTAAGAAATTTCAACTCAACCTTGTTAAGCGGTTCAAACCAGTGTGATTTTAGGAACTGCAACACCACGTTGAGGTCCCACGGTGCCACTGGAGGCACAAAAGGAGGCTGGATGTGTAGCACTCCCTTTACAAACGTCTGGACTTCTGGAAGAGAAGCCAATTCCTTCTGAAAGAAAATCGAGAGGGCCGAAATCTGAACCTTAACAGAGCCTAATTTCAGGCCCATATCCACTCCTGTCTGTAGGAAGTGGAGAAAACGACCCAGATGAAAATCTTCCGTAGGTGCATTCTTGGTCTCACACCAAGACACATACTTTCGCCAGATACGGTGATAATGCTTAACCGTCACCTCCTTCCTAGCCTTTATTAAGGTAGGGATGACCTCTTCCGGAATCCATTTTTTCGCTAGGATTCGGCGTTCAACCGCCATGCCGTCAAACGTAACCGCGGTAAGTCCTGAAATACACAGGGCCCCTGTTGCAACAGGTCTTCCCTCAGAGGAAGAGGCCAGGGATCTCCTGTGAGCATCTCTTGTAGGTCTGAGTACCAGGCCCTTCGTGGCCAGTCTGGGACAACGAGTATCGTCTGTACTCTTCTTTGCCTTATGATTCTCAACACTTTTGAGATGAGAGGAAGAGGAGGAACACGTAGACCGATTTGAACACCCACGGTGTTATCAGAGCGTCTACTGCCACTGCCTGAGGGTTCCGAGACCTGGCACAATACCTCCGAAGCTTTTTGTTGAGGCGTGACGCCATCATGTCTATTTGAGGAGTTCCCCAAAGACGTGTTATGTCTGTAAAGACTTCTTGATGAAGTCCCCACTCTCCTGGATGAAGATCGTGTCTGCTGAGGAAGTCTGCTTCCCAGTTGTCCACTCCCGGAATGAAGACAGCCGACAGAGCGCTTCCATGATTTTCCGCCCAGCAAAGAATCCTGGTGGCTTCCGCCATCGCGACTCTGCTTCTTGGCCCGCCTTGGCGGTTCACATGAGCCACTGCTGTGACATTGTCTGATTGAATCAGAACCGGTAGGTTTCGAAGAAGACTCTCCGCTTGTCGAAGGCCGTTGTAAATGGCCCTGAGTTCCAACACATTGATGTGTAGACAGGACTACTGGTCTGACCAAAGTCCCTGAAAAATTTTTCCCTGTGTGACCGCTCCCCATCCTCGGAGGCTCGTGTCCGTGGTAACCAGGATCCAGTCCTGAATTCCGAACCGGCGACCCTCCAGCAGGTGAGCACTTTGCAACCACCACAGGAGAGACACTCTGGCCACTGGGGACAGAGTTATTTTCCGATGTAAGTGCACATGGGACCCGGACCACTTGTCCAGAAGGTCCCATTGAAAAGTCCTTGCATGGAACCTTCCGAAGGGAATGGCCTCGTAGGCCGCCATCACTTTTCCCAGAACTCGAGTGCATTGGTGAACTGACACCCTTTTCGGTTTTAGCAGGTCTCTGAACATGTTCTGGATGTCCTGGGCTTTCTCTATTGGGTGGAAGACCTTAATTTGTTCCGTATACAGTATCATACCTAGGAACGGCAGTCGAGTTGTCGGAATCAACTGTGACTTCGGTAGATTTAAAATCCAACGGTGTTGCAGGAGCACTCAGAGAGAGGCCACACTGCTCAGCAATTTCTCCCTTAATCTCGCTTTTATCAGGAGATCGTCCAAGTATGGGATAATTGTGACTCCCTGCTTGCGCAGGACCACCATAATTTCCGCCATTATCTTGGTGAAAATCCTCGGGGCCGTGGAAAGTCCAAACGGCAACGTCTGAAATTGGTAATGACAATCCTGTACATCGAATCTCAGGTATTCCTGATGGGGGGCATATATGGGGACATGAAGGTACGCATCCTTTATTTATTATTATTATTTATTACCAGTTATTTATATAGCGCACACATATTCCGCAGCGCTTTACAGAGAATATTTGGCCATTCACATCAGTCCCTGCTCCAGTGGAGCTTACAATCTATATTCCCTATCACATAGACACATTCACACTAGGGTTAATTTTGTTGAGAGCCAATTAACCTACCAGTATATTTTTGGATTGTGGGAGGAAACCGGAGTACCGGGAGGAAACCCACGCAAGTACGGGGAGAATATACAAACTCCACACAGTTAGGGCCATGGTGGGAATCGAACCCATGACCTCAGTGCTGTGAGGCAGTAATGCTAACCATTACACCATCCGTACTGCCCAAATATGCCCAGAGACACCATAAACTCCCCCTCCTCCATGTTGGCTATTATCGCTCTGAGTGATTCCATTTTGAATTTGAATCTTTTTATGTACAGGTTTAGGGATTTCAGATTCAAAATAGGTCTGACCGAACCGTCCGGTTTCGGGACCACAAATAGGGTTGAGTAGTAACCTCTTCCCTGCTGGTGCAGGGGAACCTTGATTATCACTTGCTGTATACACAGCGTTTGAATTGCAGCTAACACTACATCCCTTTCCGATGTGGAAGCTGGTAGGGCCGATTTGAAAAATCGGCGCAGGGGCACCTCCTCGAATTCCAGTTTGTACCCCTGGGAAACTATTTCCAACACCCAGGGATTTAGGTCTGATCTGACCCAGGTCTGACTGAAAAATCGAAGACGTGCCCCCACCGGTGCGGACTCCCTCAGGGGAGCCCCAGCGTCATGCTGTTGGTTTTGGAGCAGCCGGGGAGGACTTTTGGTCCTGGGCACCTGCCGAAGCAGGTGCTCTTTTGCCTCTGCCCTTACCTCTGGCGAGGAAAGAGGATCCCCGACCTCTTCTGGACTTGTGCGACCGAAAGGACTGCATCTGATAGGGTGTTACTTTCTTTTGCTGTTGGGGAATATATGGTAAAAAATTTGATTTACCTGCTGTAGCTGTGGAAACCAGGTCCGTCAGCCCATCCCCAAACAATACCTCACCCTTATAGGGTAGTACTTCCATATGTTTTTTGGAATCCGCATCACCCGTCCATTGGCGAGTCCATAAGGATCTTCTCGCCGAGATAGACATGGCATTGGCCCTAGAAGCTAGCAGTCCAATGTCCCTTTGAGCATCCCTCATAAATAAGACTGCGTCTTTAATATGGGCTAGAGTTAAGAAAATAGTATCCTTATCTATATTATCAAATTGATCTGTCAACTCATCTGTCCAAGCTGCAATTGCGCTACACACCCATGCCGACGCAATTGTCGGTCTTAGCACAGCACCCGTATGAGAATAAATACACTTTAAGGTAGTTTCTTGCCTGCGATCTGCAGGGTCCTTAAGGGCCGCTGTGTCAGGAGACGGTAGCGCCACTTTCTTGGACAAGCGCGTCAGGGGCCTTGTCCACAGTGGGGGGGTGATTCCCAAATCTCCCTGTCCTGCTTAGGGAAGGGGTATGCCATATAAATTCTTTTGGGGATCTGCGGTCTCTTTTCCGGAGTCTCCCAAGCTTTTCCAAAGAACTCATTTAATTCATGAGATGTGGGAAAATTAATAATCTGTTTCTTTTCCTTAAACATGTGTACCCTTGTGTCGGGGACCGAGGGTTCATCCTCAATATGCAACACATCCCTTATTGCCACAATCATACACTGAATGGTTTTAGTCACCCTAGGGTGCAATTTTACTTCGTCATAGTCGACACTGGAATCAGAATCCGTGTCGGTAGTAGTGTCTTGTGTTAAGGGACGCTTTTGAGACCCCGACGGGCCCTGTGAGTCGGTCCAATCCGAGGATTGACCCCCTGATGTCCCCCCAAATTCAGCCTTATCAAGCCTTTTATGTAAAGATGCCACACTTGCATTCAACATATGCCACATGTCCATCCATTCCGGAGTCGGCACAACTGACGGGGACACACCACTCATTTGCTCCACCTCCTCCTTGGAGAAGCCTTCCACTTCAGACATGTCGAAACCACGTACTGACACCCCACACACACACAGGGATTAACCTACAAGGGGACAAAACCCCAACCAGGCCCTTAGGAGAGACAGAGAGAGAGTATGCCAGCACACACCCAGCGCTTAATAACACTGTGGAAAAATATGACCAGATAGCGCTTTTTATAATAATATTTCAATTCCCACTCACTGCGTCGCCAATGTGCCCCCCTCCTCTTTTTTCCAGCCTGTGAAGTTCAGCAGGGGAGAGACCAGGGAGCCAGCGTTCAGCATGCAGCCTCTGTGGAGAAAATGGCGCTGGTTAGTGCTGAGGATCAAGCCCCGCCCACCCGACGGCGGGCTTCGGTCCCAGTGCTTTTTTTATAAAATGGCGGGGGATTCTTGGATTTACTGCCTCCGCAGCCTAATCCATCTTAACATGCCCAGAAGTGAGGAATATTGCTGCCCAGGGCGCCCCCCCCCCCCCCCCCCAGCGCCCTGCACCCTTCAGTGCTGCTCTGTGTGTGTATAGTGGGAGCAATGGCGCGCAGCTTACCGCTGCGCCTTACCCCATGAAGATCTGATGTCTTCTGCCTTCTCATACTCACCCGGCTTCTATCTTCGGCATCTGTGAGGAGGACGGCGGCGCGGCTCCGGGACGAACCCCAGGTGAGACCTGTGTTCCGACACCCTCTGGAGCTAATGGTGTCCAGTAGCCTAGAAACAGAGCCCAACCATAAAGCCAGCCCTGCTTCTCTCTCCTCAGTCCCACGATGCAGGGCTCCCTGAAAATAAAAAACCTAACAAAATTCTTTTAAAACAGAAAACTCTGGAGAGCTCTCTGCAGTGTACCCTTTCTCTTCTGGGCACAGAATCTAACTGAGGTCTGGAGGAGGGGCATAGAGGGAGGAGCCAGTGCACACCCATAGTCACAGTTCTTTTTAGGTGCCCTATCTCCTGCGGAGCCCGTCTATACCCCCATGGTCCTTACGGAGTCCCCAGCATCCTCTAGGACGTAAGAGAAAAACAGGCTAGCGCATGCGTACTGACTTGACTTCTATGGGCTGCATCAGCTGCAGCCTACAGAAGCACATTAAGGCTGCCATGGAGAACTTGTGCATGCATGCTTGCACTCTGTTCTCCCCAGTGGCTTCTATGGACTGCATATGCTGCAGTCCTAGAAGCACATTACTGCTGGCAGAAAGGATTCCTATTGGATGCCCTATCTGTCAATCACAGTCCTGTATGTCATTAGCTGTTTGTGCATTGCAATCTCTTGGGGATCATTGGTGGTGGCGGATTTTTACTGGGGGTAAAATCCTAGGTAAAATCCGTCACTTGCAATATTTTCCTACCTGAGCCAACGCCCCTCCCCTTGTCGACATCAAGACATACTTACCTTAGTTTTAGGGAAATTAGTGTGTTAGCCTGAATGCATTTCTAGCTCCACCAATGAGGTGTATCTGGTGCTGCGAGGGGTATGTCCAGCAGCAGACCAGCATGGCCCCAGGCTGCCGCTAAACTTGTATCTGAGACTAATGCTGCCAAACACAAACAACTGGGGGAGGGTGTTAGAAAAGAATACATAGGTAGACAGACATGGAAATATTCATATAAACAGGGCAAAGGATTAAACACCCTGGGGTAAATGTATGATCCTCTATTATGGGGGAGAAGTGGTATCAGCGCATGTTATGTGCACTGATACCGCTTCTTCCTCATGTATGAGACTGGCGGTGCGGGCTCAGTGACAGGGGCACATCCCTATCGACCGCTGCTATCTAAAAGATAGCACGCTGATATCCAGGGCAATGTAGGAACAGTCAGCAGCGCTGACCGCTCCAACACATGCAGCTATCGATAACGACAGCTGCAGGTGGCGTTGCCCTATCTCCACAGCAGGGACAGCGCTCTCCCTGGCTGAGGAGGAATACCAATTCTGGCCTGTACAGGAGATCTTGCGTGATTTGCGAGATCTTGCGCATACGCAGTGGAGCCAGCTGGGCTGGCAGACACAGCGCATCAGCCCCCGCTTCGGCAGACAAGATGTTAGTACATCCTGTTGGAGTGGCTTCCTGCTTTGCTTTGGTAATGAGGCGAAGCAGGAAGTGTTAGTGGCACAGTTCGTGACGCTATAATACATTTACCTTCCAAGGAGGAAAAAGGGGCGGTCAGAGACACAGAGGGGGTGATAGAGACAGACACATGGTAAGAGACAGGAGGTGTCAGAGAGGCAGAGGGGGTGATAGGGACAGACACATGGGGGGTAATTCAGAGTTGATCGCAGCAGCAAATTTATTAGCAGTTGGGCAAAACCATGTGCACTGCAGGGGAGGCAGTTATAACATTTGCAGAGAGAGTTACATTTGGGTGGGTTATATTGTCTCTGTGCAGGGTAAATACTGGCTGCTTTATTCTTTCACAGCAATTTAGATTTCAGTTTGTACACACTCCACCCAAATCTAACTCTCTCTGCACATGTTATATCTGCCCCTCCCGGCACTGCACATGGGGGGTCATTCCGAGTTTATCGCTCCCTAGCTATTTTTTGCAGCGCTGCGATCAGATAGTCGCCGCCTATGGGGGAGTGTATTTTCACTTTGCAAGTGTGCGAATGCTTGTGCAGCCGAGCGGTACAACAACAGTTTGTGCAGTTTCTGAGTAGGTCTGAACTTACTCAGCCGCTGCGATTACTTCAGTCTTTCCAGTCCCGGATTTGATGTCAGACACCCACCCTGCGAACGCTTGGACACGCATGCGTTTTTCCAATCACTCCCTGAAAACGGTCAGTTGACACCCATAAACGCCTTCTACCTGTCAATCTTCTTGCGATCGGCTGTGCGAATGGATTCTTCGTTAAATCCATCGCCCAGCAACGATCTGCTTTGTACCCATACGATGCGCCTGCACATTGCGGTGCATACGCATGCGCAGTTTTGCCAAGTGTTGACCTGATCCCTGCGCTGCAAAAAATAGCTAGCGTGCGATCAGGTCAGAATGACCCCCTTGGTTTTGTCCAACCGCCCAACAAATTTGCTGCTGCGATCAACTCTGAATTAGGCTCATGGTGAGAAACAGGAGATGTCAGAGAGGCAGAGGGGGTGATAGATATAGACACATGGTGAGAGACAGGAGTTGTCAGAGAGGCAGAGGGGGTAATAGAGACAGACACGTGGTGAGAGACAGGAGGAGTCAGATAGGCAGGGGGGGGGTTAGAAACAGACACATGGTGAGAGATATGTGGAGTCATAGGGGGTCATTCCGAGTTGATCGCTAGCAGAAAATTTTCGCTGCGCAGCGATGATGCAAGAAAACGGCACTTCTGCGTATGCATATGCGGCGCAATGTGCACGAGTGACATACTTTCACAACAACCGATGTAGTTTCACACAAGGTGTAGCGAAGCTTTTCAGTTGCACTGCTGGCCGCAGAGTGATTGACATGAAGTTAGCGTTTCTGGGTGTCAACTTACTGTTTTTAGGGAGTGTTTGTAAAAACGCAGGCGTGCCAGGAAAAATGCAGGCGTGGCTGGGCGAAAGCAGGGCGTGTTTGTGACGTCAAAACAGGAACTGAACAGTCTGAAGTGATTGCAAGCGCTGAGTAGGTCTGGAGCTACTCTGGAACTGCACAATTATTTTTTGTAGTCGCTCTGCGATCCTTTCATTTGCACTTCTGCTAAGCTAAAATACACTCCCAGAGGGCGGCGGCTTAGCGTTTGCACGGCTGCTAAAAACAGCTAGCGAGCGAACAACTCGTAATGACCCCCATAGAGACAGAGGGGGTGATAGGGACAGACACATGGTGAGAGACAGGAGGGGGAGATTCAAATGTTTGAAAAGTCAGTTGGGAGTCTGTTTTTTTCCTATCTAAGACAGGAAAAAACAGACACCCAGCCGACTTTTCAAACATTTGAATCTCCCCCGAGGAGTCAGAGAGGCAGAGGGGGTGATAGAGACAGACACATGGGGGTATATTTACTAAAGTCCCGATTTTGACCGAGTTGGTGTTTTTTCTTCAAAGTGTCAGGTCGGGAATTTACTAAACTCAAATCTCGGCAGTGATGAAGGCATTCGTATTTTTTTGGTGGGCTGTGTTAAAAAATACGAATGAATACACCATCGGTCAAACACGGCTGTTTAAAAATAGAACTCGGTCATTTATCAAAAATTCATATTTCTAATTACCATTTCGGCCGTGAAATTTAGAGATTCGTTAAAAATAGAGATGTGCACTTGAAATTTTTCGGGTTTTGTGTTTTGGTTTTGGGTTCGGTTCCGCGGCCGTGTTTTGGGTTCGACCGCGTTTTGGCAAAACCTCACCGAATTTTTTTTGTCGGATTCGGGTGTGTTTTGGATTCGGGTGTTTTTTTCATAAAACACTAAAAAACAGCTTAAATCATAGAATTTGGGGGTCATTTTGATCCCAAAGTATTATTAACCTCAAAAACCATAATTTCCACTCATTATCAGTCTATTCTGAATACCTCACACCTCACAATATTATTTTTAGTCCTAAAATTTGCACCGAGGTCGCTGGATGACTAAGCTAAGCGACCCTAGTGGCCGACACAAACACCTGGCCCATCTAGGAGTGGCACTGCAGTGTCACGCAGGATGTCCCTTCCAAAAAACCCTCCCCAAACAGCACATGACGCAAAGAAAAAAAGAGGCGCAATGAGGTAGCTGTGTGAGTAAGATAAGCGACCCTAGTGGCCGACACAAACACCGGGCCCATCTAGGAGTGGCACTGCAGTGTCTCACGCAGGATGTCCCTTCCAAAAAACCCTCCCCAAACAGCACATGACGCAAAGAAAAAAAGAGGCGCAATGAGGTAGCTGTGTGAGTAAGATAAGCGACCCTAGTGGCCGACACAAACACCTGGCCCATCTAGGAGTGGCACTGCAGTGTCACGCAGGATGTCCCTTCCAAAAAACACTCCCCAAACAGCACATGACGCAAAGAAAAAAAGAGGCGCAATGAGGTAGCTGTGTGAGTAAGCTAAGCGACCCTAGTGGCCGACACAAACACCGGGCCCATTTAGGAGTGGCACTGCAGTGTCACGCAGGATGTCCCTTCCAAAAAACCCTTCCCAAACAGCACATGACGCAAAGAAAAAAAGAGGCGCAATGAGGTAGCTGTGTGAGTAAGCTAAGCGACCCTAGTGGCCGACACAAACACCGGGCCCATCTAGGAGTGGCACTGCAGTGTCACGCAGGATGGCCCTTCCAAAAAACACTCCCCAAACAGCACATGACGCAAATAAAAATGAAAGAAAAAAGAGGTGCAAGATGGAATTGTCCTTGGGCCCTCCCACCCACCCTTATGTTGTATAAACAGGACATGCACACTTTAACCAACCCATCATTTCAGTGACAGGGTCTGCCACACGACTGTGACTGAAATGACGGGTTGGTTTGGACCCCCACCTAAAAAGAAGCAATTAATCTCTCCTTGCACAAACTGGCTCTACAGAGGCAAGATGTCCACCTCATCATCATCCTCCGATATATCACCGTGTACATCCCCCTCCTCACAGATTATCAATTCGTCCCCACTGGAATCCACCATCTCAGCTCCCTGTGTACTTTGTGGAGGCAATTGCTGCTGGTCAATGTCTCCACGGAGGAATTGATTATAATTCATTTTAATGAACATCATCTTCTCCACATTTTCTGGATGTAACCTCGTACGCCGATTGCTGACAAGGTGAGCGGCGGCACTAAACACTCTTTCGGAGTACACACTTGTGGGAGGGCAACTTAGGTAGAATAAAGCCAGTTTGTGCAAGGGCCTCCAAATTGCCTCTTTTTCCTGCCAGTATAAGTACGGACTGTGTGACGTGCCTACTTGGATGCGGTCACTCATATAATCCTCCACCATTCTTTCAATGGTGAGAGAATCATATGCAGTGACAGTAGACGACATGTCCGTAATCGTTGTCAGGTCCTTCAGTCCGGACCAGATGTCAGCATCAGCAGTCGCTCCAGACTGCCCTGCATCACCGCCAGCGGGTGGGCTCGGAATTCTGAGCCTTTTCCTCGCACCCCCAGTTGCGGGAGAATGTGAAGGAGGAGATGTTGACAGGTCGCGTTCCGCTTGACTTGACAATTTTCTCACCAGCAGGTCTTTGAACCCCAGCAGACTTGTGTCTGCCGGAAAGAGAGATCCAAGGTAGGCTTTAAATCTAGGATCGAGCATGGTGGCCAAAATGTAGTGCTCTGATTTCAACAGATTGACCACCCGTGAATCCTTGTTAAGCGAATTAAGGGCTCCATCCACAAGTCCCACATGCCTAGCGGAATCGCTCTGTGTTAGCTCCTCCTTCAATGTCTCCAGCTTCTTCTGCAAAAGCCTGATGAGGGGAATGACCTGACTCAGGCTGGCAGTGTCTGAACTGACTTCACGTGTGGCAAGTTCAAAGGGCATCAGAACCTTGCACAACGTTGAAATCATTCTCCACTGCGCTTGAGACAGGTGCATTCCACCTCCTATATCGTGCTGAATTGTATAGGCTTGAATGGCCTTTTGCTGCTCCTCCAACCTCTGAAGCATATAGAGGGTTGAATTCCACCTCGTTACCACTTCTTGCTTCAGATGATGGCAGGGCAGGTTCAGTTGTTTTTGGTGGTGCTCCAGTCTTCTGTACGTGGTGCCTGTACGCCGAAAGTGTCCCGCAATTCTTCTGGCCACCGACAGCATCTCTTGCACACCCCTGTCGTTTTTTTTTTAATTCTGCACCACCAAATTCAAGGTATGTGCAAAACATGGGACGTGCTGGAATTTGCCCATATTTAATGCACACACAATATTGCTGGCGTTGTCCGATGCCACAAATCCACAGGAGAGTCCAATTGGGGTAAGCCATTCCGCGATGATCTTCCTCAGTTGCCGTAAGAGGTTTTCAGCTGTGTGCGTATTCTGGAAAGCGGTGATACAAAGCGTAGCCTGCCTAGGAAAGAGTTGGCGTTTGCGAGATGCTGCTACTGGTGCCGCCGCTGCTGTTCTTGCGGCGGGAGTCCATACATCTACCCAGTGGGCTGTCACAGTCATATAGTCCTGACCCTGCCCTGCTCCACTTGTCCACATGTCCGTGGTTAAGTGGACATTGGGTACAACTGCATTTTTTAGGACACTGGTGAGTCTTTTTCTGACGTCCGTGTACATTCTCGGTATCGCCTGCCTAGAGAAGTGGAACCTAGATGGTATTTGGTAACGGGGGCACACTGCCTCAATAAATTGTCTAGTTCCCTGTGAACTAACGGCGGATACCGGACGCACGTCTAACACCAACATAGTTGTCAAGGCCTCAGTTATCCGCTTTGCAGCAGGATGACTGCTGTGATATTTCATCTTCCTCGCAAAGGACTGTTGGACAGTCAATTGCTTACTGGAAGTAGTACAAGTGGTCTTCCGACTTCCCCTCTGGGATGACGATCGACTCCCAGCAGCAACAACAGCAGCGCCAGCAGCAGTAGGCATTACACTCAAGGATGCATCGGAGGAATCCCAGGCAGGAGAGGACTCGTCAGAATTGCCAGTGACATGGCCTGCAGGACTATTGGCATTCCTGGGTAAGGAGGAAATTGACACTGAGGGAGTTGGTGGGGTGGTTTGCGTGAGCTTGGTTACAAGAGGAAGGGATTTACTGGTCAGTGGACTGCTTCCGCTGTCACCCAAAGTTTTTGAACTTGTCACTGACTTATTATGAATGCGCTGCAGGTGACGTATAAGGGAGGATGTTCCGAGGTGGTTAACGTCCTTACTCCTACTTATTACAGCTTGACAAAGGCAACACACGGCTTGACACCTGTTGTCCGCATTTCTGTTGAAATACTTCCACACCGAAGAGCTGATTTTTTTGGTATTTTCACCAGGCATGTCAATGGCCATATTCCTCCCACGGACAACAGGTGTCTCCCCGGGTGCCTGACTTAAACAAACCACCTCACCATCAGAATCCTCCTGGTCAATTTCCTCCCCAGCGCCAGCAACACCCATATCCTCCTCATCCTGGTGTACTTCAACACTGACATCTTCAATCTGACTATCAGGAACTGGACTGCGGGTGCTCCTTCCAGCACTTGCAGGGGGCGTGCAAATGGTGGAAGGCGCATGCTCTTCACGTCCAGTGTTGGGAAGGTCAGGCATCGCAACCGACACAATTGGACTCTCCTTGTGGATTTGGGATTTCGAAGAACGCACAGTTCTTTGCGGTGCTTTTGCCAGCTTGAGTCTTTTCATTTTTCTAGCGAGAGGCTGAGTGCTTCCATCCTCATGTGAAGCTGAACCACTAGCCATGAACATAGGCCAGGGCCTCAGCCGTTCCTTGCCACTCCGTGTGGTAAATGGCATATTGGCAAGTTTACGCTTCTCCTCCGACAATTTTATTTTAGGTTTTGGAGTCCTTTTTTTACTGATATTTGGTGTTTTGGATTTTACATGCTCTGTACTATGACATTGGGCATCGGCCTTGGCAGACGACGTTGCTGGCATTTCATCGTCTCGGCCATGACTAGTGGCAGCAGCTTCAGCACGAGGTGGAAGTGGATCTTGATCTTTCCCTAATTTTGGAACCTCAACATTTTTGTTCTCCATATTTTAATAGGGACAACTAAAAGGCACCTCAGGTAAACAATGGAGATGGATGGATACTAGTATACTTATGGATGGACTGCCGAGTGCCGACACAGAGGTAGCTACAGCCGTGGACTACCGTACTGTGTCTGCTGCTAATATAGACTGGATGATAATGAGATGAAATCAATATATATGTATATATAATATCACTAGTACTGCAGCCGGACAGGTATATATTATATATTTATTATGTAATGACTGATGACGGACCTGCTGGACACTGTCAGCTCAGCAGCACCGCAGACTGCTACAGTAAGCTACTATAGTAGTATGTATAAAGAAGAAAGAAAAAAACAACAACCACGGGTAGGTGGTATACAATTATGGATGGACTGCCGAGTGCCGACACAGAGGTAGCTACAGCCGTGGACTACCGTACTGTGTCTGCTGCTAATATAGACTGGATGATAATGAGATGAAATCAATATATATGTATATATAATATCACTAGTACTGCAGCCGGACAGGTATATATTATATATTTATTATGTAATGACTGATGACGGACCTGCTGGACACTGTCAGCTCAGCAGCACCGCAGACTGCTACAGTAAGCTACTATAGTAGTATGTATAAAGAAGAAAGAAAAAAACAACAACCACGGGTAGGTGGTATACAATTATGGATGGACTGCCGAGTGCCGACACAGAGGTAGCTACAGCCGTGGACTAACCTACTGTGTCTGCTGCTAATATAGACTGGATGATAATGAGATGAAATCAATATATATGTATATATAATATCACTAGTACTGCAGCCGGACAGGTATATATTATATATTTATTATGTAATGACTGATGACGGACCTGCTGGACACTGTCAGCTCAGCAGCACCGCAGACTGCTACAGTAAGCTACTATAGTAGTATGTATAAAGAAGAAAGAAAAAAACAACAACCACGGGTAGGTGGTATACAATTATGGATGGACTGCCGAGTGCCAACACAGAGGTAGCTACAGCCGTGGACTAACGTACTGTGTCTGCTGCTAATATAGACTGGATGATAATGAGATGAAATCAATATATATGTATATATAATATCACTAGTACTGCAGCCGGACAGGTATATATTATATATTTATTATGTAATGACTGATGACGGACCTGCTGGACACTGTCAGCTCAGCAGCACCGCAGACTGCTACAGTTAGCTACTATAGTAGTATGTATAAAGAAGAAAGAAAAAAACAACAACCACGGGTAGGTGGTATACAATTATGGATGGACTGCCGAGTGCCGACACAGAGGTAGCTACAGCCGTGGACTAACGTACTGTGTCTGCTGCTAATATAGACTGGATGATAATGAGATGAAATCAATATATATGTATATATAATATCACTAGTACTGCAGCCGGACAGGTATATATTATATATTTATTATGTAATGACTGATGACGGACCTGCTGGACACTGTCAGCTCAGCAGCACCGCAGACTGCTACAGTAAGCTACTATAGTAGTATGTATAAAGAAGAAAGAAAAAAAAAAAACACGGGTAGGTGCTAGGTGGTATACAATATTATATATATATATTATATACAATTATATATATATATATATATATAATATATATTAAACTCATAAACTGGTGGTGATTTATTAAACTGGTGGTCAGGTCACTGGTCACACTATCAGCAACTTGCAAGTAGTACTCCTGAGTCCTAAGCAGACAATCACAATATATATTATACTGGTGGTCAGTGTGGTCACAAACAATGGCAGTGTGGCTGGCACTCTGGCAGCAAAAGTGTGCACTGTACGTTATATGTACTCCTGAGTCCTGCTCTCAGACTCTAACTGCTCCCCACTGTCAGTGTCTCCCCCACAAGTCAGATAATACAGTCACACTATCTCTCTCTATCACTTCAGCAAGTACTAGTAGTAGTAGTACTCCTCCTAATGCTCCCCAAATTACTACTGTGTCTCTCTCTGTCTCACTCTCTTCTCGAATTTCTATAAACGGAGAGGACGCCAGACACGTCCTCTCCCTATGAATCTCAATGCACGTGTGAAAAATGGCAGCGACGCGCGGCTCCTTATATAGAATCCGAGTCTCGCGATAGAATCCGAGCCTCGCGAGAATCCGACAGCGTGATGATGACGTTCGGGCGCGCTCGGGTTAACCGAGCAAGGCGGGAAGATCCGAGTCGCTCGGACCCGTGTAAAAAAACATGAAGTTCGGGCAGGTTGGGATTCCGAGGAACCGAACCCGCTCATCTCTAGTTAAAAATACTTTTTTTCAAATAGACCTGCTTTAGAGAAGCGTGTTTAGATGTGTTTCATGTAAAACCTAAGTTCTGCCTACATTTGTTGAAACATAAAACAGTACCTAACTACATGATTACAATCCCACACACACAAATGGATTTTGCCCTGTGTTGCATTAAATTTATGTGTTCATTTGTTTTAAAATTTGTGTTACACATTTTAACAATAATAACATAATATGTCTTAACTCATTATAACTATATTAATTTTGGTCACAAATCAGGTGTTTATTGTGCAAACAAATGTGTTTATTTTTTGGTTTGAAAATATTCAGAAATATAAAATATAAACACAGAAAAACTTTACCCCACTAACAACCCAACACCTGTTGCTGCTTTAAATAATTTTTTGGTGTGGCCCTTAGATCCGGCAGAGTCGGGGCCAGGGACATTAGCTCTTCTTCTTGATCTTCTAACTGGGGAAGAAATAGGCGTAGTTAACAGTGTTGTTGTTAGGTCGTTAATGAAAATATTGAACAATAGCAGTCCTAATACTGAGCCTCGTGGCACACCACTTAAAACTTCAGTCCAATTTGAAAAGGATCCATAAACCACAATGCGCTGCTCCCTATTGTCAGGTTCGGTCTGGTTTGTGTCCCCGGAGGGGGCGCTAGTGGGTCAGTGGAGATAGGATGGATGAAGTGAGGAAACTGGATTGGATTCCTGTGCATGTGCGCAATGTTGTTTATTAACATAAAAGTTCACACAATAAGGCAGCAGAATAACGTGCAGGAATAAACAATAAAAAGTATGCAATGGAAATGGTGCAGCTTGGAAGCTGAGAGTCTATGGAAGGAATGGTAATATGACAGTATGATGGATAAGTCCACTGGTGTGGAAACCAGAATGGTTTAAAACATGGAGCCAGCAGAGATGGTAATAAATGTATAGCAACCTGGTAACAGATGCAGGAGATTCAGGTGAATGTTCACAGTGCAGTTCGTTAAGCACAGGCAGCTAGCAAGCTGCTTCACAGGTGAGGTGATGGAATGCACCTGGAGAGAGTCTCTACTGCTGAGGCTGAAGCACACTGTGGTTGTAGATAGGTGTGGAGCCAAATACAGATGCAGGGGTTGCTGATGCTTGTAGTTCCACGGAGATGCAGGAAGGTAACCAGGAACACGGAGGAACAGGAAGGTAACCAGGAACACGGAGGATCCAGGAAGGTAACCAGGAACACGGAGGAACAGGAAGGTAACCAGGAACACGGAGGATCCAGGAAGGTAACCAGGAACACGGAGGATCCAGGAAGGTAACCAGGAACACAGGGGAACTGGAGACTGGAACACAGGAACTTGCACACTGAATGTCGCAGGAGAGCTGGAGTGGTTGCTGGAACTTGTAGTTCCACAGGAACACTGGAACAGCTGGAAACTGGAACAGAACTGGAACAGCTGAGACCTGTAGTTCCACAGGTCCAATACACAAGGATATCTCTGTAGACAGAGGATTGCAAACAGGAGCCGCCTGTTCACAGAATGTGACGTGTTGTCCAAGGCGATCAGACTGAGCCAGGAACTGGAGTTTAAACACCTTGGTCTGTGATGATTGGATGATCTCTGTGAGAACACACCCTGCTGGATTGGGTGCCCAGATCAGCTGAGAGTTAACTGGAGCTGGTGATTAACCGGGAGAATAACACTGTAGACAGTTAATGCCATGCACTGCTGGTTGCTGGCTGGGATCAGTAGTGCACCGGGAGTAAATGCTGTTGAACTAGAAACACTGTGTATTCCAGGCTGCTGGCTGAAACCAGTGGTTACCAAAAGATAGAACTGGTTAGGTGAAGCACAGTGAGCTGTGGGCTGCAGGAGACTGAAGACTGGAACTGCTGGGACCTGTAGTTCCACAGGTCCAATTCACAGGGAATACTCTGAAAACAGAGGACTGACGCCAGGAAACCCCTGTTCACTGGAAGTGATGCAATGGAGACTGCGGATTCCTGACACCTATTATCTAACCAATTTTTGATCCAAGTGCATATTGTGCTTCCTAGCCCTATTTCTTGTAGCTTGTAGATAAGTCTCATGTGTGGTACAGTGTCGAAAGCTTTCGCAAAGTCTAAAAAGATTACATCCACAAGTTGTGTATGTCCACAGATTCCCAAACAGCGCGCATCTGGCATTGGAAGGAGCAGACATAAGGGAGTCCAAAGCTCCTGCTCCACCCACTCTCTGCTGCGTGGATGGATAGCTGCTCCGTCGCTGCACTGGAGTCCACTATCGTAGATGTAAAACACTCCACTGATTTTAACAGAAGTCAGCAGCTGTTTGCAGTTGGGCTCCATACGTCCTGCCTTGTGGTAAATCCGGCTCTGGTGAAGCCAAACAGCGGGGAGCTTTAGGGAGCATGAGTTTGGCGTTGCAGTCATGCTCTCTCCCGGCAGCAGACCTAACAAAGTGGGAGGGAGGCTGGGAGCTGCCTGCTGTTGCAGTACGCCACCGAACACAACAGGCTTTGTTCGACGGCGCATTGGTAATGAACGGGAGGGCGGCAGCAGTGCAATGGCTTAGGCGGGCGGGTGGTGCAGGTATGATGCCCTTCCCGGCGCCAACCACCTCTGCTGGGCCAGCGACGGCACCCGGGGCACGTGCCACCTGCTCACCCCACCCTAGTTACGCCACTGTTTGCCAGTAAGACAGGAACCAAGCAAAATGTCCACCCACTTTTGTCAGGTCACAAATCGAAAAGATTTACAAAGATTATAACACATCCAATTCTACAATGCTGGACGTGGTCTAACAGGTACACCTATGCTCTTGGTAGAACAATGCACAGATGGCTTAGCTCCCTCTTTGAAGTCCGGCCCAGTTTCCACAACTGTGTGTAAATAAAATTGCAACTTTACAGTATACCTCGCCACTTCCCACAACTTGCAGGCTATTACATTTGGGCCAAAAGATAAGTTATAAACCACTGGGGCTCAGTATTTGTAAATACTGCTAGTCCATGCATGAAATGCACTGTAGAAAATACAACATATCCCTGTGCAATATAATGTAACATATGTATAATTCAAGTGCACAATCTAGAACCTGATCCCTAGAGGAGGGGGTGGGTTCCAAGCAGTGGGTCCCACCGGGTAGCTCCTGCATACCTCCCAACTTTAGCCTGGAGGTACTCGGGACTTCCGCATGGGCCTTGGTCATGCGGGGCGTTGCCTTGGTCATGTGGGGTATGGCCTCACCTGAGTGAGCGTGGCCTTGCCAAACGGACCATTTTCAAACCTTTTGGGGGGGTGCCCAGCGCTCCCCGATCAGATGGGCAGCCCCCTGCTCCCCTCCTAGCACTGAATACATGCCGTGGGCGTGTTAAGGATTAGAAAATGAACGCCTGTAGGGCACTATTATGAGGCATAAAATAAACAACTGCTGTGGAGAGGTGTCTCTGTAGAACCATTGGGACAGGGGCCCCTTCAAAATGTTTCTATGGGGCCCACAAAGTTCTGGCTAAGCTGCTGACACAAAAGAGACAGGAATTCAGCCTGTGGGTGAAAGTGCCCTAGTCACAGAGAAAAGCATCATGGACTCTGATTACGCCACAAGACATACAGTCTCATTGCCTCCTTGCTAGGCACCAATAATACATTGTTACATACTGCATTCAGTGAGGGCAGTGTCTCTGGACTCTCACATTATAAGCAGGCCCTGCACCACCACTTCCTCTGGTATGTTTTGCAGCTGCTGGCTGCAAACAGCCCCTGCACCTCCACATACCTCCCAACTCTCACGATTTTGGCGGGACAGTTCCATTTTTCACGGTCTGTCCCGCTGTCCCACCAGCGGGTTGCAGTGTCTCACGGGTGGGGGGGGCAGTTGGGTTATCCCCTCCTGGCACTCGCTGCTACAAGGTGCATGGCCAGCAGCTCACTGAGCACTGTCCATGCCCCCATAGTGACAAAAACGGGGGGCGTTTGTTGCAAGGCCACGTCCCCTTACCGCGAGGCCACGCCCCCAAATTTAGGTCTCCTTCCCTAGCGCAAGAGTTGGGAGATATGCCTCCAGAGCTCACCTGTTATTGGCCATTGCCAGCAGTGGCGGACCTTGTGAGTGGTTTGTCAGTGTTGAGCCCAGGAGCAAAAGTATGTTATGGGCCCCCCAACTCTGCCTCAACCTAAGTTTATAATATGCCACACAGTTGTGTGCCATGTGACTGCCAAACGGTATAGAGAGAATCCCAGTGACTGCCAAATAGCATAGAGAGCATCCCAGTGACTACCATAGACGTGCGCACGGGGGGTGCCTGGTGCGCACAGGCACCCCCTAATGTCCGGCACCCCCCGCACACACGCCTGCTGCTGCCGCCATTTCCCGTCTCTTGACACTGAAGGGAGGAGAGCGCTGCGCGTGTCTCTCCTGCCCCTCACTGTTTACCCATCTCCGGCAGTCATTTAAAATATCTCTGGCTGTCAGCCAATCAGAGCTCACAGACCGGCTCTTGATTGGCTGCCGGCCCGTGAGCTTTGATTGGCTCACAAGCTAGCTCTATATTTCAAATGACAGGGACTATGTGATGTGACGTGCAGGAGAGACGCGCGGTGCACTTGCCTCCCCTCAGCGTTAGAGACGGGAATCGGCAGCACTGGCAACAGGAAGATGATATGTATCTGGCATCGCTGGGGGCATAAGTATATCTGGCACCACTGGAGGTATATGAATCTGGCACTGCTAGGGGCATGTGTATCTGGCACCACTGGGGGCATATGTATCTGGCACTGCTGGGGGCATATGTATCTGGCACAGCTGGGGGCATTTGTGTATCTGGCACCGCTAGGGGCATGTGTATCTGGCACCGCTGGGGGCATATGTATCTGGCACCGCAGGGGGTATATGTATCTGGCACCGCTGGGGGCATATGTATCTAGCACTGCTGGGGGCATTTGTGTACCTGGCACCACTGGGGGCATATGTATCTGGCATTGCTGGGGGCATATGTATCTGGCACAGCTGGGGGCATTTGTGTATCTGGCACCGCTGGGGGCATATGTATCTGGCACCGCTGGGGGTATATGTATCTGGCAATGCTGGGGGCATATGTATCTGGCACCGCTGGGGGCATATGTATCTGGCACTGCTGGGGGCATTTGTGTATCTACCACCACTGGGGGCATTTGTGTATCTGGCACCGCTAGGGGCATATGTATCTGGCACCACTGGGGGCATATGTATCTGGCACCGCTGGGGGCATATGTATCTGGCAATGCTGGGGGCATATGTATCTGGCAATGTTGGGGGCATATGTATCTGGCACCGCTGGGGGCATATGTATCTGGCACTGCTGGGGGCATTTGTGTATCTACCACCACTGGGGGCATTTGTGTATCTGGCACCGCTAGGGGCATATGTATCTGGCACCACTGGGGGCATATGTATCTGGCACCGCAGGGGGTATATGTATCTGGCACCGCTGGGGGCATATGTATCTAGCACTGCTGGGGGCATTTGTGTACCTGGCACCACTGGGGGCATATGTATCTGGCATTGCTGGGGGCATATGTATCTGGCACAGCTGGGGGCATTTGTGTATCTGGCACCGCTGGGGGCATATGTATCTGGCACCGCTGGGGGTATATGTATCTGGCAATGCTGGGGGCATATGTATCTGGCACCGCTGGGGGCATATGTATCTGGCACTGCTGGGGGCATATGTATCTGGCACTGCTGGGGGCATTTGTGTATCTGGCACCACTGGGGGCATTTGTGTATCTGGCACCGCTAGGGGCATATGTATCTGGCACCACTGGGGGCATATGTATCTGGCACCGCTGGGGGCATATGTATCTGGCACCACTGGGGGCATTTGTGTATTTGGCACCACTGGGGGCATTTGTGTATTTGGCACCACTGGGGGCATTTGTGTATCTGGCACCGCTGGGGGCATTTGTGCATCTGGCACCGCTGGGGGTATTTGTGTATCTAGCACCACTAGGGGCATGTGTATCTGGCTCTGCTGGGGCCATATGTATCTGGCACCGCTGGGGGCATATGTATCTGGCACCGCTGGGGGCATTTGTGTATCTGGCACCACTGGGGGCATTTGTGTATCTGGCACCACTAGGGGCATGTGTATCTAGCAGTACTGGGGGCATATGTATCTGGCACTGCTAGGAGCATATGTATCTAGCACCACTGGGGGCATTTGTGTATCTGGCATCAATGGGGGGCATTTGTGTATCTGGCACCGTGGGGGGCATTTGTGTATCTGTCACTGTGGGGGGCATTTGTGTATCTGGCACTGCTGGGGGCATTTGTGTATCTGGCACCACTGGGGGCATTTGTGTATCTGGCACCACTGGGGGCATTTGTGTATCTGGCACCGCTAGGGGCATATGTATCTGGCACCACTGGGGGCATATGTATCTGGCACCGCTGGGGGCATATGTATCTGGCACCGCTGGGGGCATATGTATCTGGCACTGCTGGGGGCATTTGTGTATCTGGCACCACTGGGGGTATTTGTGTATCTGGCACCACTAGGGGCATGTGTATCTGGCTCTGCTGGGGCCATATGTATCTGGCACCACTGGGGGCATTTGTGTATCTGGCACCGCTGGGGGCATTTGTGTATCTGGCACCGCTGGGGGTATTTGTGTATCTGGCACCGCTGGGGGTATTTGTGTATCTGGCACCACTAGGGGCATGTGTATCTGGCTCTGCTGGGGCCATATGTATCTGGCACCGCTGGGGGCATTTGTGTATCTGGCACCACTGGGGGCATTTGTGTATCTGGCACCACTAGGGGCATGTGTATCTAGCAGTACTGGGGGCATATGTATCTGGCACTGCTAGGGGCATATGTATCTGGCACCACTGGGGGCATTTGTGTATCTGGCATCAATGGGGGCATTTGTGTATCTGGCACCGTGGGAGGCATTTGTGTATCTGGCACCGTGGGAGGCATTTGTGTATCTGGCACTGTGGGGGGCATTTGTGTATCTGGCACTGCTGGGGGCATTTGTGTATCTGGCACCACTGGGTGCATTTGTGTATCTGGCACCGCTAGGGGCATATGTATCTGGCACCACTGGGGGCATATGTATCTGGCAACGCTGGGGGCATATGTATCTGGCACCGCTGGGGCCATATGTATCTGGCACTGCTGGGGGCATTTGTGTATCTGGCACCACTGGGGGCATTTGTATATCTGGCACCGCTAGGGGCATATGTATCTGGCACCACTGGGGCATATGTATCTGGCACCACTGGCAGCATTTGTGTATCTGGCACCACTGGGGGCATTTGTATATCTGGCACCGCTAGGGGCATATGTATCTGGCACCACTGGGGGCATATGTATCTGGCAACGCTGGGGGCATATGTATCTGGCACCGCTGGGGGCATATGTATCTGGCACTGCTGGGGGCATATGTATCTGGCACTGCTGGGGACATCTGTGTATCTGGCACAACTGGGGGCATTTGTATATCTGGCACCGCTAGGGGCATATTTATCTGGCACAACTGGGGGCATATATATCTGGCACCACTGGGGGCATATGTATCTGGCACCACTGGGGGCATTTGTATATCTGGCAACGCTAGGGGCATAAGTATCTGGCATCGCTGGGGGCATATGTATCTGGCACCACTGGGGGCATTTGTGTATCTGGCACCACTGGGGGCAATTGTGTATCTGGCACCACTAGGGGCATGTGTATCTGGCTCTGCTGGGGCCATATGTATCTGGCCCCGCTGGGGGCATTTGTGTATCTGGCACCACTGGGAGCATTTGTGTATCTGGCACCACTAGGGGCATGTGTATCTAGCAGCACTGGGGGAATATGTATCTGGCACTGCTAGGGGCATATGTATCTGGCACCACTGGGGGCATTTGTGTATCTGGCATCAATGGGGGCATTTGTGTATCTGGCACCGTGGGAGGCATTTGTGTATCTGGCACCGTGGGAGGCATTTGTGTATCTGGCACTGTGGGGGGCATTTGTGTATCTGGCACTGCTGGGGGCATTTGTGTATCTGGCACCACTGGGTGCATTTGTGTATCTGGCACCGCTAGGGGCATATGTATCTGGCACCACTGGGGGCATATGTATCTGGCAACGCTGGGGGCATATGTATCTGGCACCGCTGGGGCCATATGTATCTGGCACTGCTGGGGGCATTTGTGTATCTGGCACCACTGGGGACATTTGTATATCTGGCACCGCTAGGGGCATATGTATCTGGCACCACTGGGGCATATGTATCTGGCACCACTGGCAGCATTTGTGTATCTGGCACCACTGGGGGCATTTGTATATCTGGCACCGCTAGGGGCATATGTATCTGGCACCACTGGGGGCATATGTATCTGGCAACGCTGGGGGCATATGTATCTGGCACCGCTGGGGGCATATGTATCTGGCACTGCTGGGGGCATATGTATCTGGCACTGCTGGGGACATCTGTGTATCTGGCACAACTGGGGGCATTTGTATATCTGGCACCGCTAGGGGCATATTTATCTGGCACAACTGGGGGCATATATATCTGGCACCACTGGGGGCATATGTATCTGGCACCACTGGGGGCATATGTATCTGGCACCGCTGGGGGCATTTGTGCATCTGGCACCGCTGGGGGTATTTGTGTATCTAGCACCACTAGGGGCATGTGTATCTGGCTCTGCTGGGGCCATATGTATCTGGCACCGCTGGGGGCATATGTATCTGGCACCGCTGGGGGCATTTGTGTATCTGGCACCACTGGGGGCATTTGTGTATCTGGCACCACTAGGGGCATGTGTATCTAGCAGTACTGGGGGCATATGTATCTGGCACTGCTAGGAGCATATGTATCTAGCACCACTGGGGGCATTTGTGTATCTGGCATCAATGGGGGGCATTTGTGTATCTGGCACCGTGGGGGGCATTTGTGTATCTGTCACTGTGGGGGGCATTTGTGTATCTGGCACTGCTGGGGGCATTTGTGTATCTGGCACCACTGGGGGCATTTGTGTATCTGGCACCACTGGGGGCATTTGTGTATCTGGCACCGCTAGGGGCATATGTATCTGGCACCACTGGGGGCATATGTATCTGGCACCGCTGGGGGCATATGTATCTGGCACCGCTGGGGGCATATGTATCTGGCACTGCTGGGGGCATTTGTGTATCTGGCACCACTGGGGGTATTTGTGTATCTGGCACCACTAGGGGCATGTGTATCTGGCTCTGCTGGGGCCATATGTATCTGGCACCACTGGGGGCATTTGTGTATCTGGCACCGCTGGGGGCATTTGTGTATCTGGCACCGCTGGGGGTATTTGTGTATCTGGCACCGCTGGGGGTATTTGTGTATCTGGCACCACTAGGGGCATGTGTATCTGGCTCTGCTGGGGCCATATGTATCTGGCACCGCTGGGGGCATTTGTGTATCTGGCACCACTGGGGGCATTTGTGTATCTGGCACCACTAGGGGCATGTGTATCTAGCAGTACTGGGGGCATATGTATCTGGCACTGCTAGGGGCATATGTATCTGGCACCACTGGGGGCATTTGTGTATCTGGCATCAATGGGGGCATTTGTGTATCTGGCACCGTGGGAGGCATTTGTGTATCTGGCACCGTGGGAGGCATTTGTGTATCTGGCACTGTGGGGGGCATTTGTGTATCTGGCACTGCTGGGGGCATTTGTGTATCTGGCACCACTGGGTGCATTTGTGTATCTGGCACCGCTAGGGGCATATGTATCTGGCACCACTGGGGGCATATGTATCTGGCAACGCTGGGGGCATATGTATCTGGCACCGCTGGGGCCATATGTATCTGGCACTGCTGGGGGCATTTGTGTATCTGGCACCACTGGGGGCATTTGTATATCTGGCACCGCTAGGGGCATATGTATCTGGCACCACTGGGGCATATGTATCTGGCACCACTGGCAGCATTTGTGTATCTGGCACCACTGGGGGCATTTGTATATCTGGCACCGCTAGGGGCATATGTATCTGGCACCACTGGGGGCATATGTATCTGGCAACGCTGGGGGCATATGTATCTAGCACCGCTGGGGGCATATGTATCTGGCACTGCTGGGGGCATATGTATCTGGCACTGCTGGGGACATCTGTGTATCTGGCACAACTGGGGGCATTTGTATATCTGGCACCGCTAGGGGCATATTTATCTGGCACAACTGGGGGCATATATATCTGGCACCACTGGGGGCATATGTATCTGGCACCACTGGGGGCATTTGTATATCTGGCAACGCTAGGGGCATAAGTATCTGGCATCGCTGGGGGCATATGTATCTGGCACCACTGGGGGCATTTGTGTATCTGGCACCACTGGGGGCAATTGTGTATCTGGCACCACTAGGGGCATGTGTATCTGGCTCTGCTGGGGCCATATGTATCTGGCCCCGCTGGGGGCATTTGTGTATCTGGCACCACTGGGAGCATTTGTGTATCTGGCACCACTAGGGGCATGTGTATCTAGCAGCACTGGGGGAATATGTATCTGGCACTGCTAGGGGCATATGTATCTGGCACCACTGGGGGCATTTGTGTATCTGGCATCAATGGGGGCATTTGTGTATCTGGCACCGTGGGAGGCATTTGTGTATCTGGCACCGTGGGAGGCATTTGTGTATCTGGCACTGTGGGGGGCATTTGTGTATCTGGCACTGCTGGGGGCATTTGTGTATCTGGCACCACTGGGTGCATTTGTGTATCTGGCACCGCTAGGGGCATATGTATCTGGCACCACTGGGGGCATATGTATCTGGCAACGCTGGGGGCATATGTATCTGGCACCGCTGGGGCCATATGTATCTGGCACTGCTGGGGGCATTTGTGTATCTGGCACCACTGGGGGCATTTGTATATCTGGCACCGCTAGGGGCATATGTATCTGGCACCACTGGGGCATATGTATCTGGCACCACTGGCAGCATTTGTGTATCTGGCACCACTGGGGGCATTTGTATATCTGGCACCGCTAGGGGCATATTTATCTGGCACAACTGGGGGCATATATATCTGGCACCACTGGGGGCATATGTATCTGGCACCACTGGGGGCATTTGTATATCTGGCAACGCTAGGGGCATAAGTATCTGGCATCGCTGGGGGCATATGTATCTGGCACCACTGGGGGCATTTGTGTATCTGGCACCACTGGGGGCAATTGTGTATCTGGCACCACTAGGGGCATGTGTATCTGGCTCTGCTGGGGCCATATGTATCTGGCCCCGCTGGGGGCATTTGTGTATCTGGCACCACTGGGAGCATTTGTGTATCTGGCACCACTAGGGGCATGTGTATCTAGCAGCACTGGGGGAATATGTATCTGGCACTGCTAGGGGCATATGTATCTGGCACCACTGGGGGCATTTGTGTATCTGGCATCGCTGGGGGGCATTTGTGTATCTGGCACCGTGGGGGGGCATTTGTGTATCTGTCACCGTGGGGGTCATTTGTGTATCTGGCACTGCTGGGGGCATTTGTGTATCTGGCACCACTGGGGGCATTTGTGGATCTGGCACCGCTGGGGGCATATGTGTATCTTATACCACTGGGGGCATATGTATATGGCACCACTGGGGGTATTGAGTAAGGGGCACCACTGGGGGCATAGGTGTATCTGGCACTATGGGGGCATAAGTTAATATTGCTTTGAGTGCCAATAGGCACTGCTAGACACGCCCAGTTGGTGGTGCTAAACACACCCCTCCGACGGTGCACCCCCTATTGTGACTACCAAACAGTCATCGCCAGATTAAGGTCCACATGTGCATGGAGCTGAAATTCTTGAAGGGCCTATTGTGTACCGCCACATGGGGTGTGACAAGCATCATAGGGGGTGTGTCTAATGATGTGGAGGGTGTGACCAGTGTTATGGGGCATGATCTGTACAGGCAGTGTGGCAATCACCATGATGGGCATAGCTACCATCTACTTTCAGCCACCTCAATGTCCCTCCCCTCATTATATATATATAAAATATTGCACCACCTTTGTGCAGGCACAGGTGTAAGTATTGCTACCTGTGCCACACTACCTTACCCACCATCCTCTTGATTCCCTGTCGACCATCAATCCTGTATACAGAACTTCTTACTTACTGATACTCACAGATACCATCCCTCAAACGCTGAAATACCCCTCCTTCACTATCGCTTATGTGTGTTCAGGATAAGAAAACGAGTTTTATGGTAAGAACTTACATTTGTTAAAACTCTTTCTGCGAGGTACACTGGGCTCCACAAGGAATGGACAATGGGGTGTAGAGTAGGATCTTGATCCGAGGCACCAACAGGCTCAAAGCTTTGACTGTTCCCAGAATGCATAGCGCCGCATCCTATATCACCCCGCCTCCCTGCACAGGATCTCAGTTTTTAGTTAACCAGTCCAATGCAGTAGCAGGAAAAGAGACATCGGTTAGTAGCCACAACACCGCATTCTCACGACAGGAGACGTGTCAGCGGCTAATGCCATACCAACCCAAAGAAGCTAAGTGCGTCAGGGTGGGCGCCTTGTGGAGCCCAGTGTACCTCGCAGAAAGAGTTTTAACAAAGGTAAGTTCTTACCATAAAACTCGTTTTCTGCTGCGGGGTACACTGGGCTCCACAAGGAATGGACAATGGGGATGTCCTAAAGCAGTTCCTTATGGGAGGGGACGCACTGTAGCGGGCACAAGAACCCGGCGTCCAAAGGAAGCATCCTGGGAAGCGGCAGTATCGAAGGCATAGAACCTAATGCATGTGTTCACAGAGGACCACGTAGCCGCCTTGCACAATTCTTCAAGGGTCACACCACGTTTGGCCGCCCAAGAAGGTCCAACAGACCGAGTAGAATGGGCCTTAATGTGATCAGGAACAGAGAGACTAGCCTTCACATAAGCATGTGCAATCACCATTCTAATCCATCTGGCCAGAGTTTGCTTGTGAGCAGGCCAGCCCCGTTTGTGAAACCCAAACAGTACAAAAAGAGAATCAGATTTCCTAATAGGAGCAGTTCTCTTCACATAGATACGGACGTACCACATCCAAAGACCGCTCTTTGGGAGACAGATCAGGAGAAACAAGTGCCGGAACTACAATCTCCTGATTAAGGTGGAACGAAGAAACCACCTTAGGTAGATAGCCGGGACGAGTCCTAAGAACCGCCCAGTCATGGTGAAATATCAGATATGGGGAACTACAGGACAAGGCACCCAAATCCGACACTCTTCTAGCTGAAGCAATAGCCAGCAGAAACACCACCTTAAGGGAAAGCCACTTAAGGGCAGCTGAACCAAGAGGTTCAAACGGAGACTCTTGTAACGCCTCCAAAACCACCGACAAGTTCCAAGGAGCCACAGGCGGGACATAGGGAGGTTGGATACGCAACACGCCCTGAGTAAAGGTATGCACATCAGGTGAGGTCGCAATTTTTCTCTGAAACCACACCGACAAGGCAGATATTTGAACCTTGAGGGAGGCCAGACGCAGGCCTAAGTCCAGGCCCTGCTGAAGAAAAGCCAACAACTTGGTTATACTAAACTTGGCAGCGTCATAATCGTTAGATGCGCACCAAACAAAGTAAGAATGCCAGACCCTATAGTAAATCCGAGTAGAAACTGGTTTCCGGGCCCGCAACATAGTTTGAATGACCGCCTCAGAAAACCCTTTAGCCCTTAAGACGGAAGCTTCAAGAGCCACGCCGTCAAAGACAGCCGGGCTAGGTCCTGGTAGACACAGGGGCCCTGAACGAGGAGGTCTGGGCGTTGTGGAAGTAGAATTGGACGCTCTGACGATAGGCCTTGTAGGTCTGAGAACCAGTGCCATCTGGGCCACGCTGGAGCTATGAGAAGCAGAATTCCTTTTTGTTGCTTGAACTTCCGAATTACCCTGGGCAGGAGTGACACTGGAGGGAACACGTACGGCAGCCGAAACCTCCACGGTACCGCCAGCGCATCCACGAATGCTGCTTGAGGATCCCTTGTCCTTGCTCCGAAGACCGGAACCTTGTGATTGTGTCGAGATGCCATCAGGTCTACGTCTGGAAGGCCCCACCTTTCCACTAGGAGTTGAAACACTTCTGGATGGAGGCCCCACTCGCCGGCATGCACGTCCTGATGACTGAGAAAGTCCGCTTCCCAATTCAGTACTCCCGGAATGAATATTGCCGATATGGCCGGTAGATGGCGTTCTGCCCACTGTAGAATCCGTGAGACTTCCTTCATTGCTAGGCGGCTTCGAGTGCCGCCTTGATGATTTATGTAAGCCACTGTGGTGGCATTGTCCGACTGTACTTGAACAGGACGGTTCTGAATTAAATGCTGGGCTAGGTTCAAGGCATTGAAGACCGCCTGCAACTCCAGAATATTGATCGAGAGGAGGGACTCCTCCTTGGTCCACCGCCCCAGCAGGGAGTGTTGCTCCAGCACCCATTTGGCTAAAATCAGCCTCTGGAGAGGGCGAGAGTGAAATTGAGCGTACTCCACCATATCGAATGCTGACACCATGAGGCCCAGCACCTGCATCGCCGAATGTATCGACACTTGCGGACGAGATAGGAAGCAACGAATCCTGTCCTGAAGTTTCAGGACTTTCTCCTGAAAAAAGAACAACCGCTGGTTGTGAGTGTCCAATACTGCTCCCAGATGCACCATGCTCTGAGCAGGGATCAGGGATGACTTCTTCCAGTTGATGAGCCACCCGTGGGCATGCAGAAACCGGACCGTCACATCTAGATGACCGAGGAGAAGATCTGGGGAATTTGCCAGGATTAACAAGTCGTCCAAATACGGCAGTATCCTGACCCCTTGACGGCGGAGTACCACCGTCATCACCGCCATGACTTTTGTAAAGACTCGCGGAGCCGTTGTTAAACCAAAAGGTAACACCCGAAACTGGTAATGGCAGTTGCCAATCGCAAATCTCAGGTATTGCTGATGAGGCACTGCTATAGGAATATGCAGGTAAGCATCCTGTATATCCAGGGAGACCATGAAGTCCCCAGGTTCCAAGGCCAGAACTATAGAGCGAAGGGTTTCCATCCGGAATCGGAAACCTTCACAAACCTGTTTAATGCCTTGAGGTTGAGAATGGGCCGGGAGGACCCATTCGGTTTCGCGACTAGAAACAGCGGAGAATAGTACCCCCGACCCCTCTGCGCAAGAGGCACCTGTACTACGACTCCTGTATCCAGGAGGGTCTGTACCACCGAATGTAGAGTGTTTGCCTTTGTCTTGTCCAACGGGACATCTGTCTGGCAAAATCGATGAGGGGGTCGGTTTTTTAAGGCTATGACGTAACCTTGAGTGACGACTTCCCGTACCCAGGCATCTGAAGTGGTCTTCAACCATTCATGGGTATACCGTAGAAGCCAGCCCCCCACCCTGGGATCCCCCAGAAGGAGGCCCACCCCGTCATGCAGCAGGCTTATCTGTCTTGGAAGCTGGCTGATGGGCCGCCCAGGCTCTTTTGGGCTTAGGCTTACCAGGTTTGGAAGTGCGGGCCTGCTTGTTGTACGCCTGACCTTTTGCTTTACCTGTAGGACGAAAGGGGCGAAAGGAAGTACCTTTAGCCTTCGACACAGAAGGAGCAGCACTTGGCAGACAGGCAGTTTTGGCAGTAGCCAAGTCAGCCACAATCTTATTTAAATCCTCCCCAAACAGAATATCTCCCTTAAAAGGGAGTACCTCCAGGGTTTTTCTAGAGTCCAGATCCACAGACCAGGATCTCAGCCACTATATCCGGCGAGCCAGGACTGACGTAGTAGAGGCCTTGGCTGCCAGAATACTGGCATCAGAAGCCGCCTCTTTAATATAACGAGAAGCTGTGACAATATAAGACAAGCATTGTCTAGCATGGTCAGAGGAGATTTCAGCATCTAACTCCAAGGCCCATGCTTCAATGGCCTATGCAGCCCAAGTAGCTGCAATAGTGGGCCTTTGTGCAGCACCCGTGAGGGTGTAACTCGCTTTCAGACAACCCTCCACACGTTTATCCGTAGGCTCTTTTAGAGACGTGACGGTGGTGACCGGTAGAGCTGAGGAAACCATCATCCTAGTCACATGTGAGTCCACTGGAGGAGGCGTTTCCCAATTTTTAGACAGCTCCGGCGCGAGGGGATAGCGAGCCAGCATCTTCTTTTGAGGCACAAACTTCGTACCCGGGTTTTCCCAGGGTTCCTGACGTATGTCAATTAGGTGGTCAGAGTGAGGTAAAACTTGTTTAATCACCTTCTGACGCTTGAACCGATGGCTCGGGATCATCCGTAATCTGTAAAATCAACTTAATAGCCTCCAAAAGATCAGGAATATCCACATGTGAACCACCCTCCCCATCAGCAGTATCTGAGTCAGAACCTGGGGGGTCAGTGTAAGTGCCGTCTTCATCCGACGAGGTGTAGGTGACAGCAGTGGATTGTGAGGAGACAAGCGCTCGCTTAGAGGACCCCTTGGACGTAGGCGAGCGACGGTCAGACTTTTTAGTAGTCAGGGACTGGTTCAACTTCTTTATTTGAGCAGATAAATCGTCCGCCCATGGCGGGTTAGCTGCAGGGACTACAAACTGTTGCACCGGTATTGGGGGTCCCATAGGGGGTGTTAGTTTATGAACTAGCATATGCAGAAGCATGGAAAAAGCGGCCCAGGGCGGGTCATTATTTGCCCCCGTTGCCACCGTCCCACTGGGGGGGCAAGGAGCCCCCAGAACCAGAGCCCAAAGCTGCTATATTCTCCTCATAGGTATCTGCGGCTTTAGCAACACTGGCAGTGTGTTCAGCCCCAGAACCGTTACCCTCAGAAGTAGACATGATATAACTTGCAATATCAGGTAACACAGTACAATTTGTCATCAGCACAATACCTCTAGCCCAAACCCCTGCGCAGTGTAGTCAGCACCAGCAGAGATAAAGGAGAGATATGGTGACTAAATCACAGAGAAAAATACGTAATACAGTATATCTTTGTGAAAATCCTATATTAGATTAAACCTGACGCACCAAGCCCCCTCAGGTTATAGAATATAGGGATAGCAGGTTGAGTGAAAGACACGAAATGGACACCACTCAGCTATCAAATGCACACACAAATAGTCACAGTCTGTACAATGCAGAGGTTATTACTAACAATAATACTGCACTGGACTAGCTTACACAGCTATATAACAATAGATATAACAGTACACAGTAAGAACTGGATGTATATCACAGGGTAATTGTACTAGGAAACCCTAACTAACACTGACTAAAAAAAGGCAGGTAGAATACTTAAGTGTCTTGTAAAGTCACAGCACTGACAACTAGGTGGCTTTACATAGAAGGATTTGCCCCAGCATTCCCAGGAACAGTGAGCTGAGGGATAATGGCGCCGCAGACACTGCCAGGGAGTGAGGGAGAGACAGATATGCAGCTCCAGGGCGGGAAGATTTGCAGAAAATGGCGCCCTGGGGCTGGGGGAAGAGCTTCAGGTCCAAGCTCTATCCCCCTGCTGGCAAAACCACCGGGTGCTGCGGGCTCTAATAAAACGGTTTATAGAGAAAGCCTGACCTGTCCCATGCCCTGGTGATCTAGTGGGATCGCCTGTACTGCCACAGTGTCCACCGCCAGCGCGCGCGGCCCGCCTCCCACTGACCGCGCCGGATCGCGATAAAGACCGGGTCCCGCAAGCGGGACCCACTTTCCACCTTCCGAAGCGCGGCCACACGATCCCGGAGAGCCCCCGTCGTGTGTGCCTGACAAGAAGAAAACCGGAGCCTTCTGCTGTAGTTACCCGGCAACCAGGGCTCGGGAGTGTACAGCGCCGCTGGGGAGAGCCGGAGCTGCAGCCGTGAATTTCCACTGACATGTAACACTGCTGCATACTTACCTACATTCTGGCTGCTCTCTGCAGCCAGGTCGTCTCAGAGGGCGGGCAGGGGAGGCTGTGACGTGGATGAAGGGGTGGGCCGGAGGTGGGACGGGGGCGGAGCGGGGGCGGAGTCACGATGACACTGCCTTTAAGCCACGCCCCCACTCTGTAATGCCGCGATCACCGGCATTACACTGCAGGGGGCATGGCTATGAATCGCATCATCAACTGCCCGGACCGCCCACTTTACACACTAAGTGGGCGGACGGGCAGGGGGACCCCGCTAATCGGGAGACTTGCCTGCTCTTCCGGGGGGCCGGGAGGGTCACCCGATTTTCGGGAGCCTCCCGGCCATTCCGGGAGAGTAGGCAAGTATGCACTGCTGCTGCCCTTGAAGTCTTCACTTTTTTTTCTCAGAAAAAAAGCTCTTCTTAGGGCTGCCTGAAGCAGCCCCTCTGTTAAGTGCCTGCTACTGCAGCATCAACTACAAAACTGAGATCCTGTGCAGGGAGGCGGGGTGATATAGGAGGCGGCGCTATGCATTCTGGGAACAGTCAAAGCTTTGAGCCTGTTGGTGCCTCGGATCAAGATCCTACTCTACACCCCATTGTCCATTCCTTGTGGAGCCCAGTGTACCCCGCAGCAGAAATAGTGTGTTATTTCCGATGTTCCTAATCCCGACAGGGGAAGGCATACTTACCTTTTCGAAATGCTCCCCTAACCCTCCGTCCCCGCAGCCTGAACTTAACCTCCCCCACCCCACAGCTTAACCCTAACCACCACCCCCCCCGGTGGCAGCTGACCCCAACCCGCCCCCCCCCCCCCCCATTTCTGCTTCCTAAACCTAACCCTCCCCCTTCCCCTCCCCCCACCCGAAGCCTAACCCTCCAGGTGGGGTGCCTAACCCTAACTCCCCCTCCCCGCAGCCTAACACTATCCCTCCCAACGCAGCCTAAACCTAACCTCTCCCCCCCATCAGCAGCTTACCTCTGCAGTGTCCCAGTGCTTCTTTGATTGGAATTCCGCGGACGGCATTCCGTCGCCGGGAAGATGACTGTGTCGGGAGTCCGGAATTGGTCTGTCGACTGGTGGGATCCTGACCGGCGGGATCTTGACAGTATCCCTTTTATTTGTATAAAGAGAAGCCTCCTATAAGTTTCATCAACAAGCAGATATATACCGACAATATTTTCCAGGTTTTTTTTTTTCCTTTTTCATTGTGTTTTGGGCTAGACTAGCAACAAGCCATCTGACTAACTGCAGTCTAACTGTCATTAGAAATTAATTTTATATTTTCAGATAAGTATATTCTAAACCACCAGGAATAGATGCTATAGTATTAGTATGCAATAACTGTTTGCTCTCGATTTCTGCATTGCCCCACCTGTCTATTAGGGGTCATTCCGACCCGATCGCTCGCTGCAGTTTATCGCAGCGCAGCGATCAGGTCGGATTTGCGCGTGCGCCGGCGCATGCTGGGCGGCCGAAGGCCGTTGCATTGTAGCAATCGCCTCTGCCTGATTGACAGGCAGAGGCGGTCGCTGGGCGGGAGGGGGCTGGACGGCGGCGTTAAGCCGCCGTTTAGGGGGTGCGGTCCAGCCAATGCAGGTGTGGCTGGACCGTAGGGTGGGGCGGGCCGCGGTGGCTGCATGACGTCACACGCAGCCGCTGCGACCCGGCCAGCGAGGAGGCTCTCCCAGCCAGCCGCAGGAGCTGCGCTGGCCGGGATTTACTCATGAAAAGCAAAAGCATCTCCGCTGTGCGATGCTTTTGCACTTCTGCGGGTAGGGGGGCCGGCACTGACATGAGGGGCGGACTAGCCCTGTGCTGGGCGTCCCCCCGCATGTCTGAGTGCCTGATCGTAGCTGTGCTAAATTTAGCACAGCTACGATCAACTCGGAATGACCCCCATTATTATGTCCCTCTCACCCCCTCTGTGCCCATTATTAGCACACACCCCCATACCCATTGTGTCTCCCTCATCTGGGCCCATTATTATGTCTCCCCCCTCTGAGTCCATTATTATGTCTCCCCGCTCCGTCTATTATTATGTCTCCCTTCCACTGTGTCCTTTATTATTCCCCCCCAGTTCAATTTTGATCCTTCACCTGTGTCCATTATTAGACCCTCCCTGTGCCAATTATTAGTCCCCCTCTCTATGCCCATTATTATGCCCCCTCTATCTAATATTATGCCCCCCCTCTGTGTCCATTATTAGTCCCCCCCTGTGCCCATTATTATGCCCCCTCTATCTTTATGTCTCCCCACTCTGTGCCCATTATTAGCCCCTCTCTGTGCACAATAATAGTCCTCTCCCTCTGTATCCATTATTATGCCTCCTCTCTCCACTATTATGTCTCCCCCTTCTGTGCCAAAATTAGTCCTCTCCTGTGCCCATTATTATGCCCCCTGTCTATTATTATGTCTCTCCCCCTTCTGTGCCAATATTAGCCCCCCCCCCCCCCCCGTGTGCCCATTAGTATGCCCCCTTTCTATTATGTCTCCCCACTCTGTGCCAATTATTAGCCCCCCTCTGTGCCTATTATTAGTCCTCTCCCTCTGTGCCCATTATTATGCCTCCTCTGTCTACTAGTATCTCCTCCCCTTATGTGCCAATATTAGTCGTCCCCCCATGCCCATTATTATGCCCCTGTCTATTATTATGTCTCCTCACTATGTGCCCATTATTAGTCCCCATGTGTCTACTGTTATGTCCCCCATCTGTGCCCATTATTAGTCTCCTCTAGTATTATTTCCCCCACACTGTGCCCATTATTAGCCCCCCTCTGTGCATATTATTAGTCCTCCCCACTCTGTGCCCATTATTAGCCCCCCCCCTCTGTGCATATTATTATTCCTCCCCACTCTGTGCCCATTATTAGTCCCCCCTCTGTGCATATTATTATTCCTCCCCACTCTGTGCCCATTATTAGTCCCCTTCTCTGTGCATATTATTATTCCTCCCCACTCTGTGCCCATTATTAGTTCCCCTCTCTGTGCCCATTATTAGTCTCCCTCTCCGTGCCCAATATTATGCCACCTTGTCTATTATTATGTCTCCACCCTCCGTCTACTATTATCCCCCCGTGCCCATTAGTAGCCTCCTCTGTGCCCAGTATTAGCCCCCCTCTGAGCCCATTATTATGCCCCCCCCCCCCATGTGCCCGTTATTAAGACCACCTTGTGTCCATTATTATGTTTCTCCACACCACTCTCGCATTATATGTTTAGTGTTTTGGTCTCTCCCCCCAGAAGGTCACTTACCTTCTCTCTGCTGCATTCCTCTGACTCAGCTCCTCCTCCAGGCTTCGCTCTGCTGAAAGGCGCTGACAGCCAGGAAGCTCATGTGCTGCCAGAGGTACACCAACAGGCAGCACTTTGGCAGTCAGTGGCGCCTCCCATCCTCAGTCCATCCTATGGTCATTGGTGGAACCCACACAGCGCAGAGCCCTGCGCGGTGGCGCCTATGTGATGTCACCCGGCTCGATGTCACATGACGCAGAGGAGGGGCTGATGCATGCTGCCATGCGGCATAGGGCGGGCTTGTGAAGTAGGGCTGGCCATCGGTGGGGTGCCCATTGATGGTTGCCATCAATGATACCATCTATGATAACCATCAATGGTACACAAACCATCTATGGTGAACCATCGATGGTTTGCACCACTCGTTGGCCACCACTGAAAGGTGCTGGCTGGTCCGCGGACCAATAAAAAAACAGGGGCGGGGCTCAGCGGGTGTCAGGGGGCGGGGCTATGCTCCATGTCCCGGCACCACAATAATATATATATATATATTTATATATATATATACATATATATATATATATATATATATATATATGTTTGGTTATACCTTTCCATCGATGGAGGGAAACCAACTGGTTCTCCCCCATCGATGGCAAAAGTATTCTAAATCGGCCATAAACCATTGATGATTTTGAATCATCGATGGTCGATGGCCACCCCTATTGTGAAGCCTTCCACTGCGCCGCCCTTTAAATGTATGTGCGGCCGCCGAGACTCTGAAGACTCAGAAGTTCTCAAGGTGAGGTGTGGGGGTGCTTACTGGAGGTGGGGTTTGAATAGGAAGAGCCTCGGTCGGCTGCTGGTGGTGACAGGAAAATAATTTTTTCCTGTCTCCAGCGGGACCTCCGTGGTTGTGTGGGCCTGGAGCTGCTGCTCCACCCGCCCCATTGTTAATTCGGCCCTATAAACGGTACAGACAGCAATCACGTGAATGGCAATCAGATACCACATTTTCTGTAGGCACATAGGGGGTCATTCCGAGTTGTTCGCTCGCTGCTATTTTTATCAGAATTGCTAATAGGCTAAAATCCGGCAATTCTGCGCATGCGTATGCACCGCAAGGCGCACGCGTGAACAAATTTCACACGAAACGATGCTATTTTACTCACGGGCGAACAAAACTTTTCCGTCGCTCTGTTGATCGGAGAATGATCAAGCTATGGCCCTGCAGACTACAGACATCCTGTATAGGAAGTGACAGCCTAAGAGAGGTCAGCAGCAAGTGCAAGCAAACTCACTGGTGTCTGATGTCAGCAGTGTTGTTCCCAGGCTCCAACTATGGGGCGAGGCAGAGGGTAACCGGGCAGGGGCATTTCTAGAGAGGCCCGTGTGCAGGCTCCGTCTGGGCCCCATCTTCTATAGCCGGCAGCACTGTACAGCTCAGGGCACTAGAGTCCCTAGAGGACCCTATCGCTGTCCCAGAGCCTAGAGCGCATGCACAAATCACCAGAAAAAATGGCACGGTGGCCATTTTCCCAGTGATTTTCCTACTGCGCATGCGCGAATCACTGGGAAAATGGCGCAGCACCATTCTCCCAGTGATTTCGGCAGCACTGCTGCTGAGCCACGGGACTCCGTATTTAAATTGATGGGTGCAGGGTAGAGATGTGCACTTGAAATTTTTCGGGTTTTGTGTTTTGGTTTTGGGTTCGGTTCCGCGGCCGTGTTTTGGGTTCGACCGCGTTTTGGCAAAACCTCACCGAATTTTTTTTGTCGGATTCGGGTGTGTTTTGGATTCGGGTGTTTTTTTCAAAAAACACTAAAAAACAGCTTAAATCATAGAATTTGGGGGTCATTTTGATCCCAAAGTATTATTAACCTCAAAAACCATAATTTCCACTCATTTTCAGTCTATTCTGAATACCTCACACCTCACAATATTATTTTTAGTCCTAAAATTTGCACCGAGGTCGCTGGATGACTAAGCTAAGCGACCCTAGTGGCCGACACAAACACCGGGCCCATCTAGGAGTGGCACTGCAGTGTCACGCAGGATGGCCCTTCCAAAAAACACTCCCCAAACAGCACATGACGCAAAGAAAAAAAGAGGCGCAATGAGGTAGCTGTGTGAGTAAGATAAGCGACCCTAGTGGCCGACACAAACACCGGGCCCATCTAGGAGTGGCACTGCAGTGTCACGCAGGATGGCCCTTCCAAAAAACACTCCCCAAACAGCACACGACGCAAAGAAAAAAAGAGGCGCAATGAGGTAGCTGTGTGAGTAAGCTAAGCGACCCTAGTGGCCGACACAAACACCTGGCCCATCTAGGAGTGGCACTGCAGTGTCACGCAGGATGGCCCTTCCAAAAAACACTACCCAAACAGCACATGACGCAAAGAAAAAAAGAGGCGCAATGAGGTAGCTGTGTGAGTAAGATAAGCGACCCTAGTGGCCGACACAAACACCGGGCCCATCTAGGAGTGGCACTGCAGTGTCACGCAGGATGGCCCTTCCAAAAAACACTCCCCAAACAGCACATGACGCAAAGAAAAAAAGAGGCGCAATGAGGTAGCTGTGTGAGTAAGATAAGCGACCCTAGTGGCCGACACAAACACCGGGCCCATCTAGGAGTGGCACTGCAGTGTCACGCAGGATGGCCCTTCCAAAAAACACTCCCCAAACAGCACATGACGCAAAGAAAAAAAGAGGCGCAATGAGGTAGCTGTGTGAGTAAGATAAGCGACCCTAGTGGCCGACACAAACACCGGGCCCATCTAGGAGTGGCACTGCAGTGTCACGCAGGATGGCCCTTCCAAAAAACACTCCCCAAACAGCACATGACGCAAAGAAAAAAAGAGGCGCAATGAGGTAGCTGTGTGAGTAAGATAAGCGACCCTAGTGGCCGACACAAACACCGGGCCCATCTAGGAGTGGCACTGCAGTGTCACGCAGGATGGCCCTTCCAAAAATCACTCCCCAAACAGCACATGACGCAAAGAAAAAAAGAGGCGCAATGAGGTAGCTGTGTGAGTAAGATAAGCGACCCTAGTGGCCGACACAAACACCGGGCCCATCTAGGAGTGGCACTGCAGTGTCACGCAGGATGGCCCTTCCAAAAAACACTCCCCAAACAGCACATGACGCAAAGAAAAATGAAAGAAAAAAGAGGTGCAAGATGGAATTGTCCTTGGGCCCTCCCACCCACCCTTATGTTGTATAAACAGGACATGCACACTTTAACCAACCCATCATTTCAGTGACAGGGTCTGCCACACGACTGTGACTGAAATGACGGGTTGGTTTGGACCCCCACCAAAAAAGAAGCAATTAATCTCTCCTTGCACAAACTGGCTCTACAGAGGCAAGATGTCCACCTCATCATCATCCTCCGATATATCACCGTGTACATCCCCCTCCTCGCAGATTATCAATTCGTCCCCACTGGAATCCACCATCTCAGCTCCCTGTGTACTTTGTGGAGGCAATTGCTGCTGGTCAATGTCTCCACGGAGGAATTGATTATAATTCATTTTAATGAACATCATCTTCTCCACATTTTCTGGAAGTAACCTCGTACGCCGATTGCTGACAAGGTGAGCGGCGGCACTAAACACTCTTTCGGAGTACACACTTGTGGGAGGGCAACTTAGGTAGAATAAAGCCAGTTTGTGCAAGGGCCTCCAAATTGCCTCTTTTTCCTGCCAGTATAAGTACGGACTGTGTGACGTGCCTACTTGGATGCGGTCACTCATATAATCCTCCACCATTCTTTCAATGGGGAGAGAATCATATGCAGTGACAGTAGACGACATGTCCGTAATCGTTGACAGGTCCTTCAGTCCGGACCAGATGTCAGCATCAGCAGTCGCTCCAGACTGCCCTGCATCACCGCCAGCGGGTGGGCTCGGAATTCTGAGCCTTTTCCTCGCACCCCCAGTTGCGGGAGAATGTGAAGGAGGAGATGTTGACAGGTCGCGTTCCGCTTGACTTGACAATTTTCTCACCAGCAGGTCTTTGAACCCCAGCAGACTTGTGTCTGCCGGAAAGAGAGATCCAAGGTAGGTTTTAAATCTAGGATCGAGCACGGTGGCCAAAATGTAGTGCTCTGATTTCAACAGATTGACCACCCGTGAATCCTTGTTAAGCGAATTAAGGGCTCCATCCACAAGTCCCACATGCCTAGCGGAATCGCTCCGTGTTAGCTCCTCCTTCAATGTCTCCAGCTTCTTCTGCAAAAGCCTGATGAGGGGAATGACCTGACTCAGGCTGGCAGTGTCTGAACTGACTTCACGTGTGGCAAGTTCAAAGGGCAGCAGAACCTTGCACAACGTTGAAATCATTCTCCACTGCGCTTGAGACAGGTGCATTCCACCTCCTATATCGTGCTGAATTGTATAGGCTTGAATGGCCTTTTGCTGCTCCTCCAACCTCTGAAGCATATATAGGGTTGAATTCCACCTCGTTACCACTTCTTGCTTCAGATGATGGCAGGGCAGGTTCAGGCGTTTTTGGTGTTGCTCCAGTCTTCTGTACGTGGTGCCTGTACGCCGAAAGTGTCCCGCAATTCTTCTGGCCACCGACAGCATCTCTTGCACGCCCCTGTGGTTTTTTTAAAAATTCTGCACCACCAAATTCAAGGTATGTGCAAAACATGGGACGTGCTGGAATTTGCCCAGATTTAATGCACACACAATATTGCTGGCGTTGTCCGATGCCACAAATCCACAGGAGAGTCCAATTGGGGTAAGCCATTCCGCGATGATCTTCCTCAGTTGCCGTAAGAGGTTTTCAGCTGTGTGCGTATTCTGGAAACCGGTGATACAAAGCGTAGCCTGCCTAGGAAAGAGTTGGCGTTTGCGAGATGCTGCTACTGGTGCCGCCGCTGCTGTTCTTGCGGCGGGAGTCCATACATCTACCCAGTGGGCTGTCACAGTCATATAGTCCTGACCCTGCCCTGCTCCACTTGTCCACATGTCCGTGGTTAAGTGGACATTGGGTACAGCTGCATTTTTTAGGACACTGGTGACTCTTTTTCTGATGTCTGTGTACATTTTCGGTATCGCCTGCCTAGAGAAATGGAACCTAGATGGTATTTGGTACCGGGGACACAGTACCTCCAACAAGTCTCTAGTTGGCTCTGCAGTAATGATGGATACCGGAACCACGTTTCTCACCACCCAGGATGCCAAGGCCTCAGTTATCCGCTTTGCAGCAGGATGACTGCTGTGATATTTCATCTTCCTCGCAAAGGACTGTTGGACAGTCAATTGCTTGGTGGAAGTAGTAAAAGTGGTCTTACGATTTCCCCTCTGGGATGACCATCGACTCCCAGCAGCAACAACAGCAGCGCCAGCAGCAGTAGGCGTTACACGCAAGGATGCATCGGAGGAATCCCAGGCAGGAGAGGAATCGTCAGAATTGCCAGTGACATGGCCTGCAGGACTATTGGCATTCCTGGGGAAGGAGGAAATTGACACTGAGGGAGTTGGTGGGGTGGTTTGCGTGAGCTTGGTTACAAGAGGAAGGGATTTACTGGTCAGTGGACTGCTTCCGCTGTCGCCCAAAGTTTTTGAACTTGTCACTGACTTATTATGAATGCGCTACAGGTGACGTATAAGGGAGGATGTTCCGAGGTGGTTAACGTCCTTACCCCTACTTATTACAGCTTGACAAAGGCAACACACGGCTTGACAAATGTTGTCCGCATTTCTGTTGAAATACTTCCACACCGAAGAGCTGATTTTTTTGGTATTTTCACCAGGCATGTCAACGGCCCTATTCCTCCCACGGACAACAGGTGTCTCCCCGGGTGCCTGACTTAAACAAACCACCTCACCATCAGAATCCTCCTGGTCAATTTCCTCCCCAGCGCCAGCAACACCCATATCCTCCTCATCCTGGTGTACTTCAACACTGACATCTTCAATCTGACTATCAGGAACTGGACTGCGGGTGCTCCTTCCAGCACTTGCAGGGGGCGTGCAAATGGTGGAAGGCACATGCTCTTCACGTCCAGTGTTGGGAAGGTCAGGCATCGCAACCAACACAATTGGACTCTCCTTGTGGATTTGGGATTTCGAAGAACGCACAGTTCTTTGCGGTGCTTTTGCCAGCTTGAGTCTTTTCATTTTTCTAGCAGGAGGCTTAGTGCTTCCATCCTCATGTGAAGCTGAACCACTAGCCATGAACATAGGCCAGGGCCTCAGCCGTTCCTTGCCACTCCGTGTGGTAAATGGTATATTGGCAAGTTTACGCTTCTCCTCCGACAGTTTTATTTTAGATTTTGGAGTCCTTTTTTTACTGATATTTGGTGTTTTGGATTTGACATGCTCTGTACTATGACATTGGGCATCGGCCTTGGCAGACGACGTTGCTGGCATTTCATCGTCTCGGCCATGACTAGTGGCAGCAGCTTCAGCACGAGGTGGAAGTGGATCTTGATCTTTCCCTAATTTTGGAACCTCAACATTTTTGTTCTCCATATTTTAATAGGCACAACTAAAAGGCACCTCAGGTAAACAATGGAGATGGATGGATACTAGTATACTTATGGATGGACGAGCGACTGCCGACACAGAGGTAGCTACAGCCGTGGACTACCGTACTGTGTCTGCTGCTAATATAGACTGGATGATAATGAGATGAAATCAATATATATATATATATATAATATCACTAGTACTGCAGCCGGACAGGTATATATATTTATTATGTAATGACTGATGACGGACCTGCTGGACACTGTCAGCTCAGCAGCACCGCAGACTGCTACAGTAAGCTACTATAGTAGTATGTATAAAGAAGAAAGAAAAAAAAAAAAACACGGGTAGGTGGTATACAATTATGGATGGACGAGCGACTGCCGACACAGAGGTAGCTACAGCCGTGGACTACCGTACTGTGTCTGCTGCTAATATAGACTGGATGATAATGAGATGAAATCAATATATATATATATAATATCACACTAGTACTGCAGCCGGACAGGTAGATATATTTATTATGTAATGACTGATGACGGACCTGCTGGACACTGTCAGCTCAGCAGCACCGCAGACTGCTACAGTAAGCTACTATAGTAGTATGTATAAAGAAGAAAGAAAGAAAAAAAACCACGGGTAGGTGGTATACAATTATGGATGGACGAGCGACTGCCGACACAGAGGTAGCTACAGCCGTGGACTACCGTACTGTGTCTGCTGCTATTATAGACTGGATGATAATGAGATGAAATCAATATATATATATATATAATATCACACTAGTACTGCAGCCGGACAGGTAGATATATTTATTATGTAATGACTGATGACGGACCTGCTGGACACTGTCAGCTCAGCAGCACCGCAGACTGCTACAGTAAGCTACTATAGTAGTATGTATAAAGAAGAAAGAAAAAAGAAAAAACCACGGGTAGGTGGTATACAATTATGGATGGACGAGCGACTGCCGACACAGAGGTAGCTACAGCCGTGGACTACCGTACTGTGTCTGCTGCTAATATAGACTGGATGATAATGAGATGAAATCAATATATATATATATATATATATAATATCACACTAGTACTGCAGCCGGAGAGGTAGATATATTTATTATGTAATGACTGATGACGGACCTGCTGGACACTGTCAGCTCAGCAGCACCGCAGACTGCTACAGTAAGCTACTATAGTAGTATGTATAAAGAAGAAAGAAAAAGAAAAAACACGGGTAGGTGGTATACAATTATGGATGGACGAGCGACTGCCGACACAGAGGTAGCTACAGCCGTGGACTACCGTACTGTGTCTGCTGCTATTATAGACTGGATGATAATGAGATGAAATCAATATATATATATATATAATATCACACTAGTACTGCAGCCGGACAGGTAGATATATTTATTATGTAATGACTGATGACGGACCTGCTGGACACTGTCAGCTCAGCAGCACCGCAGACTGCTACAGTAAGCTACTATAGTAGTATGTTTAAAGAAGAAAGAAAGAAAAAAAAACCACGGGTAGGTGGTATACAATTATGGATGGACGAGCGACTGCCGACACAGAGGTAGCTACAGCCGTGGACTACCGTACTGTGTCTGCTGCTAATATAGACTGGATGATAATGAGATGAAATCAATATATATATATATATAATATCACTAGTACTGCAGCCGGACAGGTAGATATATTTATTATGTAATGACTGATGACGGACCTGCTGGACACTGTCAGCTCAGCAGCACCGCAGACTGCTACAGTAAGCTACTATAGTAGTATGTATAAAGAAGAAAGAAAAAGAAAAAACCACGGGTAGGTGGTATACAATTATGGATGGACGAGCGACTGCCGACACAGAGGTAGCTACAGCCGTGGACTACCGTACTGTGTCTGCTGCTAATATAGACTGGATGATAATGAGATGAAATCAATATATATATATAATATCACACTAGTACTGCAGCCGGACAGGTAGATATATTTATTATGTAATGACTGATGACGGACCTGCTGGACACTGTCAGCTCAGCAGCACCGCAGACTGCTACAGTAAGCTACTATAGTAGTATGTATAAAGAAGAAAGAAAAAAAAAAACACGGGTAGGTGGTATACAATTATGGATGGACGAGCGACTGCCGACACAGAGGTAGCTACAGCCGTGGACTACCGTGCTGTGTCTGCTGCTAATATAGACTGGATGATAATGAGATGAAATCTATATATATATATAATATCACACTAGTACTGCAGCCGGACAGGTAGATATATTTATTATGTAATGACTGATGACGGACCTGCTGGACACTGTCAGCTCAGCAGCACCGCAGACTGCTACAGTAAGCTACTATAGTAGTATGTATAAAGAAGAAAGGAAAAAAAAAACCATGGGTAGGTGGTATACAATTATGGATGGACGAGCGACTGCCGACACAGAGGTAGCTACAGCCGTGGACTACCGTACTGTGTCTGCTGCTAATATAGACTGGATGATAATGAGATGAAATCAATATATATATATATAATATCACTAGTACTGCAGCCGGACAGGTAGATATATTTATTATGTAATGACTGATGACGGACCTGCTGGACACTGTCAGCTCAGCAGCACCGCAGACTGCTACAGTAAGCTACTATAGTAGTATGTATAAAGAAGAAAGAAAAAAAAAAAACCACGGGTAGGTGGTATACAATTATGGATGGACGAGCGACTGCCGACACAGAGGTAGCTACAGCCGTGGACTACCGTACTGTGTCTGCTGCTAATATAGACTGGATGATAATGAGATGAAATCAATATATATATATATAATATCACACTAGTACTGCAGCCGGACAGGTAGATATATTTATTATGTAATGACTGATGACGGACCTGCTGGACACTGTCAGCTCAGCAGCACCGCAGACTGCTACAGTAAGCTACTATAGTAGTATGTATAAAGAAGAAAGAAAGAAAAAAAACCACGGGTAGGTGGTATACAATTATGGATGGACGAGCGACTGCCGACACAGAGGTAGCTACAGCCGTGGACTACCGTACTGTGTCTGCTGCTATTATAGACTGGATGATAATGAGATGAAATCAATATATATATATATATAATATCACACTAGTACTGCAGCCGGACAGGTAGATATATTTATTATGTAATGACTGATGACGGACCTGCTGGACACTGTCAGCTCAGCAGCACCGCAGACTGCTACAGTAAGCTACTATAGTAGTATGTATAAAGAAGAAAGAAAAAAGAAAAAACCACGGGTAGGTGGTATACAATTATGGATGGACGAGCGACTGCCGACACAGAGGTAGCTACAGCCGTGGACTACCGTACTGTGTCTGCTGCTAATATAGACTGGATGATAATGAGATGAAATCAATATATATATATATATATATATATATATAATATCACACTAGTACTGCAGCCGGAGAGGTAGATATATTTATTATGTAATGACTGATGACGGACCTGCTGGACACTGTCAGCTCAGCAGCACCGCAGACTGCTACAGTAAGCTACTATAGTAGTATGTATAAAGAAGAAAGAAAAAGAAAAAACACGGGTAGGTGGTATACAATTATGGATGGACGAGCGACTGCCGACACAGAGGTAGCTACAGCCGTGGACTACCGTACTGTGTCTGCTGCTATTATAGACTGGATGATAATGAGATGAAATCAATATATATATATATAATATCACACTAGTACTGCAGCCGGACAGGTAGATATATTTATTATGTAATGACTGATGACGGACCTGCTGGACACTGTCAGCTCAGCAGCACCGCAGACTGCTACAGTAAGCTACTATAGTAGTATGTATAAAGAAGAAAGAAAGAAAAAAAAACCACGGGTAGGTGGTATACAATTATGGATGGACGAGCGACTGCCGACACAGAGGTAGCTACAGCCGTGGACTACCGTACTGTGTCTGCTGCTAATATAGACTGGATGATAATGAGATGAAATCAATATATATATATATATAATATCACTAGTACTGCAGCCGGACAGGTAGATATATTTATTATGTAATGACTGATGACGGACCTGCTGGACACTGTCAGCTCAGCAGCACCGCAGACTGCTACAGTAAGCTACTATAGTAGTATGTATAAAGAAGAAAGAAAAAGAAAAAACCACGGGTAGGTGGTATACAATTATGGATGGACGAGCGACTGCCGACACAGAGGTAGCTACAGCCGTGGACTACCGTACTGTGTCTGCTGCTAATATAGACTGGATGATAATGAGATGAAATCAATATATATATATAATATCACACTAGTACTGCAGCCGGACAGGTAGATATATTTATTATGTAATGACTGATGACGGACCTGCTGGACACTGTCAGCTCAGCAGCACCGCAGACTGCTACAGTAAGCTACTATAGTAGTATGTATAAAGAAGAAAGAAAAAAAAAACACGGGTAGGTGGTATACAATTATGGATGGACGAGCGACTGCCGACACAGAGGTAGCTACAGCCGTGGACTACCGTACTGTGTCTGCTGCTAATATAGACTGGATGATAATGAGATGAAATCTATATATATATATAATATCACACTAGTACTGCAGCCGGACAGGTAGATATATTTATTATGTAATGACTGATGACGGACCTGCTGGACACTGTCAGCTCAGCAGCACCGCAGACTGCTACAGTAAGCTACTATAGTAGTATGTATAAAGAAGAAAGGAAAAAAAAAAACCATGGGTAGGTGGTATACAATTATGGATGGACGAGCGACTGCCGACACAGAGGTAGCTACAGCCGTGGACTACCGTACTGTGTCTGCTGCTAATATAGACTGGATGATAATGAGATGAAATCAATATATATATATATATAATATCACTAGTACTGCAGCCGGACAGGTATATATATTTATTATGTAATGACTGATGACGGACCTGCTGGACACTGTCAGCTCAGCAGCACCGCAGACTGCTACAGTAAGCTACTATAGTAGTATGTACAAAGAAGAAAGAAAAGAAAAAAAACCACGGGTAGGTGGTTATATATTATATTAAACTGGTGGTGATTATTAAACTGGTGGTCAGGTCACTGGTCACACTATCAGCAACTTGCAAGTAGTACTCCTAAGCAGACAATCACAATATATATTATACTGGTGGTCAGTGTGGTCACAATGGCAGTGTGGCACTCTGGCAGCAAAAGTGTGCACTGTACGTTATATGTACTCCTGAGTCCTGCTCTCAGACTCTAACTGCTCCCCACTGTCAGTGTCTCCCCCACAAGTCAGATATACATTATACAGTCACACTATCTATCACTTCAGCAAGTAGTAGTACTCCTCCTAATGCTCCCCAAAATTACTACTGTGTCTCTCTCTACTCTAGTCTCACTCTCTTCTCTATAAACGGAGAGGACGCCAGCCACGTCCTCTCCCTATGAATCTCAATGCACGTGTGAAAATGGCGGCGACGCGCGGCTCCTTATATAGAATCCGAGTCTCGCGATAGAATCCGAGCCTCGCGAGAATCCGACAGCGGGATGATGACGTTCGGGCGCGCTCGGGTTAACCGAGCAAGGCGGGAAGATCCGAGTCGCTCGGACCCGTGTAAAAAAAACTGAAGTTCGGGCGGGTTCGGTTTCCGAGGAACCGAACCCGCTCATCTCTAGTGCAGGGTGTGCGGTATGGGCCCCCCTAGACCCCCAGGGGCCCGTGTGTACTGCACACACTGCACTCATTATAAATACGCCAGTGTAACCGGGAGTGGTAGTGGGTGACCGGGAGTAGGGTTACCACATTTCCAATTCCCAGACAGGGGACATGATAAGGGGTATGGTCAAAACCATAGTATTATAGCAACCATTTTATTTCTCATATTTCAGGCCCAAACATTAGAGATGAGCGGGTTCGGTGTCTCGAGATCCGAACCCCCCCTCACCTATTTTACACGGTTCCGAGGCAGCCTCGGATCTTCCCGCCTTGCTCGGTTAACCCGAATGAGGCCGAACGTCATCATCCCGCTGTCGGATTCTCGCGAGATTCGTATTCTATATAAAGAGCCGCGCGTCGCCGCCATTTTCACTCGTGCATTGGAGATTGGGGGTAATTCCAAGTTGATCGCAGCAGGATTTTTTTTACCAGTTCGGCAAAACCATGTGCACTGCAGGGGAGGCAGATATAACATGTGCAGAGAGAGTTAGATTTGGGTGGGTTATTTTGTTTCTGTGCAGGGTAAATACTGGCTGCTTTATTTTTACACTGCAATTTAGATTGCAGATTGAACACACCACACTCAAATCTAACTCTCTCTGCACATGTTATATCTGCCTCCCCTGCAGTGCACATGGTTTTGCCCAACTGCTAAAAAAAAATCCTGCTGCGATCAACTCAGAATTACCCCCATTGAACGGAGAGGACATGGCTGCGTTCTCTCCCTGAAAAGCTCCGTAATCTGTGCTCAGTGTGCTGCAAATATCTGTGCTCAGTGTGCTGCAAATACCTGTGCTCAGTGTGCTGAAAATATCTACGTTCTCTGCCTGAAAACGCTCCATATCTGTGCTCAGTGTGCTGCAAATATCTGTGCTCAGTGTGCTTTATTGTGGGGACTGGGGACCACCAGTATATACTTAATTATACTTATAATAGTACAGTACAGTAGGCCATTGCTGTATCTTGCAGCTCTGTGTCACTGCAAGTATCCATTCCATATCTGTGCAGCATTTTTGTGAGCAGTATAATATATAGTATTACAGTGCAGCATTTTGGTGACCCAACAGTATATAGGGGGTCATTCAGAGTTGTTCGCTTGGTAAATTTCTTCGCATCGCAGCGATTTTCCGCTTAGTGCGCATGCGCAATGTTCGCACTGCGACTGCGCCAAGTAAATTTGCTATGAAGTTAGGAATTTTACTCACGGCTTTTTCATCGTTCAGGCGATCGTAATGTGATTGACAGGAAGTGGGTGTTTCTGGGCGGAAACTGGCCGTTTTATGGGTGTGTGTGTGAAAAAACGCTACCGTTTCTGGGAAAAACGCGGGAGTGGCTGGAGAAACGGAGGAGTGTCTGGGCGAACGTTGGGTGTGTTTGTGACGTCAAACCAGGAACGACAAGCACTGAACTGATCGCAGATGCCGAGTAAGTCTGGAGCTACTCAGAAACTGCTAAGACTTGTGTAAACGCAATATTGCGAATCTTTCGTTCGCAATTTTACTATGCTAAGATTCACTCCCAGTAGGCGGCGGCTTAGCGTGTGCAAAGCTGCTAAAAACAGCTTGCGAGCGAACAACTCGGAATGACCACCATAGTTGTGTACAGTAGGCCATTGCTGTATCTTGCAGCTCTGTGTCACTGCAAGTATCCATTCCATATCTGTGCTGCATTTTTGTGAGCAGTATATATAGTATTACAGTGCAGCATTTTGGTGACCCAACAGTATATAGTTGTGTACAGTAGGCCATTGCTGTATCTTGCAGCTCTGTGTCACTGCAAGTATCCATTCCATATCTGTGCAGCATTTTTGTGAGCAGTATATATAGTATTACAGTGCAGCATTTTGGTGACCCAACAGTATATAGTTGTGTACAGTAGGCCATTGCTGTATCTTGCAGCTCTGTGTCACTGCAAGTATCCATCCATTCCATTTTCTTCCAGTGATTTGGACCAATAATACCATTGATTAGAACGAATAATTCCAGTGATTTTGTCATTTTCTTCCAGTGATTTGGACCAATAATATCATTGATTAGAACGAATAATTCCAGTGATTTTGTCATTTTCTTCCAGTGATTTGGACCAATAATACCACTGATTAGAACAAATAATTCCTGTGATATTGAGGTGTTTGTGTCACTTAGCTTAGCTGTCCAGCGACCACAGTGCACCTCTTTTTCTCTTTTCTTTGCATCAAGGGGGTCATTCCGAGTTGTTCGCTCGCAAGCGGATTTTAGCAGATTTGCTCATGCTAAGCCGCCGCCTACTGGGAGTGAATCTTAGCATCTTAAAATAGCGAACGATGTAATCGCAATATTGCGATTACACACCTCGTAGCAGTTTCTGAGTAGCTCCAGACTTACTCGGCATCTGCGATCATTTCAGTGCTTGTCGTTCCTGGTTTGACGTCACAAACACACCCAGCGTTCGCCCAGACACTCCTCCGTTTCTCCGGCCACTCCCGCGTTTTTTCCGGAAACTGTAGCGTTTTTTCCCACACGCCCATAAAACGGCCTGTTTCCGCCCAGTAACACCCATTTCCTGTCAATCACATTACGATCGCCAGAACGATGAAAAAGCCGTGAGTAAAATTCCTAACTGCATAGCAAATTTACTTGGCGCAGTCGCAGTGCGGACATTGCGCATGCGCATTAAGCGGAAAATCGCTGCGATGCGAAGATTTTTAACGAGCGAACAACTCGGAATGACCCCCCCATGTGCTGTTTGGGGCCAATTTTTTGAAGTGCCATCCTGTCTGACACTGCAGTGCCACTCCTAGATGGGCCAGGTGTTTGTGCCGCCCTCTTGGGTCGCTTTGCTTAGTCATCCAGCGACCTCGGTGCAAATTTTAGGTCTAAAAATAGTATTGTGAGGTGTGAGGTGTTCAGAATAGACTGGAAATGAGAGAAAATTGTGGTTATTGAGGTTAATAATACTATAGGATCAAAATTACCCCCAAATTCTATGATTTAAGCTGTTTTTGAGGGGTTTTTGAAAAAAAGCACCCAAATCCAAAACACACCCGAATCCGACAAAAACATTTCAGGGAGGTTTTGCCAAAACGCGTCCGAATCCAAAACACGGCCGCGGAACCGAATCCAAAACCAAAACACAAAACCCGAAAAATTTCCGGTGCACATCTCTACCAAACATGTCTCGATATATGTTATCTGCTCAGGGCCGGCTCTACCATTAGGCAGCTTTAAGCAGCTGCCTAGGGGCGCAGACCCCTGGAGGATACCACTAAATTCATCTAGCAAAAAACTGAAGGATAATTGTGTATGCGGCCTCCTCCTTTTACACTGAGCTGGCTGCTGCTGCTGCTGCGATTCTAATGGTGCAGTCGCTGCTATCAGGCTGTCCCAACATAGGGGTAAATTTACTAAGGTGTGAGTTCTAGTTAAGATGGGATGTTGCCCATAGCAACCAATCAGATTCCAGGTATTATCTTCTAGAAGGTGCTAGATAAATGAAAAGTAGAATCTGACTGACATCCCATCTTAAATAGAAATCCCATCTTAGTAAATTTACCCCATAGTGTCTCAGCGCTTCCTCCATACCGACATATGTAACGTCAAGTCATGTGAAGGCAAATAGGAGGCGAATGTAAGTATGGCTCCCGAGGGGCACCCCCATGGCCGCTCCCCATAGCCCTGATGCAGCAAGCAGCACCTGACTACATCTCTGCACCCAGCAGTGTCGCTGGGTAATTTTGTGATTTTGGGGTCTATTTACTAAGCCTTGGCTGGAGATAAAGTGCACGGAGATAAAATACCAGCCAATCAGCTAATAACTGACATTTTTCAAACATAGCCTGTAACATGGCAGTTAGGAGCTGGTTGGTGGGTACTTTATTTCTGTTGACTTTATCTCCATCCAAGGCTTAGTAAATAGACCCCTTTGTTTACAATATACTTTTTCAATTTAAATGTCCTTGAGTGTATAGGTATAATGAGGCAATTCACCCCAGCCCACATAGTGGTTACCTGCATCTCCCCTCCGAGAGGTGGTGGTGGTGGGGATTGCAGGTTAGGGGACGCTAGGCTGAAGCTTTGCCTAGGGTGCAGAGAGACCTTGCACCGGCCCTGTATCTGCTCCACATGCACAGGCGCCAATACAGGGGTGCCGCTATGGGACTTCCACCCTCTGCTGCATTATGGACTACTCCACCCCCTTCAGAACATAGACCAATCACCTGGGCAGCCTATTAACTAGTTCAACACAGGTGACGGCAATCATGAATTTAGAGGGAAGTCCAGGAACTGATCACTTTGTTCCTCCTGGAATGGGCCATGTTGATACTCTAGGGAAGGCATGTCCAAACTGCGCCCCTCCATCTGTTGTGAAACTACATATCCCAGCATGCCCTGACATAGTTTTGCTGTCAGAGAATGCTAAAGCTGTGTCAGGGCATGCTGGGATGTGTAGTTTCTCAACAGCTGGAGGGCCGCAGTTTGGACATGCCTGCTCTAGGGCATCGTGACCAGTCAGGTAATTATAAATGCTTTTTTCAAAACCTTACACAGCAGCCCCACAGGGCACGGTTAGGCAAGGGTTAATCTTACAGTCCTGTAGCTAGCAACTTTCCTAACTCTGGGGTATATGTACGAAGATTCGTATTTGTGTCGATTTGGAGGGAGATTAAACACGAATGACATCGAATGTGTGAATTTGCAACTTTTTTAATTTTTTACGCCTCATTTACTATGCTGTCGTATTCTGCATTTTCGTTTTTTCCGATGTCGATGTCATACGTAATTTCGGCCAGTGTTTTACGGGAGTGATTAGTAAAACACTGCCGAACTTAACACAATGAATCCCGGCCGGATCTGTGAGATCCGTGAAGGGCTTCATTGTGTATATTTAAAAAAGTGTTTAAAGAGTTAAAAATTAAGAAAAAAAAATGCGTGGGGTCCCCCCTCCTAAGCATAACCAGCCTCGGGCTCTTTGAGCCGGTCCTGGTTGTAAAAATACGGGGATAAAATTGACAGGGGTTCCCCCATATTTTAACAACCAGCACCGGGCTCTGCGCCTGGTCCTGGTGCAAAAAATACGGGGGACAAAAGACGTAGGGGTCTCCCGTATTTTTAACACCAGCACCGGGCTCCACTAGTCAGAGAGATAATGCCACAGCCGGGGGACACTTTTATATTGGTCCCTGTGGCCCTGGCATTAAATCACCAACTAGTCACCCCTGGCCGGGGTACCCTGGAGGAGTGGGGACCCCTTAAATCAAGGGGTCCCCCCCCCTCCAGCCACCGGGCTCCTCTGACTAGTGGAGCCCGGTGCTGGTGTTAAAAATACGGGGGACCCTATGTCTTTTGTCCCCCGTATTTTTTGGACCAGGCGCAGAGCCCGGTGCTGGTTGTTAAAAAAAGGGGGAACCCCTGTCAATTCTCCCCCCCCCCCCCCCCCGTATTTTTACAACCAGGACCGGCTCAAAGAGCCCGAGGCTGGTTATGCTTAGGAGGGGGGACCCCACACATTTTTTTTCTGATTTTTAACTCTTTCCCACCCCTTCCCACTGATAAACATGCACGGATCTCACGGATCCGTGCATGCCTATCAGAACACGGTAAAAAAAAAGCAGGTCTATTTTAAAACTGTTTTTCTTTACGATTTGTATTTTTTCACGGCAGTGTTTGACAATTGCCGGCAGTGTTTGTGAATTCGAATTTTTAGTAAATTACCGAGTTGTATAAAATAACAGGCGTATTTGACCGATGGTGTATTCATTCGTATTTTTTTTCTTTGACTTCCAAAAAAATACGAATGCCCTCAATACTTTTGTTCTTTACATAGTTGAATGTGCTGACAACAAAATCACACAAAAATTATCAATGTAAATCAAATTTATTAACCCATAAAGGTCTGAATTTGGAGTCACACTCAAAATGAAAGTGGAATATAAGAATTTACTTACCGATAATTCTATTTCTCATAGTCCGTAGTGGATGCTGGGGACTCCGAAAGGACCATGGGGAATAGCGGCTCCGCAGGAGACTGGGCACAAAGTAAAAGCTTTAGGACTAGCTGGTGTGCACTGGCTCCTCCCCCTATGACCCTCCTCCAAGCCTCAGTTAGGATACTGTGCCCGGACGAGCGTACACAATAAGGAAGGATTTTGAATCCCGGGTAAGACTCATACCAGCCACACCAATCACACCGTACAACTTGTGATCTGAACCCAGTTAACAGCATGATAACAGAAGGAGCCTCTGAAAAGATGGCTCACAACAACAATAACCCGATTTTTGTAACAATAACTATGTACAAGTAATGCAGACAATCCGCACTTGGGATGGGCGCCCAGCATCCACTACGGACTATGAGAAATAGAATTATCGGTAAGTAAATTCTTATTTTCTCTAACGTCCTAGTGGATGCTGGGGACTCCGAAAGGACCATGGGGATTATACCAAAGCTCCCAAACGGGCGGGAGAGTGCGGATGACTCTGCAGCACCGAATGAGAGAACTCCAGGTCCTCCTCAGCCAGGGTATCAAATTTGTAGAATTTAGCAAACGTGTTTGCCCCTGACCAAGTAGCTGCTCGGCAAAGTTGTAAAGCCGAGACCCCTCGGGCAGCCGCCCAAGATGAGCCCACTTTCCGTGTGGAATGGGCTTTTACAGATTTTGGCTGCGGCAGGCCTGCCACAGAATGTGCAAGCTGAATTGTACTACAAATCCAACGAGCAATCGTCTGCTTAGAAGCAGGAGCACCCAGCTTGTTGGGTGCATACAGGATAAACAGCGAATCAGATTTCCTGACTCCAGCCGTCCTGGAAACATATATTTTCAGGGCCCTGACTACGTCCAGCAACTTGGAATCCTCCAAGTCCCTAGTAGCCGCAGGCACCACAATAGGCTGGTTTAAGTGAAATGCTGAAACCACCTTAGGGAGAAATTGAGGACGAGTCCTCAATTCTGCCCTGTCCGTATGAAAAATTAGGTAAGGGCTTTTATAGGATAAAGCCGCCAATTCTGAGACACGCCTGGCTGAAGCCAGGGCTAACACCATTACCACTTTCCATGTGAGATATTTTAAGTCCACAGTGGTGAGTGGTTCAAACCAATGTGATTTTAGGAATCCCAAAACTACACTGAGATCCCAAGGTGCCACTGGAGGCACAAAAGGAGGCTGTATATGCAGTACTCCCTTGACAAACGTCTGAACTTCAGGAACAGAAGCCAGTTCTTTTTGGAAGAATATTGACAGGGCCGAAATTTGAACCTTAATGGACCCTAATTTGAGGCCCATAGACAGTCCTGTTTGCAGGAAATGCAGGAAACGACCCAGTTGAAATTCCTCTGTAGGGGCCTTCCTGGCCTCGCACCACGCAACATATTTTTCGCCAAATACGGTGATAATGTTGTATGGTTACATCCTTCCTGGCTTTGATCAGGGTAGGGATGACTTCATCCGGAATGCCTTTTTCCTTCAGGATCCGGCGTTCAACCGCCATGCCGTCAAACGCAGCCGCGGTAAGTCTTGGAACAGACATGGTCCCTGCTGGAGCAGGTCCTTTCTTAGAGGTAGAGGCCACGGGTCTTCCGTGAGCATCTCTTGAATTTCCGGGTACCAAGTCCTTCTTGGCCAATCCGGAGCCACGAGTATAGTCTTTACTCCTCTCCTTCTTATGATTCTCAGTACTTTTGGTATGAGAGGAAGAGGAGGGAACACATACACTGACTGGTACACCCACGGTGTTACCAGAGCGTCCACAGCTATTGCCTGAGGGTCCCTTGACCTGGCGCAATATCTGTCCAGTTTTTTGTTGAGGCGGGACGCCATCATGTCCACCTTTGGTTTTTCCCAACGGTTCACAATCATGAGGAAGACTTCTGGGTGAAGTCCCCACTCCCCCGGGTGAAGATCGTGTCTGCTGAGGAGGTCTGCTTCCCAGTTGTCCACTCCCGGAATGAACACTGCTAACAGTGCTATCACATGATTCTCCGCCCAGCGAAGAATCCTTGCCACTTCCATCATTGCCCTCCTGCTTCTTGTGCCGCCCTGTCTGTTTACGTGGGCGACTGCCGTGATGTTGTCCGACTGGATCAACACCGGCTGACCCTGAAGCAGAGGTCTTGCCTGACTTAGGGCATTGTAAATGGCCCTTAGTTCCAGGATATTTATGTGAAGTGACGTTTCCATGCTTGACCACAAGCCCTGGAAATTTCTTCCCTGTGTGACTGCTCCCCAGCCTCTCAGGCTGGCATCCGTGGTCACCAGGACCCAATCCTGAATGCCGAATCTGCGGCCCTCTAGGAGATGAGCACTCTGTAACCACCACAGGAGAGACACCCTTGTCCTTGGAGACAGGGTTATCCGCTGATGCATTTGAAGATGCGATCCGGACCATTTGTCCAGCAGATCCCACTGAAAAGTTCTTGCGTGGAATCTGCCGAATGGAATCGCTTCGTAAGAAGCCACCATCTTTCCCAGGACCCTTGTGCATTGATGTACTGACACTTGGCCTGGTCTTAGGAGGTTCCTGACTAGGTCGGATAACTCCTTGGCTTTCTCCTCCGGGAGAAACACCTTTTTCTGTACTGTGTCCAGAATCATCCCTAGGAACAGCAGACGTGTCGTCGGAATCAGCTGCGATTTTGGAATATTTAGAATCCATCCGTGCTGTCGTAGTACTACTTGAGATAGTGCTACTCCGACCTCTAACTGTTCTCTGGACCTTGCCCTTATCAGGAGATCGTCCAAGTAAGGGATAATTAAGACGCCTTTTCTTCGAAGAAGAATCATCATTTCGGCCGTTACCTTGGTAAAGACCCGGGGTGCCGTGGACAATCCAAACGGCAGCGTCTGAAACTGATAGTGACAGTTCTGTACCACAAAACTGAGGTACCCTTGGTGAGAAGGGCAAATTGGGACATGGAGGTAAGCATCCTTGATGTCCAGAGACACCATATAGTCCCCTTCTTCCAGGTTCGCTATCACTGCTCTGAGTGACTCCATCTTGAACTTGAACCTTTTTATGTAAGTGTTCAAGGATTTCAGATTTAAAATGGGTCTCACCGAGCCGTCCGGCTTCGGTACCACAAACAGCGTGGAATAATACCCCTTTCCCTGTTGTAGGAGGGGTACCTTGATTATCACCTGCTGGGAATACAGCTTGTGAATGGCTTCCAATACCGCCTCCCTGTCGGGGGGAGACGTTGGTAAAGTAGACTTCAGGAACCGGCGAGGGGGAGACGTCTCGAATTCCAATTTGTACCCCTGAGATACTACCTGCAGGATCCAGGGGTCCACTTGCGAGTGAGCCCACTGCGCGCTGAAATTCTTGAGACGGGCCCCCACCGTGCCTGAGTCCGCTTGTAAGGCCCCAGCGTCATGCTGAGGACTTGGCAGAAGCGGGGGAGGGCTTCTGTTCATGGGAAGAGGCTGTTTGCTGCAGTCTTTTTCCCCTTCCTCTGCCCCGGGGCAGATATGAGTGGCCTTTTGCCCGCTTGCCTTTATGGGGACGAAAGGACTGAGCCTGAAAAGACGGCATCTTTTTCTGCTGCGAGGTGACTTGGGGTAAAAAGGTGGATTTTCCAGCCGTTGCCGTGGCCACCAGGTCCGATAGACCGACCCCAAATAACTCCTCCCCTTTATACGGCAATACTTCCATATGCCGTTTGGAATCCGCATCCCTTGACCACTGTCGCGTCCATAATCCTCTTCTGGCAGAAATGGACATCGCACTTACTCTTGATGCCAGAGTGCAAATATCCCTCTGTGCATCTCGCATATATAGAAATGCATCCTTTAAATGCTCTATAGTCAATAATATATTGTCCCTGTCCAGGGTATCAATATTTTCAGTCAGGGAATCCGACCAAGCCACCCCAGCACTGCACATCCAGGCTGAGGCGATTGCTGGTCGCAGTATAATACCAGTATGTGTGTATATACTTTTAAGGATATTTTCCAGCTTCCTATCAGCTGGTTCCTTGAGGGCGGCCGTATCAGGAGACGGTAACGCCACTTGTTTTGATAAGCGTGTGAGCGCCTTATCTACGCTAGGGGGTGTTTCCCAACGCGCCCTAACCTCTGGCGGGAAAGGGTATAATGCCAATAATTTTTTAGAAATTAGCAGTTTTTTATCGGGGGAAACCCACGCTTCATCACACACCTCATTTAATTCATCTGATTCAGGAAAAACTACGGGTAGTTTTTTCACACCCCACATAATACCCTTTTTTGTGGAACTTGTAGTATCAGAAATGTTCAAAACCTCCTTCATTGCCGTGATCATGTAACGTGTGGCCCTACTGGAAAATACGTTTGTTTCCTCACCGTCGACACTGGAGTCAGTGTCCGTGTCAGTGTCTGTATCGACCTGAGGTAACGGGCGTTTTATAGCCCCTGACGGTGTTTGAGACGCCTGTACAGGTATTAACTGATTTGCCGGCTGTCTCATGTCGTCAACAGTCTTTTGTAAAGTGCCGACACTATCACGTAATTCTTTCCATAAGACCATCCAGTCAGGTGTCGACTCCCTAGGGGGTGACATCACTAACACAGGCAATTGCTCCGCCTCCACACCATTTTCCTCCTCATACATGTCGACACAGCGTACCGACACACAGCACACACACAGGGAATGCTCTGACAGAGGACAGGACCCCACTAGCCCTTTGGGGAGACAGAGGGAGAGTTTGCCAGCACACACCAGAGCGCTATATATATATATATAGGGATAACCTTATATAAGTGTTTTTCCCTAATATAGCTGCTGTATATATTAATTAGAGATGAGCGGGTTCGGTTTCTCTGAAACCGAACCCGCACGAACTTCATGTTTTTTTCACGGGTCCGAGCAGACTCGGATCCTCCCGCCTTGCTCGGTTAACCCGAGCGCGCCCGAACGTCATCATGACGCTGTCGGATTCTCGCGAGACTCGGATTCTATATAAGGAGCCGCGCGTCGCCGCCATTTTCACACGTGCATTGAGATTGATAGGGAGAGGACGTGGCTGGCGTCCTCTCCATTAGAAATTAGATTAGAAGAGAGAGAGAGATTGTGCAGAGTCAGACAGAGTTTACCACAGTGACCAGTGCAGTTGTTGTTAGTTAACTTTTATTTATTTTAATATAATATATCCGTTCTCTGCTATATCCGTTCTCTGCCTGAAAAAAAACGATACACAGCAGCAGCCAGTCACACAGTGTGACTCAGTCTGTGTGCACTCAGCTCAGCCCAGTGTGCTGCACATCAATGTATAAAAGGCAAAGCTTATAATAATTGTGGGGGAGACTGGGGAGCACTGCAGGTTGTTATAGCAGGAGCCCCCAGGAGTACATAATATTATATTAATTTAAAATTAAACAGTGCACACTTTTGCTGCAGGAGTGCCACTGCCAGTGTGACTAGTGGTGACCAGTGCCTGACCACCAGTATAGTAGTATATTGTTGTATGTATTGTATACTATCTCTTTATCAACCAGTCTATATTAGCAGCAGACACAGTACAGTGCGGTAGTTCACGGCTGTGGCTACCTTTGTGTCGGCAGTCGGAACTCGGCAGGCAGTCCGTCCATCCATAATTGTATTACAATATATACCACCTAACCGTGGTATTTTTTTTTCTTTCTTTATACCGTCGTCATAGTGTCATACTAGTTGTTACGAGTATACTACTATCTCTTTATCAACCAGTGTACAGTGCGGTAGTTCACGGCTGTGGCTACCTCTGTGTCGGCAGTCGGCAGGCAGTCCGTCCATCCATAATTGTATTATTATTATAATATATACCACCTAACCGTGGTTTTTTTTTCATTCTTTATACCGTCATAGTGTCATACTAGTTGTTACGAGTATACTACTATCTCTTTATCAACCAGTGTACAGTGCGGTAGTTCACGGCTGTGGCTACCTCTGTGTCGGCAGTCGGCAGGCAGTTCGTCCATCCATAATTGTATTATTATTATAATATATACCACCTAACCGTGGTTTTTTTTTCATTCTTTATACCGTCGTCATAGTGTCATACTAGTTGTTACGAGTATACTACTATCTCTTTATCAACCAGTGTACAGTGCGGTAGTTCACGGCTGTGGCTACCTCTGTGTCGGCAGTCGGCAGGCAGTCCGTCCATCCATAATTGTATTATTATTATAATATATACCACCTAACTGTGGTATTTTTTTTTCTTTCTTTATACCGTCGTCATAGTGTCATACTAGTTGTTACGAGTATACTACTATCTCTTTATCAACCAGTGTACAGTGCGGTAGTTCACGGCTGTGGCTACCTCTGTGTCGGCAGTCGGCAGGCAGTCCGTCCATCCATAATTGTATTATTATTATAATATATACCACCTAACCGTGGTTTTTTTTTCATTCTTTATACCGTCGTCATAGTGTCATACTAGTTGTTACGAGTATACTACTATCTCTTTATCAACCAGTGTACAGTGCGGTAGTTCACGGCTGTGGCTACCTCTGTGTCGGCAGTCGGCAGGCAGTCCGTCCATCCATAATTGTATTATTATTATAATATATACCACCTAACCGTGGTTTTTTTTTTCATTCTTTATACCGTCGTCATAGTGTCATACTAGTTGTTACGAGTATACTACTATCTCTTTATCAACCAGTGTACAGTGCGGTAGTTCACGGCTGTGGCTACCTCTGTGTCGGCAGTCGGCAGGCAGTCCGTCCATCCATAATTGTATTATTATTATAATATATACCACCTAACTGTGGTATTTTTTTTTCTTTCTTTATACCGTCGTCATAGTGTCATACTAGTTGTTACGAGTATACTACTATCTCTTTATCAACCAGTGTACAGTGCGGTAGTTCACGGCTGTGGCTACCTCTGTGTCGGCAGTCGGCAGGCAGTCCGTCCATCCATAATTGTATTATTATTATAATATATACCACCTAACCGTGGTTTTTTTTTCATTCTTTATACCGTCATAGTGTCATACTAGTTGTTACGAGTATACTACTATCTCTTTATCAACCAGTGTACAGTGCGGTAGTTCACGGCTGTGGCTACCTCTGTGTCGGCAGTCGGCAGGCAGTCCGTCCATCCATAATTGTATTATTATTATAATATATACCACCTAACCGTGGTTTTTTTTTCATTCTTTATACCGTCGTCATAGTGTCATACTAGTTGTTACGAGTATACTACTATCTCTTTATCAACCAGTGTACAGTGCGGTAGTTCACGGCTGTGGCTACCTCTGTGTCGGCAGTCGGCAGGCAGTCCGTCCATCCATAATTGTATTATTATTATAATATATACCACCTAACCGTGGTTTTTTTTTCATTCTTTATACCGTCGTCATAGTGTCATACTAGTTGTTACGAGTATACTACTATCTCTTTATCAACCAGTGTACAGTGCGGTAGTTCACGGCTGTGGCTACCTCTGTGTCGGCAGTCGGCAGGCAGTCCGTCCATCCATAATTGTATTATTATTATAATATATACCACCTAACCGTGGTTTTTTTTTCATTCTTTATACCGTCGTCATAGTGTCATACTAGTTGTTACGAGTATACTACTATCTCTTTATCAACCAGTGTACAGTGCGGTAGTTCACGGCTGTGGCTACCTCTGTGTCGGCAGTCGGCAGGCAGTCCGTCCATCCATAATTGTATTATTATTATAATATATACCACCTAACCGTGGTTTTTTTATACCACCTAACCGTGGCAGTCCGTCCATAATTGTATACTAGTATACAATCCATCCATCTCCATTGTTTACCTGAGGTGCCTTTTAGTTCTGCCTATAAAATATGGAGAACAAAAAAGTTGAGGTTCCAAAATTAGGGAAAGATCAAGATCCACTTCCACCTCGTGCTGAAGCTGCTGCCACTAGTCATGGCCGAGACGATGAAATGCCAGCAACGTCGTCTGCCAAGGCCGATGCCCAATGTCATAGTACAGAGCATGTCAAATCCAAAACACCAAATATCAGAAAAAAAAGGACTCCAAAACCTAAAATAAAATTGTCGGAGGAGAAGCGTAAACTTGCCAATATGCCATTTACCACACGGAGTGGCAAGGAACGGCTGAGGCCCTGGCCTATGTTCATGGCTAGTGGTTCAGCTTCACATGAGGATGGAAGCACTCAGCCTCTCGCTAGAAAACTGAAAAGACTCAAGCTGGCAAAAGCACCGCAAAGAACTGTGCGTTCTTTGAAATCCCAAATCCACAAGGAGAGTCCAATTGTGTCGTTTGCGATGCCTGACCTTCCCAACACTGGACGTGAAGAGCATGCGCCTTCCACTATTTGCATGCCCCCTGCAAGTGCTGGAAGGAGCACCCGCAGTCCAGTTCCTGATAGTCAGATTGAAGATGTCAGTGTTGAAGTACACCAGGATGAGGAGGATATGGGTGTTGCTGGCGCTGGGGAGGAAATTGACCAGGAGGATTCTGATGGTGAGGTGGTTTGTTTAAGTCAGGCACCCGGGGAGACACCTGTTGTCCGTGGGAGGAATATGGCCGTTGACATGCCAGGTGAAAATACCAAAAAAATCAGCTCTTCGGTGTGGAGGTATTTCAACAGAAATGCGGACAACAGGTGTCAAGCCGTGTGTTCCCTTTGTCAAGCTGTAATAAGTAGGGGTAAGGACGTTAACCACCTCGGAACATCCTCCCTTATACGTCACCTGCAGCGCATTCATAATAAGTCAGTGACAAGTTCAAAAACTTTGGGTGACAGCGGAAGCAGTCCACTGACCAGTAAATCCCTTCCTCTTGTAACCAAGCTCACGCAAACCACCCCACCAACTCCCTCAGTGTCAATTTCCTCCTTCCCCAGGAATGCCAATAGTCCTGCAGGCCATGTCACTGGCAAGTCTGACGAGTCCTCTCCTGCCTGGGATTCCTCCGATGCATCCTTGCGTGTAACGCCTACTGCTGCTGGCGCTGCTGTTGTTGCCGCTGGGAGTCGATGGTCATCCCAGAGGGGAAGTCGTAAGCCCACTTGTACTACTTCCAGTAAGCAATTGACTGTTCAACAGTCCTTTGCGAGGAAGATGAAATATCACAGCAGTCATCCTACTGCAAAGCGGATAACTGAGGCCTTGGCATCCTGGGTGGTGAGAAACGTGGTTCCGGTATCCATCATTACTGCAGAGCCAACTAGAGACTTGTTGGAGGTACTGTGTCCCCGGTACCAAATACCATCTAGGTTCCATTTCTCTAGGCAGGCGATACCGAAAATGTACACAGACCTCAGAAAAAGAGTCACCAGTGTCCTAAAAAATGCAGCTGTACCCAATGTCCACTTAACCACGGACATGTGGACAAGTGGAGCAGGGCAGGGTCAGGACTATATGACTGTGACAGCCCACTGGGTAGATGTATGGACTCCCGCCGCAAGAACAGCAGCGGCGGCACCAGTAGCAGCATCTCGCAAACGCCAACTCTTTCCTAGGCAGGCTACGCTTTGTATCACCGCTTTCCAGAATACGCACACAGCTGAAAACCTCTTACGGCAACTGAGGAAGATCATCGCGGAATGGCTTACCCCAATTGGACTCTCCTGTGGATTTGTGGCATCGGACAACGCCAGCAATATTGTGTGTGCATTAAATCTGGGCCAATTCCAGCACGTCCCATGTTTTGCACATACCTTGAATTTGGTGGTGCAGAATTTTTAAAAAAACGACAGGGGCGTGCAAGAGATGCTGTCGGTGGCCAGAAGAATTGCGGGACACTTTCGGCGTACAGGCACCACGTACAGAAAACTGGAGCACCACCAAAAACTACTGAACCTGCCCTGCCATCATCTGAAGCAAGAAGTGGTAACGAGGTGGAATTCAACCCTCTATATGCTTCAGAGGTTGGAGGAGCAGCAAAAGGCCATTCAAGCCTATACAATTGAGCACGATATAGTAGGTGGAATGCACCTGTCTCAAGTGCAGTGGAGAATGATTTCAACGTTGTGCAAGGTTCTGATGCCCTTTGAACTTGCCACACGTGAAGTCAGTTCAGACACTGCCAGCCTGAGTCAGGTCATTCCCCTCATCAGGCTTTTGCAGAAGAAGCTGGAGGCATTGAAGGAGGAGCTAACACGGAGCGATTCCGCTAGGCATGTGGGACTTGTGGATGCAGCCCTTAATTCGCTTAACAAGGATTCACGGGTGGTCAATCTGTTGAAATCAGAGCACTACATTTTGGCCACCGTGCTCGATCCTAGATTTAAAGCCTACCTTGGATCTCTCTTTCCGGCAGACACAGGTCTGCTGGGGTTGAAAGACCTGCTGGTGACAAAATTGTCAAGTCAAGCGGAACGCGACCTGTCAACATCTCCTCCTTCACATTCTCCCGCAACTGGGGGTGCGAGGAAAAGGCTCAGAATTCCGAGCCCACCCGCTGGCGGTGATGCAGGGCAGTCTGGAGCGACTGCTGATGCTGACATCTGGTCCGGACTGAAGGACCTGACAACGATTACGGACATGTCGTCTACTGTCACTGCATATGATTCTCTCAACATTGATAGAATGGTGGAGGATTATATGAGTGACCGCATCCAAGTAGGCACGTCACACAGTCCGTACTTATACTGGCAGGAAAAAGAGGCAATTTGGAGGCCCTTGCACAAACTGGCTTTATTCTACCTAAGTTGCCCTCCCACAAGTGTGTACTCCGAAAGAGTGTTTAGTGCCGCCGCTCACCTTGTCAGCAATCGGCGTACGAGGTTACATCCAGAAAATGTGGAGAAGATGATGTTCATTAAAATGAATTATAATCAATTCCTCCGCGGAGACATTGACCAGCAGCAATTGCCTCCACAAAGTACACAGGGAGCTGAGATGGTGGATTCCAGTGGGGACGAATTGATAATCTGTGAGGAGGGGGATGTACACGGTGATATATCGGAGGGTGAAGATGAGGTGGACATCTTGCCTCTGTAGAGCCAGTTTGTGCAAGGAGAGATTAATTGCTTCTTTTTTGGGGGGGGTCCAAACCAACCCGTCATATCAGTCACAGTCGTGTGGCAGACCCTGTCACTGAAATGATGGGTTGGTTAAAGTGTGCATGTCCTGTTTTGTTTATACAACATAAGGGTGGGTGGGAGGGCCCAAGGATAATTCCATCTTGCACCTCTTTTTTCTTTTCTTTTTCTTTGCATCATGTGCTGATTGGGGAGGGTTTTTTGGAAGGGACATCCTGCGTGACACTGCAGTGCCACTCCTAGATGGGCCCGGTGTTTGTGTCGGCCACTAGGGTCGCTAATCTTACTCACACAGCTACCTCATTGCGCCTCTTTTTTTCTTTGCGTCATGTGCTGTTTGGGGAGGGTTTTTTGGAAGGGACATCCTGCGTGACACGCAGTGCCACTCCTAGATGTGCCCGGTGTTTGTGTCGGCCACTAGGGTCGCTAATCTTACTCACACAGTCAGCTACCTCATTGCGCCTCTTTTTTTCTTTGCGTCATGTGCTGTTTGGGGAGGGTTTTTTGGAAGGGCCATCCTGCGTGACACTGCAGTGCCACTCCTAGATGGGCCCGGTGTTTGTGTCGGCCACTAGGGTCGCTTATCTTACTCACACAGCGACCTCGGTGCAAATTTTAGGACTAAAAATAATATTGTGAGGTGTGATGTGTTCAGAATAGGCTGAAAATGAGTGTAAATTATGTTTTTTGAGGTTAATAATACTTTGGGATCAAAATTACCCCCAAATTCTATGATTTAAGCTGTTTTTTAGGGTTTTTTGAAAAAAACACCCGAATCCAAAACACACCCGAATCCGACAAAAAAAATTCGGTGAGGTTTTGCCAAAACGCGGTCGAACCCAAAACACGGCCGCGGAACCGAACCCAAAACCAAAACACAAAACCCGAAAAATTTCCGGCGCTCATCTCTAATATTAATATGCCAATTTAGTGCCCCCCCTCTCTTGTTTTACCCTGTTTCTGTAGTGCAAGACTGCAGGGGAGAGTCAGGGAGCCTTCCTCCAACGGAGCTGTGAGGAAAAAATGGCGCTTGTGTGCGGAGGAGATAGGCTCCGCCCCTTTTTCGGCGGCCTTTCTCCCGCTTTTTTGTGGAAAACTGGCAGGGGTTAAATACATCCATATAGCCCAGGAGCTATATGTGATGTATTTTTAGCCATTTAAGGTATTTTCATTGCGTCCCAGGGCGCCCCCCCCCCCCAGCGCCCTGCACCCTCAGTGACCGGAGTGTGAAGTGTGCTGAGAGCAATGGCGCACAGCTGCGGTGCTGTGCGCTACCTTATTGAAGACAGGACGTCTTCTGCCGCCGATTTTCCGGACCTCTTCACTCTTCTGGCTCTGTAAGGGGGCCGGCGGCGCGGCTCCGGGACCCATCCATGGCTGGGCCTGTGATCGACCCTCTGGAGCTAATGTCCAGTAGCCTAAGAAGCCCAATCCACTCTGCACGCAGGTGAGTTCGCTTCTTCTCCCCTTAGTCCCTCAATGCAGTGAGCCTGTTGCCAGCAGGTCTCACTGAAAATAAAAAAACCTATTTAAACTTTTACTCTAAGCAGCTCAGGAGAGCCACCTAGATTGCACCCTTCTCGTTCGGGCACAAAATCTTAACTGAGGCTTGGAGGAGGGTCATAGGGGGAGGACCCAGTGCACACCAGCTAGTCCTAAAGCTTTTACTTTGTGCCCAGTCTCCTGCGGAGCCGCTATTCCCCATGGTCCTTTCGGAGTCCCCAGCATCCACTAGGACGTTAGAGAAAAACACACTACAGGCTGATCCAACTTTGATGTAATGTCCTTAAAACAAGTCAAAATGAGGCTCAGTAGTGTGTGTGGCCTCCACGTGCCTGTATGACCTCCCTACAATGCCTGGGCATGCTCCTGATGAGGTGGCGGATGGTCTCCTGAGGGATCTCCTCCCAGACCTGGACTAAAGCATCCACCAACTCCTGGACAGTCTGTGGTGGATGGAACGAGACATGATGTCCCAGATGTGCTCAATTGGATTGAGGTCTGGGGAACGGGCGGGCCAGTCCATAGCATCAATGCCTTCGTCTTGCAGGAACTGCTGACACACTCCAGCCACATGAGGTCTAGCATTGTCTTGCATTAGGAGGAACCCAGGGCCAACCGCACCAGCATATGGTCTCACAAGGGGTCTGAGGATCTCATATCGGTACCTAATGGCAGTCAGGCTACCTCTGGCGAGCACATGGAGGGCTGTGCGGCCCCCCAAAGAAATGCCACCCCACACCATTACTGACCCACTGCCAAACCGGTCATGCTGGAGGATGATGCAGGCAGCAAAACATTCTCCTTGGCGTCTCCAGACTCTGTCACGTCTGTCACATGTGCTCAGTGAGAACCTGCTTTCATCTGTGAAGAGCACAGGGCGCCAGTGACGAATTTGCCAATCTTGGTGTTCTCTGGCAAATGCCAAACGTCCTGCACGGTGTTGGGCTGTAAGCACAACCCCCACCTGTGGACGTCGGGCCCTCATACCACCCTCATGGAGTCTGTTTCTGATCGTTTGAGTAGACACATGCACATTTGTGGCTTGCTGGAGGTCATTTTGCAGGGCTCTGGCAGTGCTCCACCTGTTCCTCCTTGCACAAAGGCGGAGGTAGCGGTCCTGCTGCTGGGTTGTTGCCCTCCTACGGCCTCCTCCACGTCTCCTGATGTACTGGCCTGTCTCCTGGTAGCGCCTCCTTGCTCTGGACACTACGCTGACAGACACAGCAAACCTTCTTGCCACAGCTCGCATTGATGTGCCATCCTGGATGAGCTGCACTACCTGAGCCACTTGTGTGGGTTGTAGGGAGGTCATACAGGCACGTGGAGGCCACACACACTACTGAGCCTCATTCTGACTTGTTTTAAGGACATTACACCAAAGTTGGATCAGCCTGTAGTGTGTTTTTCCACTTTAATTTTGAGTGTGACTCCAAATCCAGACCTCCATGGTTTAATACATTTGATTTCCATTGATAATTTTTGTGTGATTTTGTTGGCAGCACATTCAACTATGTAAAGAACAAAGTATTTAATAAGAATATTTCATTCATTCAGATCTAGGATGTGTTATTTTAGTGTTCCCTTTATTTTTTTGAGCAGTGTGGGATTCTCTTGGATGGATGGTGTCTCCTATCCTTGCACACAAAGAACCAGGCAGCACTCCTCGGATTTTGCAAAAAAATATTCAAAGTGTATTAAACAGATACAGTCAAAGTGCTGGCATAGTAAGATTCACCGACGTTTCAATGCCACTATGGCGTTTTTATCAAGGTGCTATGCTGTGAAAATCAAAAACCAAACAAGCTCACAGAGGGACAATTCTTACCTTAAATAGGTGAATGTAATACATAAAGTCATCCTCCACCTCCACAGGCGGCATGTCCCTAGGACCGGAAGCCGCTGTCCGGAGCACTTCCAGTCACGTCTGTGGGCGTCATAACGTCATCCGCTGCATAGCTCCCGGTTGCCCGGCAACCGCTGCATAGCTCCCGGTCTCCTAGGAAGCCGTTACTATTGGAGGAGGGAGCGGCAACATATTAAAATACAGTAATGAGACAATTAAAGGTGCTAGTGCAAAGTAGTGCATAAGTGTGTGCTACAGTGTATAGTAAAAACACATACTGTTACAAGTACGTGCAGATGAAAATATTAGAAGCTTTGGAAACCAACTATGGTGTGGAACAAGTAGGAAGAAAATGTATAAATGTATATAAAGTGTCGCTAGTCAATGTGATATGAAATGTATAATACATTACATATTAATCGGGCACCCCTAAGGGGCCTGCGTGGACTAGTGATTAAGAAAATCAATGGTTAGACATGTACAGGCGACTTGATTACCAATATACAGTAGGATATAAATTACACTGTGCTAGCACCTATGCAACGCTAATATGTATTCTTGATGGTACAATTATCTGTACCAGCGTACTGCATGATAAACAAGGTAAGTAAATACTGCTGTATTTCAAAGGAAGACATTCCACATAATTTGTTCGTTAAGTCCTTTGGGCATGAGGGAGTCCAACATGTAAATCTACTTAGTCTCCTTTAGCGAGAGTATCCTGGCTCGATCTCCACCTCTTATCGGTTAGGCACATGATCTATGATAGTATATTTCAAATGACTGAAATTGTGGTTTGCTGTCTTAAAATGTCATGCAATGGGTTGATCGTTTCCTTTTCCTTCAAGTACCGCTCTGATGACAGACCTGTGTAGTGCCATTCTCTCACGAAAGGCCCTTGTTGTCTGACCCATATATACTAATCCTCACAGGCAGACAATTACATAGATTACAAATAGGGATGTGCATGTGAGGAAGTGTCTTATGTCATATTCCTTGTTTGTACAGGGGTTGTAGAGATTGTTCCCAGGACCATGTAGATGCATGTCTCACATTTAATGGTGCCCATACACTTGTTCGATGCCCCGCGGCACTGGCAGTTCAGGTGTGATGAAATCACAAATCACATATGCGATCAACATTGCTGCGATGGGCGGTGAGGAGCGGCGATGTATGTTAATACATCCCGTCCTCACATTGTAGCATCTGCCATGCACAGAATAGGGGGACCCATCTACTAGTGGGATGAGGCTCCTTCCCTACCCATCCCTCCAGATCAGAGCCGGCCTTAGGCATAGGCAAACTAGGCAATTGCCTAGGGCATCTGGTATGCCTAGGGGCACAAGCAGCTTCTGCTGATTAAAATGATATGCAGCATGCCTATATTCTGTGTGCAGCATTTCATATGCAGATACAGCCACAGTCGCACACAGTATATAGGCATGCTGCATATCATTTTAATCAGCAGAAGCTGCTTGTGCATCCTAGCCACATAGCAATGCAAATAAGATGCATTTTCATAAAAAAATAGGCACCCGACGTTAGCAGAGCTGCCAGTAGATTCATGCCAGGAACTATATGTGTAATTATTTGTATAAGGGCATTAATAATGTGTAACATATGTGTAAGGGGCACTATAAGTGTCATTATGTGTATAAGGGCACTAATAATGTGCGGCATATGTGTAAGGGGCACTATGTGTGTCATTATGTATATAAGGGCACTAATAATGTGCAGCATATGTGTAAGGGACATTATGTGTGTCATTATGTATATAAGGGCATTAATAATGTGCGGCATATGTGTAAGGGAAATTATGTGTATAAGGGCTTTAATACGGGTTGGCATAATGTGTAAGGCGCACTATGTTTATAAGGACATTAATAATGTGTGTCATATGTGTAAGGGGCATTACTGTGTGGTATTATGTGTATAAATGCATTACCAATGTGTGGCATTATGTGTATGAGGTGCTCTACTGTGTGGCGTAACGTATAAAAAGGGCACTACTGTGAATAAAGAGCAATATGGTGTGGTGTATTGTGAATAAGGAGAAATATGGTGTGGCGTAATGAGAATAAAGAGCAATATGGTGTGGTGTAATGTGAATAAGGAGCAATTCAGTGTGTTGTAAAGTGAATGAGGGGCACTACTGTGAGAAGTAACGTATATAAGGTAAATTGGTACTACTGTCTGATGTAATGTGAACAAGGGATACTATTGTATGATAAATTGTGAATAAAGTTGCACTACTGTGAGGCATAATTTGAATTGGGGGTACTATTGTGTGGCCATGCCCCTTGCCAGCAAAAACACATACCTTTTTGGGCTGTGCGCCGAATGTGGACACTGTTCTTATTTAAATTACAGGGGGTAGGAAAACAAAAATTGACTGCTATGGGTGGGGGGGTGATGGTGCTGGGAAAGGGGTGCAGGGTCAGAGGCGGTACTAGCGATGTTGCTAGTGGGCACCAGCCAAAATCTTGCCTAGGGCATCATATTGGTTAGGGCCGGCTCTGCTTCAGATCATCAGGGGAACCACCTGCCATTAAGACTCACTGGTAAAATGTGGAGCAGACTGAAGCATTTACTACAAAACTTTTATAGGGTCATGGCAGGAATAATGGAAGGGGGCACATGTTGCGGATTAGGTGGGGGGGGGGGGTTGAGAGGCTTTGCCAGCAATAGTGGGAGCCCCCACAACCTTCGTTGTCCTGGGCTCCCATCTGCCTTATTTCAGCCATGCGCACACGCACACACATACATAGATACACACACACACTGTAGATACACACACACACACACACTTTCTCACTCACTCTCTCCCTCAACATACCAGCTGGCTGGCTGGCCGGCCATATCTGTAGTAGCACTGCCACTTGCAGTTTCTGTCCTCCTCTGCATTGCAGCCTGGTCCTGTTTAGCTCCGCCCCTTGGCACCATGTAGCTCCGCCCCCTTTTTGGCCAGGACACGGACACTGCTGGGGGGTGGGGGTAGGACCTTCAAGCTGCTGGCGCCACTGCCTGTCAAACAGTGTGACAGGCACAGCAGCCGGCAGCAGGGTCCCAGGAGCAGCACAGGGATGCAAAGCAGGGAGAGCGCCTCTCCTGCCTGGCGCCTACCTGCTTTGCATCCCTTTGCTGAGGGGATAGCGCCGGGCCTACACCGATGCTTGCTACAGCACAGGCTGAGTGGTACCAGTGTGGGAGCCGTCCTGTCCCCTATTGCAGGTGTTAGCAGGGCTCCTGGGACAGAGCCGATTAACTCAGCAGCAGCAGCAGGTGCACCTCAGAGCTCCGTTGGAAGAGCAGCGGTCACACTTGGATCTCGCTGTGAACCACACAGGTGCTGCTGTACATGCAGGTGTCCCTTCAGAGCTTGGAGCCCTGAGGAAGGTGCTTCCATTGCCTCTGGGAGTTATGCCCCTATACACTAGCGTTTGCCCGTGGCTTCGCTCGCGTGGATGTCTGTTGAACTACTGAAACTAATTTGTTGAACAGTAGTGCCATCTAATATTGTGATGTATATTTTATGTTGTACACATTGATCAAAAAATGTCTTTGTAAACAATGGGCCTTATTCAGCTTGGATCGCTATTGAGACAGAAATTGTTATTTTATCAGAATTCCTCTGCAAAAAAGAAGAGCTGCCCAGAAAGGTAAAAGACACCCATCTGCAAATTTGCGTATGCATTCGCATAATTGCATACGCAGAAATCGAGTACCATCGTCGGTTCCGGTTGGCCCATGCATATGCAGGATATATGCGGCTGCATTCGCAGCAGCGCCATGTTCTTAACTGCAGCAGTCGCACGCCCTGAAAATGGCCATGACACGCCTGCGTTTCCCAACCACTCCCCACAAACGCCATGTAACCTCCCACAAACGATCACTTCCTGGCAATCGCTATGCGATCACACTGTGCTGGGCCTCAATCGCATTGCGAACGCATTTCATCCTTCATGCACAAACAATGCAGTCACAGCACACACGAATGCAGTCTCAGCACATGCGCAGTCGTCCGATATGAATTTGCAATTTTGAAACGGAAGCTGAATAAAGCCCAATATTTTCAGTTTTTCTTTCAGAATTGAACACAAAAAGATGTTTGAGTCTAGCAAGTTGTGAACAGGCCACGAACAGCTGTCCATGGGCACGATTTCCTCTCTGTTTCCCTGATGATTGCACATGCATTAACTGATGGATGCAAATGAGTAATAGGACTCCTAGGTCATAAACCCGGAAGTCTTCTCATCGCAGCCTATGACGGGTTGCCATCTGTAGAGACACGCCCGGCTTGCGACACATTTGAGCCACCTGGAAGAGCCCAGTGCTGCCCTGTCCAGGATGCGGTACAGTGAGAGTTGGTCCGACTCCCAGCGCTCTGCTGGAACAAGTCTCAAGACGCCCTGTTGTGTAGTGGATAATATAGGTTCCCTTCACAAATGACAGCTCCTTGTTATTCATCCTTTCTCAAGGGCTTTCGGATCATAGACAAGTGGTAATGAAAGGGCACAAAATGGTGAAGTAAGTAACAATTTCTTTACCAATCAGTTGTAATCATGGGATGCGGTCCATTTCATAGGATACCACTATGGGATTAGCAAATTTGTCAAAACTATATGAATAAGCAACAGGCCACACCCATTAGATTGAAACCCAGAATAAAATTTTCACCAAGGCCCAAACACACTGTAGTGCTATAAAGCACTATAACATGAAGTTCATATGTGAAAGTAATGTCTAATTTTTAATATTCAATTGTCTTTTGTCACATTAATTCTAGTGTGAACATAATTAAGTTACGTTTTATCGTCAAATAATTTTTTCATTATAAGAGTGCCCCAACACAGAGTCTTTCTTTTTTCTTCCTTTTTCTATAAAACAATTAAAAGCACACTGCTCCTCTATGCTGTAAAATATAGGGGTGCTGCTGTTCAAATAACATTACACTGGCCCTGTATGTTGTAAAAATTCAGCGGTGCAGTTGTTTATAATTAAAAGCACACTGTAAAATATAGCGGTGCTGCTGTTCAAATAACATTACACCAGCCCTGTATGTTGTAAAAATTCAGGGGTGCAGTTGTTAAAAATTAAAGGCACATTGCACATGTATGCTGTAAAATACAGGTGTGCTGCTGTTCAAATAACATTACACTGGCCCTGTATGTTGTAAAAAATCAGGGGTGCAGTTGTTAAAAATTAAAAGCACACTGCTTCTGTATGCTGTAAAATATAGGGGTGCTGCTGTTTAAATAACATTACACTGGCCCTGTATGTTGTAAAAATTCAGGGTTGCAGTTGTTAAAAATTAAAAGCACACTGCTCCTGTATGCTGTAAAATATAGGGGTGCTGCTGTTCAAATAACATTACACTGGCCCTGTATGCTATAAAAATTCAGAGGTGCTGCTGCTGTTAAAATAACATTACATTGGTCCTACCTGTATGTTCAGGGGTGCTGTAAAAATAAAGGGGCACTGTTCTGTGTGTCATAATAATAAAGGGGTGCTGTCCTGTGAAATGGAGAGCAACAATTTGGAGGAAAAAATAGTGGAAGATCAGGAACCACTTCCAGTTCCTAATAGTAGTGCTGAAGCTGCTGCTGCCACCAGTCATAACATTGACGATGCAATTCCATCAACGTCGTCTGCTAAGGCCGATGCCCAATGTCATAGAGGGCATGTAAAATCCAAGAAGCAAAAATTAAATCAGAAAAAAAAAGAAATTATCTGATGAGAAACGTACAATTGGCAATACGCCATTGACGACACGAAGTGGCAAGGAAAGGCTAAGGCCTTGGCCTATGTTCATGACTGGTAGCTCAGCTTCTCATGAGGATGGAAGACCTCCTCCCTCTTGGAAAATTTTAAAAAATGAAGCTTGTTAAAGCACAGGAAAAAACAACTGTGCGTTCAGACATATCACAAATCCCCAAGGAGAGTCCAAGTGTGTCCGCAGTTACGATGTCTAGGCCTGACCTTCCCAAGACTGTATGGAAAGAGGAGGTTCCTATCACCATTTGCACACCCCCTGCAAGTGCTGGGAAGAGCACCGCCAATCCAGTTGATGATATTGAGATTGATGATGTCACTGTAGACGTACTCCTCCGTGCCAGCTACACCCATATCCTCCTCATCCTTGTGATGAGGAGGATATGGGTGTAGCTGGCACTGAGGAGGAAGTTGATGATGAGGATTCTGATGGTGATGTGGTTTATTTGAATAAGGCACCAGTGGAGACAGTTGTTGGATGAGAAAGCCCATTGTCATTCCTGGGCAAAATACGAATAAAGCCACCTCTTCGGTGTGGAATTATTTCTCCACAAATCTGGACAACAGGTGTCAAACCATGTGTTGCCTTTGTCAATCCGTAATAAGTAGGGGTAAGGACGTTAACCACCTAGCAACATCCTCCCTTATACATCACCTGCAGTGCATTCATCACAAGTCATTGGGGGGTAATTCAGACCTGATCGTAGCAGCAAATTTGTTAGTAGTTGGGCAAAACCATGTGCACTGCAGGTGTGGCAGATATAACATTTGCAGAGAAAGAGTTAGATTTGGGTGGGTTATTTTGTTTCTGTGCAGTGTAAATACTGGTTGCTTTATTTTTAGACTACAATTTAGATTTCAGTTTGAACACACCCCACCCAAATCTAACTCTCTCTGCCATCACCTGAAGCAAGAGGTGGTAACAAGGTGGAATTCAACACTCTATATGCTTCAGAGGATGGAGTAGCAAAAGGCCATTCAAGCCTATACATCCACCTACGATATAGGCAAAGGAGGGGGAATGCACCTGACTCAAGCGCAGTGGTGAATGATCTCCGTGTTGTGCAAGGTTCTCCAACCCTTCGAGCTTGCCACACATGAAGTCAGTTCAGACACTGCCAGCTTGAGCCAGGTCAATCCCCTCATCAGGCTTTTGCAGAAGCAGCTGGAGAAATTGAAGGAGGAGCTAATACGGGGCAATTCCGCTAAGTATGTGGGACTTGTGGATGGAGCCCTTCATTCACTTTACCAGGATTCAAGGGTGAATCTGTTCAAATCAGAGCACTATATTTTGGCCACAGTGCTCGATCGTAGGTTTAAAGCCTATGTTTTATCTCTCTTTCTAGCAGTCACAAGTCTGCAGAGGTTCAAAGACCTGCTGGTGAGAAAATTGTCAACTCAAGCGGAACGGGACCTGTCACCAGCTCCTCCTTCATTTTCTCCCGCAACTGGGGCTGCGAGGAAAAGGATAACATTTCCGAGTCCACCTGCTGGCGGTGATGCAGGGCAGTCAGGAGCAAGTGTTGACATCTGGTCCGGACTGAAGGAGCTGCCAACAATAACTTACATGTCTACTATCACTGCAATTGATGCTGTCACCATTGAAAGAATGGTGAAGGATTATATGGGTGATAGCATCCAAGTAGGCATGTCAGAGAGTCCGTATGTATACTGGCAGGTAAAAGAGGCCATTTGGAGGCCCTTGCACAAACTGGCTTTATTTTACCTAAGGTTCCCCCCACCCCCATTCCCTCCAGTGTGTACTCCAAAAGAGTGTTTAGTGCAGCCGGTAACCTTGTCAGCGATCGGTGTAGGAGGTTACTTCCACAAAATGTGGAGAAGATGATGTTCATCAAAATTAATTATAAATTCCTCCAGGAAGACATTTACCAGCAATTGTCTCCAGAAACTACACAGGAACCTGTGATGATAGACTCCGGTGGTGACGAATTAATACTCTGTGAGGATAAAGATGTATACATTGAAAGGGGTGAGGAATCCGAGGGTGAGGATGAGGACGACATCTTGCGCTGTAGAGCCAGTTTGTGCAAGGAGAGATTAATTGCTTCTTCTTTTTTGTGGGGGGCCGGGGGGATTAATTGCTTTTTTTTTGTGGGGGTCCAAACAAACCTGACGCTGAAATGATTGGTTTGTTAAAGTGTTCATGTCCTGTTTATACAACATAAGGGTGGGTGGGAGGGAACAGGACAATTCCATCTTGCACCTCTTTTTTTCTTTGCATTATGTGCTCTTTGGGGCCTAGTTTTTAAAACTGACACTCCTAGATGGGCCAGGTGTTTGTGCCGCACACTTGTGTCACTTAGCTTAGTCATCCAGCGACCTCGGTGCACCTCTTTTTTTTCCCCATTGCATTATGTGCTCTCTGGGGCCTAGTTTTTAAAACTTCCATCCTGTCTGCCACTGCAGTGCCACTCCTAGATGGGCCAGGTGTTTGTGCCGCCCACTTGTGTCGCTTTGCTTAGTCATCCAGCTACCTCTGTGTAACCTTTTGGCCTAAAAACAATATTGTGAGGTGTGAGGTGTTTAGAATAGACTGGAAATGAATGGAAATGAATGTTATTGAGGTTAATAATACCGTAGGCTCAATATTACCCCCAATTTCTGTGATTTTAGCTGTTTTTATGTGTTTTTTTCTTTAAAAAATCATCCAGATCCAAAACCGAAACCAAAACGCGAAAGGGTGGTTTTGACAAAACCAATCCAGATCCAAAACACGAGTGGGGATCCAGATCCAAAACACAAAACCAGAAAAGGGTCCGCCGCACATCTCTACTTTTGAGATGTTGTCTCCATTGTCACCTTATGATAAAGCTGCATGTCTGATAATGCTATCATTAATGAAATAGGTCATTTAGTTCACGTATGACTTCAATCAAACCTCTTACTAGGCAGCAGCGCCATCTTCTGGTGAGTCTGTTTTTGCAGAACCAGAAATAAATGTGTCGCACTGAGCATCAACATGTTACTTATGTTTTGAGTGCTGCTCTGCTCCACATATTGGTTGTGACATGATTAACCAGTGCCGTAACTAGGTGTGTGCGAAGGGGGCACCGCACACAGCGCAGGCGTCCTGTAGGCGGAACCAGCCGAATCCGTGATCAGTAAGTTCCTGCTGCAATGTACAGTATAGAAGCAGCTTCCCGACCTCTATCTTAGTCCCGCGCCTCTCACCCGCTGGTTCCCTCTCCTGCTCCCGGCCAGCTGCTACAGACTTCTGCACGCTGCCGATGCCATCCTGTGCTCCCCGGCAGCTACACCCCGCACTCTGGCGCCACTCTGTCCGGCCCGCAGTCCTGGATTCCACCACCCCTGCTGTCACCTTGTACATGGCCCCTGGCCGCACGGCAACTTTATTGGTAGCGCCTACTCGCACCACAAATGACACGGAAGACGGCTGCGGGACCCGCTCCACCTCCAACACACAGGCTGTGGCTGTGAGAGCACCAAGCTGCCCGTCTGTCACACTGAAATGGGGGTTATTCTAGATTGCAGGGTTTTTTTTCTGTGGTGCTCCCCCTCTCAGTCATTCTTTCTCCCCCACCCGTCTCTTTCCCCACCTCATTCTCTACCCCCAACATCTCACCCACTCCCACATCTCTTGCGCTCCCCCACGTCTCATTCTTGTAGCTCACTTTCCCGCGCGTCTCGTCTCTCTCGCACTCCCCCACGTGTCGTCTCTCTCACTCTCCCCCACGTGTCGTCTCTCTCACTCTCCCCCATGTCTCGTCTCTCTCGCTCTCCCCCGCGTCTCGTCTCTCTCGCTCTCCCCCGCGTCTCGTCTCTCTCGCTCTCCCACGCGTAGTGTCTCTCTCCCTCTCGTCTCTCTCACACTCCCCCCATGTCTCGTATCTCTCACTCTCCGCCACGTCTCGTCTCTCTCACTCTCCCCCACATCTCGTCTCTCTCGCTCTCCCCACGTCTCATCTCTCTCCCTCTCCCACGTGTCCTTCCTGTCTCTCTCGCTCTCCCCCGCGTCTCGTCTCTCGCACTCCCCCCATGTCTCGTATCTCTCCCTCTCCCCCACGTCTCGTCTCTCTCGCTCTCTCCCGCATCTTGTCTCTCTCCCTCTCCCACGCGTCCTGCCTCTCTCGCTCTCCCCCGCGTCTCGTCTCTCTCGCACTCCCCCCATGTCTTGTCTCTCTCACTCTCCCCTACATCTCATCTCTCTCGCTCTCCCCCGCGTCCTGCCTCTCTCGCTCTCCCCCGCATCCTGTCTCTCTCGCTCTCCCACGCATCCTGTCTCTCTCTCTCCCACGTGGCCCGTCTTTCTCGCTCTCCCCCACATCTCATCACTCTCACTCTCCCCCTTGTCTCTTCTATTGCTCTCTCCCCCACATCTCTTCTTTTGCTCTCCCCCACATCTCTTCTCTCGCTGTCTTCCCTACACATCTCTTTCTCCTCCATGTCTCTGTCTAACACACATCTCTCCCCCACCCCTGTCTCTCTTCCCATTTCGCTCTCCCTCCTCAACATCTAGCCCGCTCCTCCATGTCTCACTCTACCCAACGTCTCACTGTCCCACATGTCTCTTGCTCTCATCCACGTCTCATCTCTCGCTTTCCCCCACGCAGGGCCGTAACTATGTGTGTGCGAGAGGGGCCTCGCACACAGCGCAGAGCCCTGGGGAGCGCACAGTCACTGCCCTGTTTAACACTGTACGGAGCATCAGAGCTCCGTACAGCTCCATTGCCCAGCCGCAGCCCGCCCCAGCACAGCAATCCGCCTCAGCTCCACTGTACAGCTCCACTATACGGAGCTTCAGAGCGGGGAGGACCCACCAACATGCCAAAGCCGCCGGCGCCGCTCAGCTCCATTGCCCAGCCACAGCCCGCCCCAGCACAGCAGCACCAGCCAGTGTAACAGAGGACAGCGGGGAGAGATGGTGTCTGTCTGTCTCTCTCTCTCTCATGACGCTGTCTGCCGTAATGTGTAAAAAGGGGAAGCTGTCTGCCGTAATGTGTAAAAAGGGGGACGCTGTTTGCCATAATGTGTTAAAAGGGGGACGCTGTCTGACGGACTGTGTAAAAAGGGGGACGCTGTTTGCCGTAATGTGTAAAAAGGGGGAGGCTGTCTGCCGTAATGTGTAAAAAGGGGACGCTGTCTGTCGTAATGTGTAAAAAGGGGGGCGCTGTCTGCCGTAATGTGTAAAAAGGGGGACGCTGTCTGCCGTAATGTGTAAGGGGGACGTCTGCCGTAATGTGTAAAAAGGGGGACGCTGTCTGCCGTAATGTGTAAAAAGGGGGACGCTGTCTGCCGTGATGTGTAAGAAGGGGGACGTCTGCCGTAATGTGTAAGAAGGGGGACGGTGCCTGCCATAATGTGTAAAAAGGGGGACGCTGTCTGCTGTAATGTGTAAAAAGGGGGACTGTCTGCCGTAATGTGTAAAAGGGGCTCTACCTGGTGTAGTGGCGCTACTGTGCGGTGTAATTTGAATAATGGAGACTACTGTGCACCGTAGTATGAATTGGTATTCTTTTGTGGCCACACCCTTTCCCCATAAAGCCACGCCCCTCATTTTTTTTACGCGCGCCTACGGCGCGCACTGCCCATGTTTTGCATTAGGGGGGCGCCAATGCCGTTTCTTCCACACAGCGCTAAAATGCCTAGTTACGGCACTGTGATTAACATTGCCTCCAGCGGCGGCTGCAGGCTAACCATATAGTCAGTAGCGGATCTTGCCACGGGCAAGCAGGACTTTTGCCCGGGGCGCCGCCTTCCGGAGGGTGCTGGCGCCATCCGGAGGGCGCCGCACCGTGGCAAGATCCGCCACTGCTGCCCGCTGTGTCCCCCGTCCGCCTCCGCTGCCCGCTGCCGTCCCCGTCCGCCTCGTCTAGTTTCCCTTCGATGGAGAGTAACTTTGCTGAGCGGTGCGCGATGACGTCATCGCGCACCGCACAGCAAAGGTCCTCTCCACGAAGGGAACTAGACGCATAGCGTCTAGTTTCCCTTCGTGGAGAGGACCTTTTGCTGTGCGGTGCGCGATGACGTCATCGCGCACCGCTCAGCATTCAAGCGGCGCTAGCAATGTACAGGGGGCGAAACTGACCACGCCCCCTGTATTAGACCACACCCCTTTTCCTGCCCGGGGCGCAGAGCGCCCTTGAACCGGCCCTGCATATAGTGTAGGGGGGACCGCTTAACACATATAAACACAGGGTAGGAATGGCCCACAGGGGTACAGGGGAAACCACCGGTGGGCCCCACTGCCTGAGGGCCCACTCCTTCCTCTAGGGATCAGGTTCCAGACTGTGCACTTGTATTATACATGGTAGATAGGTTGCATTACACTGCACAAGGCTATTGTGCATTTCAAGCCTCTGTGATGGCTGGTCACACCCCTAAATATGGGCCCCTATAACTGCATTTCCCCAGTGGGCTCTTCATACCCCAGTCCGACACTGTATAAACATACATGTTATCATGTAAGTAATATACAGTATGTGCTGGCTGGTTCCCCTGGGGATCAGGTGCGTGGAGTATATATGGCGCTGTGCGTCATCCGGGACTCCTGTGAAACTAGCCAATGGGAATATGGGGGTGGGCTTAGAAGGAGTGTATGAAGCCTAATGCTGATTCCCGGGTGCTGCATGGCTCCAGATGCGACCCGGCACCTGTTCACAGCATAGGGAGAGGTGGCGCGGGGATTATCTCATCTACCAGCGCCACCTCCGCACCCGCCCCTGATGCTGACGCGGTCCCCGTATATTGCCACGTTTTGGAAAGCTAGTTCTCAGGGTCCAATGCCGGGTTGCACTCAGGTAGGACCCATTTCCAATACCAGGGTGCGACCCGGCATTTGCGATCTGAAAGCGGTATGAGAGACTGTGAGAAGGCGAGAGCCTGTGTGAAGTGAGTGTTATGCACACCAGTGCCTGCAGGAATGTACTGGTGTCTGAACTGTTATGCACACCAGTGCCTGCAGGAATGTACTGGTGTCTGAACTGTTATGCACACCAGTGCCTGCAGGAATGTACTGGTGTCTGAACGGATAGGGATGCAAAACACATGAACTCACAGACAGACTGGGGAATATGACATTACGTACACAGAAGTTGATAGGGTAACAAAATAAACACAAAGTGAACAGAGAAGCCCAGAGGCTAAGAAACTGGGTATCTCCCTATTATTAGGAATGCTCAGATGAAAAAAGCAAGATGTTGTGTTTTAATACGTAGAGAACCCGAAATGCTGTTGCTAAGGGCAACAGCAAAACCCTAAAGGGTTACCAACGGGTGTGGCAGTAAACTCCTTGGTCAGAGATGGAATGATAGACACAAGGAGAGTCTCCACAATCCTAATCCTCACTTGCAGTGCACAGGTTCAGTTTACTGCCACTAAACTGAATACCTGAACACCTTGCACAGTGAGACAGGATTTAGGCAGGTAGTCTGAGAATACAGCCGCAAACCTGCTAAGTTCACAGAGTAGCAAAAGAACCCCAGCAGGTTAAACGACTGACTCCAGTCTTACTGCTAGGTCTGGATTGGCAGAGTGTAGTACCAAATCCCCAGGCCTATTTGCAGCAACAACAAATACAAAGCTACACAGTACTGGCTAACTTTCAGGAGCTGACTAACCAACAAAGATTCAGCAGCATCTGCTTAACCTAAGAAGAGGCCTTATAAAGCAGGTGCTGTCCACGCCCCACTCAGACCTCACAGACTGTGAGCACAAAAACCAGCACCGGATCCCCTGCCGTGCACAGAGCCTGTAACCACTGCACAGCAAAAGACCCGAACCGGAGTATCAGCTGCGCTCAGGTTACTCCGCTAGCACTTGTCTCCCGGTTGCCATGATGACGTGGCAGCACAGGGCAGGAGACCCTAACAGTACCCCCCCTCTGACGAGGGGTCAAAGAACCCCTACCACCGGGTTTATCGGGGAACTGCGAGAAGAAAGAGCGTATCAGTCTGGGGGCATGAAGATCACAACTGCGCACCCACGACCGCTCCTCCGGGCCATACCCCTTCCAGTGCACCAAAAATGACAGCCGACCCCGAACCATCTTGGAGTCAAGAATCCTTTCAACAACAAACTCCTTCTGGCCACGTATCAGAAGAGGAGAAGGTCTTCCACTGGAAGAAGGATTACTAATCGCCCGTTTTAAAAGGGAACAATGAAATGTTTTATTGATACCCAAAGAACGGGGCAGGTCTAACTGAAATGCCACCGGATTGATTACCCTGGTGATCTTATAAGGGCCGATGAACCGGGGGCCTAACTTATGAGATGGCTGTCTCAACTTCAAATTCTTGGTAGACAACCAGACGAAGTCTCCTAATTTGAAGCTGCAGGGTCTTTTCCGCTTATCAAAAACCCTTTTGGTCACTAATGACACAGACACAAGGGCTTTCTTCACTTTCCTCCAAATACCTCTAAGGACAGAAACCACAGAGGAACCACCAGGCGTGGAGTCCAGGGGGTCAAAAGAATTGGCCTTAGGATGATGCCCATACACACAAAGGAAGGGAGAGATCCCTGTAGCAGAGTGAGCCGCGTTGTTATAGGCAAACTCCGCCATGGACAGATGAGCAACCCAGTCAGTCTGACACTTGGAGACATAACACCTGAGGAACTGCTCCAAGGACTGGTTCACCCTTTCAGTCTGCCCATTAGACTGCGGATGGTAGCCTGACGACAAGCTGACAGAAATCTGGAGATCGGAACAAAATGCCCTCCAGAATTTGGCCACAAACTGGGATCCGCGGTCAGAGACCACATCAAGTGGCAACCCGTGGAGACGCACAACATGCAGCATAAATAATTCAGACAGGCGTCTGGCCGATGGCAGCCCAACCAGTGGAACGAAGTGCGCCATCTTCGAAAACCTGTCAACGACAACCCAGATGGCTGTCATCCCCGAGGATTTGGGCAAGTCCACCACAAAATCCATTGAAATGTGGGTCCATGGCTTAGATGGGATAGAGAGTGGATGTAATGGGCCAACAGGAACCCCTCTAGGAGTCTTATTTCAGGCACAGATGTCACATGCCCGAACCCACTGATCCACATCCTTAGCCACCGAGGGCCACCACACCGCCCTAGATAGCAACTCCCGAGTTCTGGCAATACCCGGGTGCCCTGCCGACTTCTTGGCATGGAATTCCAGGAACACTCGCTGTCTTAACCTAGGAGGCACAAACAAAAGACCTACCGGAAGGTCTGGAGGAGCCTGCTCCTGTGCTCTAAGGACTAATGACAAGAGGTCCTGGGTAATGCCCACTTTAATACATGATGGGGACACAATGGGCAACGGCTCCTCGGTGGTCTCCTGGATTGGAGCAAAACTCTGCGAGAGCACATCAGCCTTGATGTTTTTTGACCCAGGGCGATATGTTATCAAAAAATTAAAGCGAGCAAAAAACAAAGCCCATCGTGCCTGCCTGGCATTGAGACGCTTCGCTGACTCTAAATATGCCAGATTCTTATGGTCGGTGAGAATTGAGACCACAAACTTAGCCCCCTCAAGCCAGTGTCTCCACTCCTCGAGTGCATCCTTAATAGCCAACAATTCCCGGTTACCCACGTCATAATTCATCTCGGCAGGCGAAAATTTACGGGAAAAGTAAGCACAGGGATGAAGGCGATTATCAGACACTCCCATCTGAGAGAGCACTGCCCCAATACCCATCTCAGAGGCATCCACCTCCACCACAAAAGGACGCTCTGGATCTGGGTGTTGCAGCACCTTGGCCGAGACAAATGCCCTTTTGAGATGGGCAAAAGCCGCTTTAGCCTCACAAGACCAGTGAGCAACATCCGCCCCTTTCTTAGTGAGTGCCACCAAGGGCGCCACTATAGACGAAAATCCAGCGATAAATCGTCTATAAAAATTCGCAAAGCCCAGGAAACGCTGAAGCGCCTTCAAACTAGTGGGCTGCACCCAATCCAGAACTGCCTGTACCTTGGAACCCTCCATTTGGAAACCTTCTGGGGAGATAATATATCCTAGAAATGCGATTTGCTGAACTTCAAATTCGCACTTCTCCAGCTTCGCCCCAAGCCGGTGGTCTCTGAGTCTCTGAGTTTCTGGAGGACTAAGCGTACATGCTTCCGATGTTCCTCCAGGGAATGGGAGAAGATTAGGATGTCATCTAAGTATACAACTAAGAATCTATCCAAATATTCCCTGAGTACATCGTTCATGAAATCCTGGAAGACTGCCGGGGCATTACAGAGCCCAAAAGGCATCACCAAATATTCATAATGCCCTGAGTGGGTATTAAAGGCAGTCTTCCATTCATCCCCCTCTCTTATTCGGATTAGATTGTACGCCCCGCGTAGGTCAATCTTAGAAAAAATGGTGGCAGTACGAAGCTGGTCAAACAAGACCGAAATGAGAGGCAGTGGGTATGAGTTTTTAATCGTGATACGGTTCAATTCCCTGAAGTCGATGCAGGGTCGCAACGAACCGTCCTTTTTACCCACGAAGAAGAACCCCGACCCAACTGGAGACTGTGAAGGTCTGATAAATCCCTTAGCCAAGTTCTCCTGAATGTACTCTGCCATAGCCTGAGTCTCAGGACGTGACAAGGAGTACAACCTGCTCTTGGGAAGCTTAGCATTTGGCAACAAATCAATGGCACAGTCATAGGGGCGATGGGGAGGTAGTACCTCTGCAACTTTTTTGGAGAACACGTCCGCAAAATCTGCATAACACCCTGGCAATCCTGGCAAACTTAGCTGCGAGAGCCTGACTGGAAGGCTCAAGCAACTCCTGAAACAATCAGTACCCCAACTAAGAATCTCCCCAGAGACCCAGTCAAATTGAGGATTGTGGGCCCTTAACCAGGGTAACCCCAACACCAATGGGGCAAAAGTACAGACAGTCACATAAAAGGACAATTTTTCAGAGTGTGTGGCTCCAATAAACAAAGAAATCTGGCTAGTGCAAGAGGTAATTTTACCTTGGGATAATGGTTCCCCGTTTAATCCACAAATCTCAATTTCCGATGCCAAGGGTACTAAGGGAACAGAGTGTTTCAGGGCGAATTGGCGGTCCATAAAAACCCCGTCGGCCCCACTGTCCACAAAGGCCTCAGTCTTGACAGTTTGACCGAGGATCTTCAAGGTCACCGGAATGATAAAAGTCTTCTTGGGAAATTCTGACTTCTGGCCTGACAGGATATTTCCCATCACCCTCAGGCCCTGAAGTTTTCCGGCTTTTCTGGGCATGATACTACCACATGACCTTTATTCCCACAGTACAAACACAACCCCTGCTGTCTCCTCCGCGTCTTCTCACGCGAGGAGAGGCGGGTAGCCCCAATCTGCATAGGCTCCTCGGAAAATTCCTCAGAGTCTGAGGTTCCCTTGGGAAAGAAGGAAACCTCGGTCTCCCTTTCAAGCCTACGCTCTCTCAGCCGTCTATCCACCCGGATGGATAACTGCATGAGCTGATCCAAGCTATCAGGCAAGGGATCTTGTACCAGTTGGTCTTTTATCTGGTTAGAAAGACCTCTTCGGTACTGGTGTCTCAGGGCTGGGTCATTCCACTGGGTATCATGGGCCAACCTCCGAAACTCCGTACAGTAAACCTCAACTGGCCTTCGCCCTTGCTTAAGGATCGAAATCTGAGCCTCGGCTGAGGCCGTCTTGTCAGGGTCATCATACAACATGCCCAGTGCCGTAAAAAAAGCATCAACACTTTTAAGCGACGGACAGTCAGGCTGCAACCCATATGCCCAGACCTGTGGCTCTCCTTGTAGCAAGGAAATCACTATGCCCACCCGCTGAATCTCCGACCCTGAAGACTGAGGCCTAAGCCGGAAGTACAGCTTGCAGCTCTCCTTGAAACAAAAGAACTGCGAGCGATCTCCAGAAAAACGATCCGGGAGATTTACGTTCGGCTCCTTAACCCCTGAAGGTGCTGCTGCTGCGGGAGTTCCGCCAGCGGCCTGGGAGGTGTGCATTTTAATGGACAAATCATTAAATTGTCGAGTCAGGACCTGCACCTGATCGACCACCTGTTGCAACGTATTTTGAGGGGTATGCTCCATATTCCCACAAAATTTCAACAGGAGTATTAGGCTGCTGAATATGTTATGCACACCAGTGCCTGCAGGAATGTACTGGAGTCTGAACTGTTATGCACACCAGTGCCTGCAGGAATGTACTGGTGTCTGAACTGTTATGCACACCAGTGCCTGCAGGAATGTACTGGTGTCTGAACGGATAGGGATGCAAAACACATGAACTCACAGACAGACTGGGGAATATGACATTACGTACACAGAAGTTGATAGGGTAACAAAATAAACACAAAGTGAACATAGAAGCCCAGAGGCTAAGAAACTGTGTGTCTCCCTATTATTAGGAATGCTCAGATGAAAAAAGCAAGATGTTGTGTTTTCATACGTAGAGAACCCGAAATGCTGTTGCTAAGGGCAACAGCAAAACCCTAAAGGGTTACCAACGGGTGTGGCAGTAAACTCCTTGTTTTAAAAGATTTTAGACAATAGACTTCAAGCGCTCCACAAATAGAACCAGTTCACCCTCTATACACCACAGATAGAGACAGATAAAGAAGATGAATAATACCGTCCCTTGTTGTGTAGTATCAAATTCACAATTTGATTGATGGTATATTCAAGATGTTTCTTTCGAGTGTACCATCTGTAATAAACTGTGTCCCCTTCATATAATATAAGAGCTAATAGATTTTGGCTCATAAAGGGGAACACATTAAAAACATCGATAGTGCAAATTATCGTTTTAAAAACACACAGGTTTTAATGACAATAACAAACTTACAAACATAGAAGATAAAAGCGCATGTCACAAAATTCCCCCTCAGGCAGTAGCAGCAGTTGTGTGGAAGATCCTTATATATCCCAGATGGAGTTTTTGGGTTAGCTGGACCGAGCTCCGGAACAAGGAAACAGCAGGATCTCCAGAAACAAGCACCGAGATGGGGTCGTGGTAAATGGGAGAGTAGTACGCTTAACGCGTTTCAGACATCATCGTCCTTCGTCAGAAGCGTATCCTACTGCTCTCCTAATTCTCCCTTTATACCCTATACTAATACAGAGATCACCTGTCTTGAATCGACGCTAATCGGCTGGTTAATCACGGCGCCGGTGTAGTTCTTTGCTGCTCGTCACTTCCGAGTCAGCTGTGCGTTCCATTTACTTCCGGGTGCGTTCCACCCACCGGAAGTGATCATCGCAATCCGGAAATGGCGCTCCGTTACCGTTGTTTGCGTTCCACTTCATGGTTAGAGTATTCAGGTGATGATCAAAACTTGTCTCCGCTAGATAGGAGCAATTTCATTCCATGGGCTACACAATGTCCACTTCATAATCAATAGTATGCCTCAAAGAAAATGAACATTGTTATATATACAATCACACAGACTCATATAAAATTCCTAAGATTCAAATAAAACATAGACAGAGGACATAGAAAACATGTAGGTGAGGAGGAATGTAGGAATGCCACGGGTCATGGTGGAAAAAAAAACAATTTATATTTCTAATCAAAATTTGATTAAAAAATCTTTTAATTAAAAAATCTTTAAGTTAAAAAACATTTTAATTCGAAATCCCCATTGAGACCCCTGGGAACCAGGGTGTCTAAGTGGTAAACCCATCTCATTTCCGCTTGGGATAGGCGTTTTTCCACATTCCTATTTTTCCAATGGGGTAAAATCAGCTGGATTCCCCAAAACCCTTTTATTCTACATTCATTGGACTCATGGCATTCCTTGAAATGGGATGACACAGTGTGAGTAGGCAAACCTTTCCTTATGTTATATATATGTTCTGCTGCTCTAATTTTAAGATTCCTAGTGGTCTTTCCCACATAGTACTGGCCACATGAGCATTCCAGAACATATATGACATTCCTTGAGTGACAGGATATGAATTCTTTTATTTCCACCTGCCTATTATTTATGGTTAAGTGGGTGAATTTCCTTTCTGTCAATTTTACAGTTTTGCACATTAAACATTCACCACAACGGTGGAACCCCTTTGTTCTAATACTCTGTCTAGGGTTAATTTCAAGGTTGCTTCTCACTAACTGATTCTGTATTGAGGATGCCCTTCTATAAATAAAGACAGGTTTGTCCGGTATCACCTTGCCCAACAATGCATCCTGTTGAAGCAACTTCCAATTATTTTTAAAAATAGCCTCAACCTGCCTATGTTTGGTACTGAATTGACTTAAAAAGGCCCATTGGAATTTGTTGTCCTTTTCTCCATTTGTGTTTTTAGTCCTTAAAAGATCAGATCTTTCCATATTGTCTACTCTAACTCTGGCCCTACTCAAGGTGTCTTTTGAATAGCCCTTTGCTAAGAACCTTTCCGAAAGGTATTCCTGCTGTTGTTTACAAACAGAAATATCCGTGCAATTACGTTTGATACGAATATACTGGCTAAAGGGAATTGATTGTAGCCAGTTAGGGTGATGTTGACTAGACATCTCAATAAAACTGTTAGAGTCGGTGGCCTTCCTAAAGGTACGAGTCTTCAAGGCACCGCCATCAACATACAGTTCTAAGTCTAAAAAATGGATACAGATTTGGCTGAGATCAAATGTCAATTGTATTGCTACATCATTTGTATTTAATGTATTACACAGACTGGTTAGGCCTTCCATAGTCCCTCTCCAAACAAAAATAATATCATCGATAAAGCGCTGCCAGAGCACCAGGCTCGTCCCCAGCATGCCCCCACCATACACCATCCGTTCCTCCCAGTGGGCCATAAACAAGTTGGCATAGCTGGGGGCGAACCTGGTGCCCATGGCAGTGCCCCTCCTCTGCAAATAGAATGAGCCATCAAATATAAAATAATTATTTATTAGAATAAAATTGATACTTTCCAGAATGAATATTTTTAAATCTGGACTCAAGACGCTTTGGTCCAAAAAATAGGAAACAGCTGATATACCTTTTTCTTTATCAATGATAGTATAGAGAGATGACACATCAGCGGTACATAAATGGTCACCTTCTTGCCATTCGTACATATCTAATTTCTGAAGGATATCAGTCGTATCCCTCAAATATGCCTTCGTACCCTGTACAATTGGCTTAAGATAGAAGTCAATAAAGGCTGACAGGTTGCTAGTTATACTATTGCAACCTGAAATGATGGGTCTGCCTGGTGGGTGGAGGGGGTCCTTGTGGACTTTTGGCAGCACATATATTGATGGAACCGATGGATCCTTAATGTTAATGAAATCAAATTCCATTTGCGAGATGGTTTTTGATTGTAATGCCTTAGAAGTGAATTCATTTAATTCTTTTATCACCCTCAACGTGGGGTCTCCTTTCAATTTCTTATAAGTATTGTCATCTGACAATTGTCTGTATATCTCATCAACATATGCTGCCCGGTCCATAAGGACCACCCCTCCACCCTTGTCTGCAGGCTTGATGACAATAGAGTCATCCTCTCTCAACGCTTTTAATGCGACAAACTGTTTCTTGGTGAGGTTTAGATTATTCCTTTTATTGGTTACTTGTGGAGTTTTTACCAGTTTTTTCTATTTCATCAGTTACTACCTTGTTGAAGACATCTATACAACTCCCCTTACAAAAAGTTGGATTAAATGTGGATGGAGTACGAAAATTGGTTTTACTAACTGAGGCAACTGCAGGAGTTACATCATTTTCTTTTTCTTTATTCAAGAAGAAACGTTTCACTGTTAGTTTACGAGTGAATTTCTGCACATCTAAAAACAAGTCAAAACCTTTCGGTTCACTAGAGGGGGCAAATTTTAGTCCCTTTTGTAGGATTGCTTTTCTTGTGCAGTTAACTGTTTTTTTTATAAATTAAAAATTTTAGTATCTAACTCAGAATCAACCACATTTCCATTAGTAGCTAGTGTCCTATCTAACGACTGTTCCTCTCCAGAAGGTGTCTTTTTTAAATGAAGTTTGTTTCTCTTTCTATTTTTCCCGGCCCTTTTCCCCCTATGAGATTTTTTGGGGACCTTCACATTTTGTTTCTCCCCGATGATTTCTGTTCCCACTCTAAAAAAGACGTATTAAGATAGTTTGAATTTCCCGGGTCATCTATCTCTAATCTTTCATATCTATTGCGGACTACAGGATTATATTCATTACCCTGTCTATGTCCATTTTTTGGCTGTCGGGTATATAAGGGATATTTATTTCTTCCCCAAGATTCCTGATTTGTTGTACCATTATGATTCCTAAGGACCGATCTATTGGGTCTTTGTTGGTACAAATTAGTTTGGTCTCGATAATAATTCCTATTGTGATCTGACTCACCATAGGGATTAAAGGGGGTATTTTGAATTTTATATCTCCTATCGGAGTTACGCCAGGCTGGTGTTCTTTTTTTATTGGTTTTTAATACTTGTTTTTTAGGGGTTTCTGTTTTAGGAATCCCCTTACTTCCTTCCTGGGTACCTAACTTGTCTCTTTGATATTTTTTATTTTTCTTTTCCCTTAATTCCTTAGTATTTTTATTTATTTTCTGTAGGAGTTCCTTCTCATAAACCTGAAACTCCTCTAACTCCTTATAGGGGTGTACCAAGGAGTGTAGCTCATTAATCTCATGATTTAATTGTTTCAAGTTATTCCCTCTTTCTTTGATTATCAATTCGATTAGAGCTATGGAGCATGTATCAAGAATTTTGTTCCATTCATCCTGGAAACCCTCATTGATAGTTTCAAAAGATGGAGGTTTGACAATTTTCAATCCCTTAGGTATCAAATTCCCCTCAAGATACTTTTCCAGTGTAGTCACCTCCCACCATATTCTATTTTCCTTCATCATAATATTTTCTAATTTATGAAAAAGGGTACCTAGATCTTCATCACATAGATCTATTACATCAGTATTCGATTTGAAGGTGGTTTTGATGAGGTCATTTCTTTTTTCTCTGAATGTAAACATGGCTGCAGCAGAACTCAGAAAGATGAGGAAAAGTAACAAGTAAAGATTCGGCTTTCAGAGATAATCTGCGCAAAAAAATCAGTAGTGCAGCTAAAGTCTATATCTGTTAGTGCTTCCCCTTTGCACCATAAATATAATACAATGTTTTAGAGTGGGAACAGAAATCATCGGGGAGAAACAAAATGTGAAGGTCCCCAAAAAATCTCATAGGGGGAAAAGGGCCGGGAAAAATAGAAAGAGAAACAAACTTCATTTAAAAAAGACACCTTCTGGAGAGGAACAGTCGTTAGATAGGACACTAGCTACTAATGGAAATGTGGTTGATTCTGAGTTAGATACTAAAATTTTTAATTTATCAAAAAAACAGTTAACTGCACAAGAAAAGCAAGTCCTACAAAAGGGACTAAAATTTGCCCCCTCTAGTGAACCGAAAGGTTTTGACTTGTTTTTAGATGTGCAGAAATTCACTCGTAAACTAACAGTGAAACGTTTCTTCTTGAATAAAGAAAAAGAAAATGATGTAACTCCTGCAGTTGCCTCAGTTAGTAAAACCAATTTTCGTACTCCATCCACATTTAATCCAACTTTTTGTAAGGGGAGTTGTATAGATGTCTTCAACAAGGTAGTAACTGATGAAATAGAAAAACTGGTAAAAACTCCACAAGTAACCAATAAAAGGAATAATCTAAACCTCACCAAGAAACAGTTTGTCGCATTAAAAGCGTTGAGAGAGGATGACTCTATTGTCATCAAGCCTGCAGACAAGGGTGGAGGGGTGGTCCTTATGGACCGGGCAGCATATGTTGATGAGATATACAGACAATTGTCAGATGACAATACTTATATGAAATTGAAAGGAGACCCCACGTTGAGGGTGATAAAAGAATTAAATGAATTCACTTCTAAGGCATTACAATCAAAAACCATCTCGCAAATGGAATTTGATTTCATTAACATTAAGGATCCATCGGTTCCATCAATATATGTGCTGCCAAAAGTCCACAAGGACCCCCTCCACCCACCAGGCAGACCCATCATTTCAAGTTGCAATAGTATAACTAGCAACCTGTCAGCCTTTATTGACTTCTATCTTAAGCCAATTGTACAGGGTACGAAGGCATATTTGAGGGATACGACTGATATCCTTCAGAAATTAGATATGTACGAATGGCAAGAAGGTGACCATTTATGTACCGCTGATGTGTCATCTCTCTATACTATCATTGATAAAGAAAAAGGTATATCAGCTGTTTCCTATTTTTTGGACCAAAGCGTCTTGAGTCCAGATTTAAAAATATTCATTCTGGAAAGTATCAATTTTATTCTAATAAATAATTATTTTATATTTGATGGCTCATTCTATTTGCAGAGGAGGGGCACTGCCATGGGCACCAGGTTCGCCCCCAGCTATGCCAACTTGTTTATGGCCCACTGGGAGGAACGGATGGTGTATGGTGGGTGCATGCTGGGGACGAGCCTGGTGCTCTGGCAGCGCTTTATCGATGATATTATTTTTGTTTGGAGAGGGACTATGGAAGGCCTAACCAGTCTGTGTAATACATTAAATACAAATGATGTAGCAATACAATTGACATTTGATCTCAGCCAAATCTGTATCCATTTTTTAGACTTAGAACTGTATGTTGATGGCGGTGCCTTGAAGACTCGTACCTTTAGGAAGGCCACCGACTCTAACAGTTTTATTGAGATGTCTAGTCAACATCACCCTAACTGGCTACAATCAATTCCCTTTAGCCAGTATATTCGTATCAAACATAATTGCACGGATATTTCTGTTTGTAAACAACAGCAGGATGACCTTTCGGAAAGGTTCTTAGCAAAGGGCTATTCAAAAGACACCTTGAGTAGGGCCAGAGTTAGAGTAGACAATATGGAAAGATCTGATCTTTTAAGGACTAAAAACACAAATGGAGAAAAGGACAACAAATTCCAATGGGCCTTTTTAAGTCAATTCAGTACCAAACATAGGCAGGTTGAGGCTATTTTTAAAAATAATTGGAAGTTGCTTCAACAGGATGCATTGTTGGGCAAGGTGATACCGGACAAACCTGTCTTTATTTATAGAAGGGCATCCTCAATACAGAATCAGTTAGTGAGAAGCAACCTTGAAATTAACCCTAGACAGAGTATTAGAACAAAGGGGTTCCACCGTTGTGGTGAATGTTTAATGTGCAAAACTGTAAAATTGACAGAAAGGAAATTCACCCACTTAACCATAAATAATAGGCAGGTGGAAATAAAAGAATTCATATCCTGTCACTCAAGGAATGTCATATATGTTCTGGAATGCTCATGTGGCCAGTACTATGTGGGAAAGACCACTAGGAATCTTAAAATTAGAGCAGCAGAACATATATATAACATAAGGAAAGGTTTGCCTACTCACACTGTGTCATCCCATTTCAAGGAATGCCATGAGTCCAATGAATGTAGAATAAAAGGGTTTTGGGGAATCCAGCTGATTTTACCCCATTGGAAAAATAGGAATGTGGAAAAACGCCTATCCCAAGCGGAAATGAGATGGGTTTACCACTTAGACACCCTGGTTCCCAGGGGTCTCAATGGGGATTTCGAATTAAAATGTTTTTTAACTTAAAGATTTTTTAATTAAAAGATTTTTTAATCAAATTTTGATTAGAAATATAAATTGTTTTTTTTTCCACCATGACCCGTGGCATTCCTACATTCCTCCTCACCTACATGTTTTCTATGTCCTCTGTCTATGTTTTATTTGAATCTTAGGAATTTTATATGAGTCTGTGTGATTGTATATATAACAATGTTCATTTTCTTTGAGGCATACTATTGATTATGAAGTGGACATTGTGTAGCCCATGGAATGAAATTGCTCCTATCTAGCGGAGACAAGTTTTGATCATCACCTGAATACTCTAACCATGAAGTGGAACGCAAACAACGGTAACGGAGCGCCATTTCCGGATTGCGATGATCACTTCCGGTGGGTGGAACGCACCCGGAAGTAAATGGAACGCACAGCTGACTCGGAAGTGACGAGCAGCAAAGAACTACACCGGCGCCGTGATTAACCAGCCGATTAGCGGCGATTCAAGACAGGTGATCTCTGTATTAGTATAGGGTATAAAGGGAGAATTAGGAGAGCAGTAGGATACGCTTCTGACGAAGGACGATGATGTCTGAAACGCGTTAAGCGTACTGCTCTCCCATTTACCACGACCCCATCTCGGTGCTTGTTTCTGGAGATCCTGCTGTTTCCTTGTTCCGGAGCTCGGTCCAGCTAACCCAAAAACTCCATCTGGGATATATAAGGATCTTCCACACAACTGCTGCTACTGCCTGAGGGGGAATTTTGTGACATGCGCTTTTATCTTCTATGTTTGTAAGTTTGTTATTGTCATTAAAACCTGTGTGTTTTTAAAACGATAATTTGCACTATCGATGTTTTTAATGTGTTCCCCTTTATGAGCCAAAATCTATTAGCTCTTATATTATATGAAGGGGACACAGTTTATTACAGATGGTACACTCGAAAGAAACATCTTGAATATACCATCAATCAAATTGTGAATTTGATACTACACAACAAGGGACGGTATTATTCATCATCTTTATTCTGTCTCTATCTGTGGTGTATAGAGGGTGAACTGGTTCTATTTGTGGAGCGCTTGAAGTCTATTGTCTAAAATCTTTTAAAACATTGTATTATATTTATGGTGCAAAGGGGAAGCACTAATAGATATAGACTTTAGCTGCACTACTGATTTTTTTGCGCAGATTATCTCTGAAAGCCGAATCTTTACCAGTAAACTCCTTGGTCAGAGATGGAATGATAGACACAAGGAGAGTCTCCACAATCCTAATCCTCACTTGCAGTGCACAGGTTCAGCTTACTGCCACTAAACTGAATACCTGAACACCTTGCACAGTGAGACAGGATTTAGGCAGGCAGTCTGAGAATACAGCCGCAAACCTGCTAAGTTCACAGAGTAGCAAAAGAACCCCAGCAGGTTAAACGACTGACTCCAGTCTTACTGCTAGGTCTGGATTGGCAGAGTGTAGTACCAAATCCCCAGGCCTATTTGCAGTAAGCAACAACAAATACAAAGCTACACAGTACTGGCTAACTTTCAGGAACTGACTAACCAACAAAGATTCAGCAGCATCTGCTTAACCTGAGAAGAGGCCTTATAAAGCAGGTGCTGTCCACGCCCCACTCAGACCTCACAGACTGTGAGCACAAAAACCAGCACCGGATCCCCTGCCGTGCACAGAGTCTGTAACCACTGCACAGCAAAAGACCCGAACCGGAGTATCAGCTGCGCTCAGGTTACTCCGCTAGCACTTGTCTCCCGGTTGCCATGACGACGTGGCAGCACAGGGCAGGAGACCCTAACAGTGAGAAGCCAGAGGCCAAGCCAGGTCAGGCTTACTATACCTGTGAGAGACTTTATTGCAGACTATCTGTACAGGATTAGTAAGGGCTGAAGAAGTGAGTTAGTTACACATTTATTTATTTATTTATTTATTTACAGTATTTATGAGTTAGTTATGACATTTATTGTCATGAAAAGCTGTGCGTGGATCTGACATCTCTACCAATCTAATTACCCCATATTGTTACAGCATGCGAAGATAAAATTATTTAAAAATAAAAAAGGACACTATCAATTAGAGCACAAACAGAATCCTCTGCTAGGATAGAATCAGCTTTCATATGTACTGACAGATGCTTTGTTGGCATCCAGGCAGGGGCACTTAGGATGCAGAAAACCAGCTCCCGGTAACAGAGGATGGTCTGCATCACTTAGCTGCATTATAGGCAGATTGGAGGAAAAGAGACTTGCATTGATTGTACTGAGACGTCATCTGGAGTGCCTGCAGCACTCAGAGCCAGATTAAGACCTCAAGGGCCCTAGGCAAGTTACTGGTTCAGGCTCCCATACTGGGGGGTTTTAAGTGAGGAGGGGACCCACGTGCAGCCTATGTTGCAGGCTCCCTCCTCTCCAGCCGCAAGTAGACTGCGCCTGCACAGGTCTCTGGGAACATGGCGCCCGCGCCTTTTTCCCGGGGACATATCTAGTGCATATGTGCAAATCATTAAAAAATGGCCGTGGTGCCCATTTTCCAAGTGATTTCTGTCTGCAGTGCAGGACCGCCACCGCTGGACTCCGGAAGGGTAAGTATAATTTATGGGTGTAGTGTGGGCTCCCCTTGACCCTGGGTCACGTAGGTAACGCACACACTGCACACATTATAGAATCGCCTTTGGTCCCATATTATTGTCTATGAAGAGAGGAGAGAGGCCTATGAAGATATGAGGCACTATGACAAGAGGTAAACCAGAGAGGTGGCACTGGGGAATGTTACTCTGGAATAATAGGATTTTAATTAAGTGCTGGTAAATCCTTTTCTCGTAGTCCGTAGAGGATGCTGGGGTCCACATTAGTACCATGGGATATAGACGGGTCTCTTGGGCACCTTGGGCACTTTAAGAGTTTAATAGTGTGGGCTGGCTCCTCCCTCTATGCCCCTCCTACCAGACTCAGTCTAGAAACTGTGCACGAGGAGACGGACATGCTTTGAGAGAAGGAAATAAACAGATAGTGGTGAGATTCACACCAGCTCACACATAACAACAGAAAAACCAAGCTAACCAGCTTGAAACAATTCAGCAACGGATGAACAATAGTACTTAACCAAGTAGCAATGCAGTACTTAACTAAGTAACAAATGCAGGAAAACAAAGCGCTGGGCGGGTGCCCAGAATCATCTGCGGACTACGAGAAAAGGATTTACCGGTAGGTAATTAAAATCCTTATTTCTCTTACGTCCTAGAGGATGCTGGGGTCCACATTAGTACCATGGGGATGTACCAAAGCTGCAGAACCGATTGACCAAACTGTAGGTCCTCAGAGGCCAAAGTATCGAACTTGTAAAACTTAGCAAACGTGTTTGATCCCGACCAAGTGGCCGCTCGGCAAAAAGTTGTAAAGCCGAGACACCCCAGCCAGCCGCCCAGGAAGAACCCACTTTACGAGTAGAGTGGACCTTAATGGATTTCGGACATGACAAGCCTGCCGTAGAATAAACATGCTGGATAGTACACCTGATCCAGCGAGAAATCGTCTGCTTAGAAGCAGGCCACCCAACCTTGGGGGTCATTCCGAGTTGTTCACTCGTTGCCGATTTTCGCTATACTGCGATTAGTCGCTTACTGCGCATGCGCAAGGTTCGCAAAGCGCATGCGCTTAGTTATTTTACACAAAAGTTAGGTATTTTACTCACGGCATAACAAAGCTTTTTCATCGCTGTGCTGATCGTAGTGTGACTGACAGGAAGAGGGTGTTTCTGGGCGGAAACTGGCCGTTTTATGGGAGTGTGCGGAAAAACGCAGGCGTTCGAGTTGCAAAACGCAGGAGTGGCTGGAGAAACGGGGGAGTGGTTGGGCAAACGCTGGGTGTGTTTGTGACGTCAAACCAGGAACGAAAAGGACTGAGCTGGTCGCAATGGCTGAGTAAGTCTGGAGCTACTCAGAAACTGCGGGGTAATCGTTACGAGAAAATTAGCAAAGCTTTCGTTAGCAATTATGCTATGCTAAGATACACTCCCAGTAGGCATAGGCTTAGCATGTGCAATGCTGCTAAAAGCAGCTAGCGAGCGAACAACTCGGAATCACCCCCCTTGTTGGGATCTTAAAGGACAAACAGAGCGTCCGACTTTCTGTGATGAGAAGTTCTCTTCACATAATTCTTCAAAGCCCTAACAACATCCAAGGATTTTTAAGCAATTGAGGAGTCAGTAGCCACTGGCACCACAATAGGTTGGTTGATATGAAAAGTCGACACAACCTTCGGAAGAAATTGCTGATGCGTCCTCAGCTCGGCTCTATCTTCATGGAAAATCAAGTAGGGGCTCTTGCAGGACAATGCCCCCAATTTCGACACACGTCTAGCAGATGCCAATGCCAATAGTGTGACCGCCTTCCAAGTAAGGAACTTGACATCAACCTCCTGTAAAGTTTCGAACCAATCCGACTGCAGGAACTGCAGCACCACATTAAGATCCCAAGGTGCCGTAGGAGGCACAAAGGGAGGCTGGATATGCAGAACCCATTTCAAGAAAGTCTGAACCTCAGGGAGTACAGCCAATTGTTTCTGGAAGAAAATGGACAAGGCCGTAATCTGGACTTTTATGGAGCCCAAACGCCGGCCCACATCAACACCTGCTTGCAGAAAGAGGAGAAAGCGCCCTAGTTGAAACTCCACCGTAGGAAACTTCTTGGATTCACACCAAGACACGTACTTTTTCCAAATTTGATGGTAATGTTTAGACGTTACTCCTTTCCTAGCCTGTATCAGGGTAGGAATAACCTTGTTTGGAATGCCCTTCCGAGCTAAGATCTGGCGTTCAACCTCCATGCCGTCAAACATAGCCGTGGTAAGTCTTGATAAGCAAACGGCCCCTGTTGCAGAAGGTCCTTTCAAAGAGGAAGAGGCCTCGGATTTTCCAGGATGGAGATCATGTCTGCTGAGGAAGTCAGCTTCCCAGTTGTCCACTCCCGGAATGAAGATTGCTGACAGCGCCACTGCATGTTTTTCCACCCAGAGGATGATTCTTGTTACTTCTGACACTGCAGCTCTGCTCTTTGTTCCGCCTCGTCAGTTTATGTAGGCCACTGTCGTTACATTGTACGACTGAACCTGAATGGCTTGATCTTTCAGAAGATGTGCAGCTTGTAAAAGACCATTGCACACGGCCCTTAGTTCCAGAATGTTTATCGGAAGGATGGATTCCAGACTTGACCACCTTCCTTGGAAGTTTTCCCCTTGGGTGACTGCTCTCCAACCTCTGAGACTTGCATCCGTAGTTAGGAGGAACCAATTCTGAATCCCGGACCTGCGGCCCTCTAGTAGGTGAGAAGTTTGCAGCCACCTGGCTTTCGGTAATAGACATATTCTCTGGTGCATGTGAAGATGAGATCCCGACCATTTGTCCAGGAGATCCAGTTGGAAAGACGATGCATGAAATCTTCCGTACTGTAGAGCCTCGTAGGAGGCAACCATCTTCCCCAGGCGGCGAATGCACTGATGAACCGATACCCGGGCTGGCTTCAGGACATCCAGGACCATTGTTTGTATCACCAACACTTTCTCCTCTCACAGAAACACCTTCTGTACTTCCGTGTCGAGGATCATCCCAAGGAAGGAAAATCTCCTTGTCGGCTCCAGATGCGACTTTGGAAGATTCAGGATCCATCCATGATCCTGGAGTAGTTGAGTTGAGAGAGCAATGCTCTGCAACAGCTTCTCCCTGGAAGACACTTTTATCAGCAGATCGTCCAGATAAGGAATTATGTTCACACCCTGCTTGCGGAGGAGTAGCACCATCTCTGCCATGACCTTGGTGAACACCCTTGGTGCCGTGGAGAGGCCAAACGGCAGTGCCCGGAACTGATAGTGACAGTCCAGTAGCACAAATCTGAATTAAGCCTGGTGAGGTGGCCAGATCGGAATGTGAAGGTACGCATCCTTGATATCCAGGGATACTAGAAATTCCCCCTCCTCCAGACCGGAGATCACCGTTCTCAGGAACTCCATCTTGAATTTGAATTCCCTTAAATAAGGGTTCAACGACTTTAGGTTCAATATTGGCCTGACCGAACCATCCGGTTACGGTACCACAAACAGGTTTGTTTGCTAGGTGAGGTGGAAAAGGAACAGTGACTTTTGACTTTAGCAATTTTTGAATGGCTTTCTGCACTTTCAGTCAGCAAAGCTGGTAAGCCTGATTTGAATTATCTGGGAGGAGGGAGTTCTTGAAACTCCAGTCTGTACCCCTGGGTAACAATATCTTGTACCCAGGAGTCTATGCCTGATAACACCCAGACATGACTGAAATTTCTTAATCTTGCTCCCACCTGCCCGATCTCCAGGCTGGGAGGTCCACCGTCATGCTGAGGATTTTGAGGAAGCAGAACCAGGTTTCTGTTCCTGGGAACCTGTTGGTGCAGGTTTTCTGGATTTCCCCGACCTCCTCTAAAGAAAGTGGAAGGGGGTTTTGACTTTTTAACTTTTTCGGTCCAAAAGGACTGCATTGTAGACATAGGATAAGATTTCCTAGTAGGCGGTGCTGCTGAGGCAAGAAATGTGGACTTACCCGCAGTTGCCATGGAGATCCACGCATCTAACGCTTCCCGAAACAGAGCCTGACCTGTGAAGGGTCGGTTCTCCACACTCTTATTGGATTCTGTATTCGCAGACTATTGGCGCAGCCAGAGACTCCTGCGTGCCGAGACAGCCATGGAAGAAGCCCTCGCATTGAGATGGCCAAGATCCTTCATGGCCTCCACCACTAAACCTGCAGAGTCCTGTATGTGACGTAAGAACAATTCATTGTCACTTCTATCCATAGAATCTAATTCCTCTAGTAATGTGCCTGAACACTTTACTATGGCCTTGGAAATCCACGCACAAGCAATAGTGGGTCGTAATGCTACGCCAGTAGCTGTGTATAAGGATTTGAGCGTAATCTCAATCATACGGTCAGCCGGCTCTTTTAAAGCAGTGGACCCAGGGACAGGTAAAACCACTTTCTTAGACAACCTAGACACAGAAGCGTCTACTACAGGCGGGATTTCACACTTTTTCCTGTCCTCCTCAGAGAAAGGAAAAGCAATGAGAACCCTTTTTGGGATCTGGAATTTTTTCTGTGGGTTTTCCTAGGATTTTTCAAACAATGCGTTTAATTCCTTAGACGCAGGGAATGTAAGAGAGGATTTCTTAATATCAGTAAAGTAAGCCTCCTCTACTTGCTCAGTTACCTTATCAGTAATGTGTAAAATGTCCCTAATAGCCTCAATCATGAATTGCACCCCCTTAGCAAGGGATGCATCCCCCCCCCCCTGCATATCCCCATCACCGTCCCCTGTATCAGAGTCGGTATCCGTGTCAGCTTGCATTATCTGGGTAAGAGCATGCTTCTTAGGGTAAATTGGGGTCTTTGAAGAGGTAGTGGGAGCTGAATACGACAAAACCTCAACAGACTTTTTCAAACCCTGTGTTTCAGTCTCATTTTGAGCTATCCGAGATGAAATCTGGGATATCATTCCCCTAATAGAATCCACCCATGGAGGTTCGGATTCAGAAGGTTGAGACAGTATATTACAATCCTGAGTACATGGAATAGACTCTTCTGGAGAAGATACACACTCTGCAGCACAGGATACAGAGTTCCTAGACATGTTTATGTGAGCTATACAGACACACACACAGAAAAATGTAGACACAGTTTTCCCCCAGAGTACCTTCAGAGAGACACAGAGTATTTGGGGCCAGCCACACAGCGCCTCAGTAGGCAGTTATACACGGCCGGCGCTGACTGAATAACCTTAATAGGATTACACAGTTAATAACACTCTCTCCCCCCATGTCTATAACCCTTGGTACCGCAGAGGTATTGGAGTTATGTGGCGGCAGCACTCCCTGTCAACGTTCTCAGTGTGATCTGCAGGGAGAAAATGGCACTTGTGAGATGCTGGATCCGCTCTGAGGAGAAGCCCCACCCCCTCTAATGGCGCGTCTTCCCACTTGTACAGATTATACTGGCCTGAGGTGATTTCGCTGCTAACAGTGGGATTAGCCCCTGTTAGCATAGTGACCAGTTGTAGGGTATTTGCGCTGGCCCAGGGCGCCCCTCACAGCGCCGCACAACAAGTACCGCTGAGCCCTCCGTAGCGCAGCATGTCAGAGCTGCGCTCCTACCCTTGTTCCGCCATTCCCGCCGGCGACCCGCTTACCGGGGCGCTGGCGTCATACTCACCACTCCATCTTCTGGCTCTGTTAGGGTTGGCGGGAGTGCTGCGGGAGTGAGCGGTCGCCTCGGGGGCTTCCGATCATCACCCTCAGGGGCTCAGTGTCCTGTCAGCGGAGACAGAGAACCATTAACCTCTAGGGTTGGTTCCTACTCCCCCTCTAAGTCCCACGAAGCAGGGAGGCTGTTGCCAGCAGCCTCCCTGTACCTAACTCTTTAAAAAAAAAACATTAAAACTAGAAGAGCTCCTCTAGCTGTGACCGGCTCCACCGGGCACATTTTCTAGACTGAGTCTGGTAGGAGGGGCATAGAGGGAGGAGCCAGCCCACACTATTAAACTCTTACAGTGCCCATGGCTCCCAAGGGACCCGTCTATACCCCATGGTACTAATGTGGACCCCAGCATCCTCTAGGACGTAAGAGAAAACAGGATTTTAATACCTACCAGTAAATCCTTTTCTCCTAGTCCGTAGAGGATGCTAGGGTTCATTTCATGACCATGGGGTATAGTTCCGCAGGAGCCATGGGCACTTTAAGACTTTTCAAGGGTGTGAAGTGGCTCCTCTCTCTATGCCCCTCCTCCAGACCTCAGTTATAGGAACTGTGCCCAGGGAGACGGACATTTCAAGGAAAGGATTTACTTTTTTACTAACGGTGAGATTCATATCAGCTCACACCTCAACCATGCCGCACAACATGGCATTCAACATAACACATGCCAACAGGCATGAACCATTTACAGCAACATGCTGAAAACAAATGTAACACAACTTGTGTAACTAAAATGAACAAAACTGCAGGTAAATTACGCACTGGGTCGGGCGCCCAGCATCCTCTACGGACTAGGAGAAAAGGATTTACCGGTAGGTATTAAAATCCTGTTTTCTCATACGTCCTAGGGGATGCTGGGGTCCATTTCATGACCATGGGGTTTATACCAAAGCTCCAGTATGGGCGGGAGAGTGCGGATGACCCTGCAGCACCGATTGACCAAACTTGAGGTCCTCATCGGCCAAAGTGTCAAACTTATAAAATTTAGCAAAAGTGTTTGACCCTGACCAAGTAGCTGCTCGGCAAAGTTGTAATGCTGAGACCCCCCGGGCAGCCGCCCAGGATGAGCCCAGTTTCCTAGTAGAACAGGCCTTCACCGACTTCGGTATCGGCAATCCAGCCGTAGAATGAGCGTGCTGAATCGTACCTCTGATCCAGCGCGCAATGGTCTGCTTGGAAGCAGGACACCCAATCTTGTTGGGAGCATACAGGATAAACAGAGCCTCTGTTTTACGTATCCGAGCTGTTCTAGCGACATAAATCTTCAAAGCCCTAACCACATCTAGAGACTTTGACTCAGTGAACGTGTCAGTAGCCACTGGCATCACAATAGGTTGGTTTATGTGGAAAGATGAAACCACCTTTGGAAGAAAATGTTGGCGAGTTCTCAACTCCGCCCTATCTTCATGGAAGATCAGGTAAGGGCTCTTGTGAGACAAGTGTTAGGGTCTCCTGCCCTGTGCTGCCACGTCGTCATGGCAACCGGGAGACAAGTGCTAGTGGAGTAACCTGAGCGCAGCTGATACTCCGGTTCGGGTCTTTTGCTGTGCAGTGGTTATAGGCTCTGTGCACGGCAGGGGATCCGGTGCTGGTTTTTGTGCTCACAGTCTGTGAGGTCTGAGTGGGGCGTGGACAGCACCTGCTTTATAAGGCCTCTTTTCAGGGTAAGCAGATGCTGCTGAATCTTTGTTGGTTAGTCAGTTCATGAACGTTAGCCAGTACTGTGTAGCTTTGTATTTGTTTGTTGCTTACTGCAAATAGGCCTGGGAATTTGGTATTACACTCTGCCAATCCAGACCTAGCAGTAAGACTGGAGTCAGTCGTTTAGCTTGCTGGGGTTCTGTTACACTCTGTGAACTTAGCAAGTTTGCGGCTGTATTCTAAGACTTGCCTGTCTAATCCTGTCTCACTGTGCTAGGTGTCAGGGGTCAGTTTAGTGGCAGTAAGCTAAAACCTGTGCACTGCAAGTGAGAATTAGGATTGTGGAGATTCTCCTTGTGTCTATCATTCCATCTCTGACCAAGGAGTTTACTGCCACACCCGTTGGTAACCCTTTAGGGTTTTGCTGTTGCCCTTAGCAACAGCATTTCGGGTACTCTACGTATTAAAACACAACATCTTGCTTTTTCCATCTTAGCAGTTCTAATACAAGGGAGATACCCAGTTCCTTAGCCTCTGGGCTTCTCTGTTCACTTTGTGTGTATTTTGTTACCCTATCACCTTCTGTGTACGTTATGTCATATCCCCCAGTTTGTCTGTGAGTCCATCTGTTTTGCATAACAGTTCAAACACCAGTACATTCCTGCAGACACTGGAGTGCATAACAGTTCTGACACCAGTACTTTCCTGCTGGCACTGGTGTGCATAACAACAAGGCACCCAACTCAGACACCCGCCTTGAGGACGCCAAGGCCAAAAGCATCACCACTTTCCAAGTGAGAAACTTCAACTCTATCTCCTGTAGAGGTTTAAACCAACTCGATTTAAAGAACTGCAACACCACATTAAGGTCCCACAGTGCCACTGGAGGCTGAATGTGCAGAACCCCTTTCACGAAGGTCTGAACTTCTAGAAGAGAAACCAATTGTTTTTGAAAGAAAACTGATAAGGCCGAAATCTGGACCTTGATTGACCCCAATCTACGGCCTGCTTCCACACCAGCCTGCAGAAAATGAAGAAAATGTCCCAACTCAAACTCTTCCGTAGGAGCCTTCTTGGATTCACACCAAGACCCATATTTTCTCCAAATACGGTGGTAGTGTTTATACGTTACTCCTTTCCTGGCATGAATAAGAGTGGGGATGACTTCCTTGGGAATACCCTTTCGGGCTAGGATCCAGCGCTCAACAGCCATGCTGTCAAACGTAGCCGCGGTAAGTCTTGATACACACACGGCCCCTGCGGTAGTAGGTCCCCTCGAGGAGGAAGAGGCCGAGGATCTTCTATGAGCAACTCCTGAAGATCTGGATACCCAGCCCTCCTTGGCCAGTCTGGGGCAATGAAGATTGCTCAAACTCTTGTTCTTCTTATTATTTTGAGAACTTTTGGAATCAGTGGAAGTGGAGGGAAAACACATACCGACCGAAACATCCACTGGGTCATCAGTGCATCCACTACTATTGCTTGAGGGTCTCTCGACCTGGAACAATATCTCTGAAGCTTCTTGTTTAGATGAGATGCCATCATGTCTACTTGAGGAACTCCCCAACGACTTGTCACTTCTGCAAAGACTTCTCGGTGGAGGCCCCACTCTCCTGGATGGAGATCGTGTCTGCTGAGGAAGTCTGCTTCCCAGTTGTCCACTCCCGGAATGAAAATTGCTGACAGAGCTCTTACATGTCTTTCTGCCCAGAGGAGGATCTTTGACACCTCTGCCATTGCTGCTCTGCTTTTCGTTTCGCCTTGACGGTTTATGTACACGACTGCTGTTACACTGTCCGACTGGATCTGCACGGGTGATCTTGAAAATGTACCGCTTGTAGAAGGCCGTTGTAAATGGCTCTCAACTCCAGAACGTTTATGTGAAGGCAGGTGTCCTGACTTGACCATTTTCCTTGGAAGCTTTCCCCCTGTGTGACAGTTCCCCAGCCTCGGAGACTTGCATCCGTGGTTACCAGGACCCAGTCCTGAATCCCGATACTGCGTCCCTCGAATAGGTGAGAACTGTGTAGCCACCACAGGAGTGAAATCCTGGCTTTGGAGGACAGGATTATCTACCGGTGCATGTGTAGGTGGGATCCGGACCACTTGTCCAACAGGTCCCACTGGAATACTCTGGCATGGAATCGGCCAAGCTGTATGGCCCCGTAGGCCGCTACCATCTTCCCCAACAACCGAATGCATTGATGGATCGACACTCTTGTTGGTTTCAAAATTTGTTTGACCACTCTCTGGATTTCTAGAGTTTGTTCTACAGGAAGAAAACCCTCTATACTTCTGTGTCCAGTATCATCCCCAAAAAGGACAATCTCGTCGTCGGTTCTAATTGCGACTTTGGAAAGTTCATGATGCAACCGTGTTGTTGGAGCACTGAGAGGAAGAGTGCAATGTTCTGCACCAATCGTTCCCTGGATCTCGCTTTTATCAGGAGATCGTCCAGGTAAGGAATTATATTGACTCCTTGTTGTCGAAGGAGGACCATCATCTCTGCCATCACCTTGGCGAATACGCTCGGTGCCGTGGAGAGTCGGAACGGCAATGTATGGAACTGGTAATGGCAATCCTGTACTGCGAATCTCAGATAAGCTTGGTGAGGAGGATAAATGGGAACATGTAAGTAAGCATCTTTTGTTAGGCGCGGCGGTCTTCGGCCGTGCCCTGACTGAGCAGCGGTCACGGCCGTCGCGCCTCTCTCCTTCCCTGTCCCCCGCACGGCGCCTAGCAACGCCAGGACGCCGTGCGCACGATAGCCGCCGGGTCCCTGGCAACGCAGGACGCCGTGCGTGCAGGGCCGCCGGGTGCATAGCAACGGGGACGCCACAGGTGAACCGCTTTCCCCGTTGCTAAGAATAGTTAATTAGGTTGCTCGTGCGGCAGGGCAGCTGCACGGCAACTAGTAATTAGGGTCTGGGGGCTGGTACTGCTGGCCCTCCTGTTAATGGCCAGCAGGGCCTTTTTATGTGAGCCAGCACACTGCAGCCCCGCCGGTGATAGCTTCTTGTATGCTGTTCCTGCCTTGCAGAACTCTGTTCCTGTCGGCCGTGTTTGGTGGATCTTGCTCCCTGTCCTTTGGTACTTTGGAGGTCCGAAGCCGGTCCTGGGAATCCTTCTAGTCCTTGCGAACCTGTTTGTCATCTGGGGTTCTCGCCCGGTTTCGTGAGTAGCGGCTTCTGCCGCGTGTTGCGGCCTATGCCGCTTAGTGTTTACTTTACTGTGAATTGGTGCATTTGCGGAGGTGTCCGCTTTCACTGTCCTCCCCGGAACTCGGCGGTGCTGTGTAGGGGAGTGGACAGTGGTTTCTTTGTAGTTCTTTTCCTTTGGCGGCGTGCCGCACATACGTTTAGTTTTTAGGTAGTTTATAGCCCCTAGCGTGGTTGTTTCAGTTAGAGGTCCCCTTGTTATTACCCTGTCTCAGTTCACACCTTGTCTCTCTTTAAGACCTGAGGGGGCATCGGAGTTGGGCAGACCTAATCCGCCCTTCAAACGCGGCTGCCATGGGCCCTAGAAACCATAGTCGTTCAGGCGTGAATTGATAACACGGGAAAGACAACGGAGGTAGGGTGCTAAGGGCTATTTCCTTCCCATTTCCCAATCCCAGCATTCCGTCTTGGTGCTCAGGACTCACTACATAAGATCTCCCCTGTCCTGAGCATCAGGATCTTAACATTATCACCGGCCCACAAAAAAAAAAAAAAAAGGGGGGGGGTTTAATTTTTTCCGTTGTATTGGTGGGCCTAGAAATTCGGCCTCATGAATCCGGCAGGTTTAGGGCCAAACCCCAGTCAGCTTTTGGTTAACCAAATACAGGAATTAACTCAGATGGTTCAGGACCTTACTCTTCGGGTGAGATCGCAGGAAGATCTTTTGCGAGCCTCCCCGAGTATGGTTCCAGAACCAAAGATGCATTTACCTGACCATTTTTCGGGTAACCGAAAAAAAAAATTTAATTTTAAGGAAGCTTGTAAGCTTTATTTTCGTTTAAGGCCCCGTTCCTCTGGTACTGAGTCTCAGCGGGTCGGGATTGTGATGTCTCTACTTCAGGGTGATCCACAGACCTGGGCGTTTGGGCTAAGAGCGGATGATGCTGCTTTGTTATCAGTAGATGCCTTTTTTAAATTCTTAGGCCTCTTATATGACGACCCAGATAGAGAAGCATCAGCTGAGAGTCACCTACGTGCCCTTAAGCAAGGCAAAAATCCAGCAGAGGTGTATTGTACCGAATTTCGCCGTTGGTCGAACGACTGTGGCTGGAATGACCCGGCCCTGCGCAGTCAGTTTCGCCTCGGTCTGTCGGAAGTGATTAAAGACAGTCTCCTTCAGTACCCCGCTCCTGAGACTCTAGACAAACTCATGGAGCTCGCTATTAAAATTGATCGTCGTCTCCGAGAGCGGAGGGCTGAAAGAGGAACAACTTTTAGGCCTAATCCATGTGTATATACTTTTCCTGAGGACGTCGAGGAGCCCATGCAAATTGGTCTCTCCCGGCTGTCCCCAGAGGAAAGAACCAGAAGGTTAAGTTCTGGTCTTTGTTTGTATTGTGGTGGTAAGGGACATATCGCACGTAACTGCCCGAACAAGCCGGGAAACGCTCTGACCAAGTGAATTGTGAGGGGGTTCACTTGGGTCTGCAGTTAATCTCCTCTAATAATTCTCTATTAGTTCCGGTAAAGATTTCCTTTGGCAGCCTCAGTTCGTTGGTGTCGGCCTTCGTCGACAGTGGAGCTGCAGGAAATTTTATGGATTTAGCTTGGGCTAAGGCTTTAGGCGTTCCACTGATACCCTTAGATAGTCGTATCACCATGCATGGCTTGGATGGGGGTCCGCTTTCCAATGGGGTTATTACTCACCGCACACCTCCAGTATTGCTAAAAGTGGGGGCCCTACATTCAGAAGAAATAGAATTTTACCTTACACATTGTCCGGCAGTTCCAGTAGTTTTGGGTCACCCCTGGCTTGCCTTTCATAATCCCATCATAGATTGGCGGTCTGGGGAGATTTCCCAATGGGGTCCTTTTTGTGTTAAGGAGTATATTTCCCATCCTGTCCGGGTTGCGGCACTTACCCCAGAACTTATTCCTCTGGAATATCAGGATTTTGCTGATGTGTTCTCCAAGGGAAATGCGGACGTTCTGCCTCCCCATCGGTCCTATGACTGCGCTATAGATTTAGTTCCCGGGGCCACTTTACCTAAAGGGAGATTATATGCCCTCTCCGGGCCAGAAACCACGGCTATGGATAATTATATCCAGGAAAGCCTGAAAAAAGGCTTCATTAGGCCTTCGAAATCTCCTTTGAGTGCAGGATTCTTTTTTGTTGAGAAAAAAGATGGGTCGCTCAGACCATGTATTGATTTTCGGGCTCTGAATAAAATTTCTGTTAAAAACACCTACCCTTTGCCTTTGATTTCAGTACTTTTTAATCAGTTACGCTCTGCCGTTATCTTCTCAAAAATCGAACTTAGAGGAGCTTACAATCTCATCCGAATAAGATCTGGGGATGAGTGGAAGACGGCTTTCAGCACACAGTCGGGTCATTATGAATACCTGGTGATGCCCTTTGGGCTGTCAAATGCTCCTGCGGTATTTCAAGACCTCATCAATGATGTTCTTCGTGACTTTCTTGGAAAGTTCGTTGTCGTTTATTTAGACGACATTTTGATTTATTCTGAGTCTATGGAACAACATATTACCCATGTGCGTCTGGTTCTTCAAAAACTACGGGAGAATCATTTATACGCAATACTAGAGAAATGTGATTTTCACATCACGGAAGTGTCCTTCTTGGGGTATATTATTTCTCCCCAGGGATTTTTCATGGAACCGAAAAAACTCCAGGCCATCCTTAATTGGGCGCAACCCACAAATTTAAAAGCAATTCAGCGCTTTTTAGGGTTTGCAAACTATTATAGGCGGTTCATTCATACCTTTTCTGATTTGGTCGCTCCTATAGTAGCATTGACTAAAAAAGGAGCGGACCCTTCCAATTGGTCGCCTGCAGTCGAGTCTGCCTTTCGGGCCTTAAAGCAGGCCTTTGTCTCGGCTCCTGTTCTCAGGCACCCTAACCCAGAGCTCCCCTTTATAGTCGAGGTAGATGCCTCAGAGGTTGGAGTGGGGGCTATCCTATCTCAGGAAGATCCGGAGTCTCAGGAATTACACCCTTGTGCCTTCATGTCCAGGAAATTCTCCTCCGCAGAATCCAACTATGACGTTGGTAATCGAGAATTGCTGGCAGTTAAATGGGCTTTCGAGGAGTGGAGGCATTGGCTGGAGGGAGCTAGGCATACTATTACAGTGTTTACTGACCATAAGAACCTGCAATATATTGAGTCAGCTAAACGGCTTAATGCTCGGCAGGCACGTTGGGCATTGTTTTTTACTCGTTTCAGGTTTATTAACACTTTCAGGCACGGTTCCAAAAATACTAAAGCTGATGCCCTGTCACGTTGTTTTCTTCCGGTTCACAATAACCATCCTGCTACTACCCCCATAGTTCCATCATCTGTCATCAGGGCAGGCCTCACACAGGATTTATTTACTCAGTTAGTCCAGCTTCAACAGCAGGCTCCTAAACCGACTCCTGCTGATCGTCTCTTTGTCCCTGAATTTCTGAGAGGCACTGTTTTAGCTGAGTTTCATGACAACAAAGTCTCTGGTCATCCAGGTATCACTAAGGTCCACTAAGACCTTGGAGTTAGTGTCTCGCTCGGTGTGGTGGCCTAGTCTTTCTTTAGATGTAAGGGAATTTGTCCATTCCTGTCAGGTTTGTGCACGGCATAAGGTTCCTCGTTCATTGCCGATCGGGCAACTCGTACCTTTAGCCGTTCCTCTCAGGCCATGGTCACATATATCCATGGATTTCGTGGTGGACCTTCCTCTTTCAGCCGGATTTCGAGTCATTTGGGTGGTAGTAGATCGTTTTAGTAAGATAGCTCATTTCCTTGCTCTTCCCCGATTACCCTCTGCTCAAGGGTTGGCAGTCTTGTTTCTCCGTCATGTGTTCAGGCTCCATGGGTTGCCCAGGGATATTGTCTCTGATCGGGGTCCGCAATTCATTGCTCGTTTCTGGAAACGTTTTTGTGCCTCATTAAATATGAAACTCTCTTTAACATCTGGGTACCATCCACAATCTAACGGACAAACCGAACGAGTTAACCAGTCATTAAAACAGTATTTACGGTTGTATTCGGCCAAACTCCAGAATGATTGGTCTGAATTTCTTCCGTTAGCCGTATTTGCTTATAATAACTCTTGTCATTCTTCCACCAAGGAGTCCCCATTATTTTCAGTCTTTGGCTTTCATCCTAGAGCCAACTCTTTTTTTCCTCATTCTCCAGTCTCCTCGTTGACCTTAACCTCCCATCTCAGAACAATTTGGAGAAAGGTGCACCTTGCCTTGAGAAAAGCTGCCTTCCGAGAAAAGAAATTTTCTGATAGGCTCCGACGTCCTTGCACTTTTAAGGTGGGAGATAAGATATGGTTGTCAACTCGCAACGTCAAGCTCTGACAACCTTCGGCTAGACTGGGACCCAAATTTATTGGACCATTCCTTATCATTAAGAAGGTCAACCCAGTTGCTTTTCGGCTACGCTTGCCGAGATCTCTCAAAATTGGCAATACTTTTCACTGTTCTCTTTTGAAACAGTATTTTTCTTCCAGGAGATTTCCTCGGAGGACTTCCCAGGGTAGATCTCCGGTGGATGTTCAGGGGCAACAAGAGTTCTTGGTGGAGAAGGTTTTAGATTCTAAGCTTTCTCGGGGTCGGCTCTATTTTTTGGTCCACTGGAAAGGTTATGGCCCTGAAGAAAGATCTTGGGTGTTGGATAAAGATTTACATGCTCCCAAGCTGAAGAGGATTTTCTTTCAGGAGTTTCCTCAGAAACCTGGCTCTAGGGGTTCTTTAACCCCTCCTCAAGGGAGGGGTACTATTAGGCGCGGCGGTCTTCGGCCGTGCCCTGACTGAGCAGCGGTCACGGCCGCCGCGCCTCTCTCCTTCCCTGTCCCCCGCACGGTGCCTAGCAACGCCAGGACGCCGTGCGCACGATAGCCGCCGGGTCCCTGGCAACGCAGGACTGTTATTGGCCAGCAGGGCCTTTTTATGTGAGCCAGCACACTGCAGCCCCGCCGGTGATAGCTTCTTGTATGCTGTTCCTGCCTTGCAGAACTCTGTTCCTGTCGGCCGTGTTTGGTGGATCTTGCTCCCTGCCCTTTGGTACTTGGAGGTCCGAAGCCGGTCCTGGGAATCCTTCTAGTCCTTGCGAACCTGTTTGTCATCTGGGGTTCTCGCCCGGTTTCGTGAGTAGCGGCTTCTGCCGCGTGTTGCGGCCTATGCCGCTTAGTGTTTACTTTACTGTGAATTGGTGCATTTGCGGAGGTTTCCGCTTTCACTGTCCTCCCCGGAACTCGGCGGTGCCGTGTAGGGGAGTGGACAGTGGTTTCTTTGTAGTTCTTTTCCTTTGGTGGCGTGCCGCACATATACGTTTAGTTTTTAGGTAGTTTATAGCCCCTAGCGTGGTTGTTTCAGTTAGAGGTCCCCTTGTTATTACCCTGTCTCAGTTCACGCCTTGTCTCTCTTTAAGACCTGAGGGGGCATCGGAGTTGGGCAGACCTAATCCGCCCTTCAAACGCGGCTGCCATGGGCCCAAGAAACCATAGTCGTTCAGGCGTGAATTGATAACACGGGTAAGACAACGGAGGTAGGGTGCTAGGGGCTATTTCCTTCCCATTTCCCAATCCCAGCATTCCGTCTTGGTGCTCAGGACTCACTACATAAGATCTCCCCTGTCCTGAGCATCAGGATCGTAACATCTTTCATGTCTACTGACACCATGAAGTCCCCCTCCTCCAGACTGGAAATCACTGCCCTCAGAGATTCCATCATGAACCTTTTCAAGTAGAGATTCAGATTTTTCAGGTTTAAACTCGGTCTGACTGAGCCGTCCGGCTTCGGAACTACGAAGAGGCTTGAATAAAAACCTTCTCCTTGCTGTGACAAGGGTACCAGGACAATGACCTGATCCTGACATAATTTTGCCTTTGTTACTGCCTCTCTTTCTGGCAATGTCGATTTGAAAAATCGGCATGGGGGGACGTCTTGAAACTCTAGTTTGTACCCATGGGACACTATTTCTAAGACCCATGGGTCCAGGCCAGATTGAATCCAGATTTGACTGAAAAGTTTCAGATGCGCTCCCACCCGAGCGGACTCCCGCAAGGGAGCCCCAGCGTCATGCTGCAGATTTGGCAGAAGCAGGGGTAGATGCTCCTGCGATCCGGGAGACACTGCGGATTTCTTTCCTTTTCCCCTTCCCTTACCTGCAAAAAAAGGGGGGAACCTTTGGCCTTTTTATATTTGTTGGGCCGAAAGGACTGCATGTGAGAGTGATGTGTCTTTTTCGCCGGTGTAGGAGCATAAGGCAAGAATGTCGACTTACCTGCGGTAGCCGGCGAGACTAACGCATCCAGCCTATCACCAAACAAGGCCTCACCTTTATAGCCTCCATATTTCTTTTGGAATCTGCATCAGCATTCCACTGGCAAATCCACAACGCCCTCCAAGCCGATACTGCCATGGTAGCGGTTCTTGATCCCAAGAGACCAATATATTTCATGGTTTCTAGTACATATGCAGCAGCGTCTTTGATATGACCTAACGTTAGGAGTATCTCGTCTCCATCTATTGTGTCAATGTCTAATGACAAGTTTTCTGACCACTTTTCAATAGCACTACTCACCCACACACAGACAATGGTAGGCCTGAGTAGCGTCCCATTGGCCACATCAATAGATTACCTCACTAACCTGCGGTCTGTCGGCTCCTTAAGTGAAGCCATTCGAGGAGCAGGGAGAAACACCTTTTCTCTTTTATGACAGGGCCCTGTCTAAAATGTGGGGTGACTCCCACCTTTTGGAAAAAGGTAAGTTGCCTGAATTCCTTTTGGGAAACTGAAATTTATTTTCAGGTTAAATCAGACTCCCTCCAAGAGACTGTTCAACTCCTGAGGTGGAGGGAAAATTATATTACTTCTTTACTAAAGTAAACCCTCTCCCTGTAGTAAAAGAGGGGGCTTCGTAACTTCTAACACCTCCTTTATAGCTAAAACATGTGTTTTGAATGCTTTTTGCTAACTTAGGACCTAGTCCCCTGGAATCACTAGTGTCAACACAGGAATCCGAGTCCGTGTCGGTATCAGTTTGTACTACTTGTTTGTATGTGACCCAGAGGGGTCCCTGTGGATGAACTATTAAAAATCACATCTTCAACAGATTATATTCAGTTTTCTGTATGAGATTCAGTCCAACCTCTTACTGATATGATTTACACTATCATGTAACCTTTCACCCAGTCAGGCTCTTGGTGTCATATTACAACTCTGTGTCCCTAACATGTCTTCCCACAGAGGAAGAATTCCCTGCCTCAGACACATGTGCACAACCACACCACAGACACTCTGGGCTTATAGGGGACAGACTCACAGTAAAATCTGTCAGAGGGACACAGATAGGATTTGCCAGTTCACAACCCAGTGCCAGTAACACAATGTCTGTGAACACAAAATGCCCACCGTCATGCAGCGCTTTTATAATGCTAATCACACAATTATACAGCACCAAATTTACTGTGGCCCCGTTTTGCACCTGATACTTGTTCAGTAGTGGAGGAGGACCAGCGTTGTCTCTGCAGCCTGAGGAGAGAGAGAGAAAATGGCACTGAGCAGTGTGCTGGCTGACTGAGGAGGAAGCTCCACTCTTCAATGGCATGTTTCTCCTCAGCTTTTATGAGGTAATTATTTATACTGGCGGGGGTAGGACTGTGCCTCAGCAACTTATGCCCCTTATTTATGCCAGTTTTCATAGGTTTCATGCTGCCCAGGGCCCCCCCCCCCTGCACCCTGCAGTGCCTGTGTATGTGTGGGCAGCAATGGCGCGCTGCACTCCCGCCAGCCGCACGGTACCTTTAGCCGCCACTTTCTTGATTGAAGATCTGTCTTCTAACACTCACCTGTCTTCTGACTTCTGGCTCTGCAAGGGGGGTGACGGCCGGCTCTGGGAACGAGCATCTAGGCGTACCTAGCGATCAGACCCTCAAGAGCTAATGGTGTCTTGTAGCCAAGAACCAGGGCCTTTAAACTCACTAGAAGTTTAAAGGCTCTGCTTCTCTCCCCTAAGTCCCATGAAGCAGGGAGACTGTTGCCAGCAGTTCTCCCTGAAAATAAAAAAACCTAACATAAGTCTTTTCAGAGAAACTCAGTAGAGCTCCTCAGAGTGCATCCAGTCTGCCTGGGCACATTTCTAAAACTGAGGTCTGGAGGAGGGGCATAGAGGGAGGAGCCAGTTCACACCCTTGAAAAGTCTTAAAGTGCCCATGGCTCCTGCGGAACCGTCTATACCCCATGGTCATGAAATGGACCCCAGCATCCTCTAGGACGTATGAGAAAAAGGAAATCTATTCGAGAGGTCATAGAATAGTGTTATATTTACTGTCACCCCTGCATCCACCTTGTTTATCTGGACCATCTCCACTGAGGACTCCACCAAAACACAGATCAACGGGTGCCAAAAGGGCAGTGGTGTATCTACAATCTCCATGGGTGGCAGAGACCACAGCGTGTATCAGGCATCACTGACACATGGGTTTTCAGCTCCTCTGTGCTGCTGGCCGAGGCTTTTACCCTTCTGCTCCTCTGGAGGTTTCTGTCCTCCCTGAGCTCGCCTTAGGACACCTGCGTTATGGTTTGACAGGTGTACCGCCCCACCTGTAACTGTCCCACACTGTGTGGATGTGGTAGCTGGGAAAAAGAACAATATTGCTTTGGTATATAATCAGTCATTGCATTGAAAACTACAGTATTTATGGATCTCCCATTGCACCCTGTGAATAAAGAGACAATTAGGTTATTATTGCACACCTGTGAAGGTCATACTAATACCCCTTTCACATTGCACAAATAACCCAGTATCGACCCGGTATATTGCTGGGGTCGACGCGGTTCACTGCGGTGTGAAAGGGCCCATGGCCAATTCCTGGGTTGCCTGACACTTTTTTTCTTTAAATTATTGATATCCAAGATGGGAAAACTCCACAATCTCACAATCACAAGTTCTGGCTGTTTCAGTTCTTCATAGAAAACTAAGCAGTAGTTGGAGAAATGTAATACTCAGACCCCCCAAAAATGTTATAAATACCAAGAACATAAACATTGTAGACCAAATAAGATAGATTGTATTGGTGAAAACAACCCCCCCAAGACCTCAACAAATATTCTTCTGTTTTTGACCTCTTCAAATTGTAAAATGGACCTATATTTTCTGCTGTGCTGTGCAGCTAACTTAATATAGTCTAGATCACAGGTTCTCAAAACTCAGTCCTCAGGACCCCACACAGTGCATGTTTTGTAGGTATCCCAGCAGGTGCACAGGTGTATTCATTACTCACTGGCACATTTTAAATGGTCCACAGGTGGAGCTAACTATTTTACTTGTGATTCTGTGGGGAGACCTGTAAAACATGCACTGCGTGGGATCCTGAGGACCGAGTTTGAGAACCTGTGGTGTAGATCTACGGAATGGGATGCAGGTAAAATGCCGTCTGTCAGGATCCCGGCATTCAGGATACCGACGCCGAAATCCTGACAGCCGTCAATGCCGACAGCCGGAATCCTGGTGCACCAGAGCTATGCCCACTCATGGGTGTCCATGACATCCATAGAGTGGGAATAGATCCTGTGGGGAGCGCAGCGAGCCCGGAAGGGGATTCTTAGTACTCGCCCCGCTGCCGGCATTCTAGCAGGCAGGATGCCGCCGTCGGGATATAGACAGCCGGCATCCTGCCCGCCGCTATAACATATGTAACCCTGCTGAATGAGCTAACAAATTTCTGGATACCGACACTATGCTAACGACTCAGATCTTGACAACCTCTTTGCATTCTCAAGTGATAATAATGTGATGCCTGTGTGCTGTGGCTTTATTGTACTTGCATACTTTTATACTTTTGCATTCTTGTTTATACTTCTCAATAAAAAAATGTTATATAGTTATATTTCATTGGTAACAATGCTTGGCTATAAAGATGTTAAAACTGTGATTCTCATCAATCAAGTTAGCAAACAAATCAACACCATCGATGAGAAAGCCTCATTTACCAATCCCCATGCACCATGTCTATCATGTGCCTTAAGTCAAGTCTGCAAAGCCACCTTCATATTGCAGTCCACATTAAGATCCCATGATGCCACTGGAGGCACAAATGGAGGTTGGATGTGCAACACGCCTTTCACGAAAGTCTGAACTTCTGGAAGGGAGGCCAATTGTTTCTGAAAGAAAACCGATAAGGCCGAAATCTGTACCTTAATTGAGCCCAATTTTAGGCCCGCATCCACACCTGCTTGTAGAAAATGGAGAAAACGTCCTAGCCGAAATTCTTCCGTAGGAATCCCCTTTGATTCACACCAAGAAACATATCTTCTCCAAATACGGTGGTAATGTTTAGACGTTACCCCTTTTCTGGCCTGAATAAGTGTTGGAATACCCTTACGGGATAGGATTTTGCGCTCAACCGCCATGCTGTCAAACATAGCCGCGGTAAGTCCTGATACACGCACGGCTCCTGTTGTAACAGGTCCTCGCGCAGAGGAAGAGGCCAGGGATCTCCTATGAGTAATTCCTGAAGATCTGGATACCAAGCCCTCCTTGGCCAGTCTGGGACAATGAGGATCGCCTGGATCTTTGTTCTTCTTATGATCTTTAGAATCTTTGGAATGAGAGGAAGTAGAGGGAATACATACACCGACTGAAACACCCACGGTGTCACCAGTGCATCCACTGCAATTGCTGGAGGGTCCCTTGACCTGGAACAATATCTCTGAAGCTTCTTGTTGAGACGAGATGCCCAAAGACTGGATATCTGCACACTCATAATATGTTGTTTATTATATTATCTGTGAGTGTAGGTGGTTCATCACCGTCCACTCACTTGGTGAACCCCTAATATTATATCACATATATTATTTAGTATATATTGTCAGGGGGTGCTGTCAACTACAGTATATTGAGACAAGAGTGTGGGAGGGAGGAAAAAAGAAAGGAAATCTGTATTGTTGACGCACTTAAAGAGTATGAGTTTATTTAAAACATAACCTTTATTCGACATACATTAAAATACGTTTATATATTTGTCCTGAGCTACCGTGAAACATAAGAGTTAAAATCACAATACCAACGAATAAGTGAAAAGATTGAAAAAATAAGTGAATAAAGAGTTAAAAAGCGTGTCCGTGTGTGTTTCTCATTTAATTGCTGGAAGTTGTTGTAATAACTTGTGTATTAATTATCTCTATCCAATATAATGAGGATTTATCACAAGTTATTAATGTTTAGAACCCACTGTACTGTATTAATAATTCAGACAGGCAGACTTCATGTGTGTATATTCTTCACTTCATAGAGGTTATCAGCTAGAGGATACTCTCCAGATGCGGAGACTACAGGGTCAAATATGTGTATATATATAGGAGGTTACAAAGTATAACAACTTAGCTGCGGATATTTCTGGTAGATGACTCTTAGAAGCCGGACATGTAAAGGAGAGATAAAATTGACATAGTGTGTACTGTTTTTAAATTTCCACAGGTGTTTAAAAAACAGTTTATAGGAACTGTGCAGGTTCCAAATTTATAGTAAAAAACTATGTTAGTTGGGGGGCGTGGCCTGGACGGGCATGGAGTAGCACTTGCATAGTGCAGCTCTCCAGCCAATTCATCCTAATATATATCCTGTATTCCCCCCCTGGGTCTGATACTGGGGCCATAGGTGTGTGAATACCTCCTGCCCCCCCTGGGAAGAGTTGAACCTGCTGCCTTTGTCTGTGGGGGTGCTGGAGCCTGTTGTACCGGTGGGCCCTGGTCTACGCTGGGACTGCTGCTGCCCCGTGTTCTAACCGGAAGTTCGGCTTCTTCTCTCCCCTCCGCGCCGCCGCCCGCTGTGACCAGCCGAACACTGAAGAGACGGGGGCGCCGCGCTCTCCCTGCTGCTTCGTCTGCCACCTGCTGTGACCAGGGGAAGTCCTGCTGGGCTTCCTGCATCGCCGTGCCGGGGAGGACTCGCGCTGTGCGGGGGACCGGAAGTGCGGCTCCCGCTACCCACCGCCGCCCGCTGCAGCCAGCCGAGACCTCCAGGACACGGATCACGGGACTGGGCTGCCTCCTGTGTGAAGTCTGGAGGGGAGAGAGGCCATCCTGCGCACCACCGACTGCTTACCAGCCCCTGTCGCCATTTCATGGACCTCATGCTGCTATGTGGCCCCAGTCGCGCTGGAATCAGGTACATGGGGCGCACATTGATTAAGGTGGGGAGAGCTACCACCTGAAGTCTTGGCTGGACTGGCTGGGAAATCACTGGGCTGCATATACCCCTTTTTGCCTGCATCCCTCCTCTGGCTCATTAACCTGGCCCAACTCATTTGTGGTGAGAGTTTCCCTGCTGCATCTGGAGGCTCCTGCCGGGGGATTGATTATATACACCCCACAGAGCTGTCTGGAGGTGGCAACCCCTGTATTCCTTCTTAGGTGGACACTGCATTAACTCTGGGGACTTTTGCTCTGTTGTTTATTCTACATATATATATCTACATACACTCTTGCACCCACTGGCCGGTGTATAAGGTGGTGGTGAGGGCGCCCCTCCTCGCCTGCAATTGTTGTAAATTATCCTGCAGACTAGAGGGACCACCAACCTGTTGTCCAAAATGGTGAAGGGCCGCCAGACTGGCGCTAATACGGGAGCGATGGATAAATTTGTTCGTGACCCTGGCCCTCAGCAGCGAAGGGGAGAGACTGTAAGACCTGAGGCATCACCCCCATCCCCTGCATACAGTTCCGCCTCTTCTGACCCTCCAGATGCCGCACTGCAGAGAATACTGGATGCGGTGACTGCCAGTGAAGCGCGCCTATCTGATAAAATTGGGCAAGTACAATCTGATCTCTCCATTATTCATCAGGATCTTCAGCGGGTGAGAGAGAGAGTGGGAGAGGCTGAGACCCGTATATCTAATGTTGAAGACTCTGTTGGCCCGCTGGGTCGTCGCACCGATGCTTTAGAATCTCAGATGACAGATGTGCGCAAAAAGCTGACAGACATGGAGGGACGTCTGCGGCGTAATAATGTCCGATTCATTGGTCTGCCCGAGAAAGAAGAGGGATCAGCTCCTGAAGAATTCCTCGTAAAATGGCTCCGGGATGCCTTTGGATCTGAGGAGTTTTCGCCCTACTTCACCGTCGAACGGGCCCATAGAGTTCCGATGCGCCCACTGCCTCCAGGGGCCCCACCACGCACTTTTATTGCTAAGTTCCTCCACTTCCGTGATCGGGACGCCGTGCTGAGGCTGGCTCGTACCAAGGGCCCGCTGATATGGAATGGGTCACCTATATCAGTATTCCCGGATTTCGCAGTGGATGTGCAAAAGGAAAGGGCTCAATTCCTGCCGGTCAAGAGGAGACTCCGTGAACTTGACCTATCATATGCCATGCTCTTCCCGTCCAAGCTGCGGGTGGTGGCCGATGGGGAAACAAGATTCTTCACAACTCCTCGTGAGGCCATGGTCTGGCTGGACAGGCGGTTCCCAGCGAGGCGTGCCCTTGCAGACCCGTGAATCTCCGGTCTGACTCTAATGCTGACTATCTCATGTGTTGTCATTTATTATGGTAGCTTTATATAAGTCAGCTACCCTGGGATGCGGAGGTGGGTGATAGATGAGGGGGCCCACTGTATCCCTGCTATTATGTACCCACGGTTAAGACAGGGTATGTGATTATTAATTTGCCTACTCTGATATCCTGGGTATGCTCTTGAACTTATCCTAGTTTTGGCGGGTGTTTTTTCGTTGGGGGGGGGGGGGTGTTTATATTTCAGGCTTGATATGCCTGGCTTTTGATATCCGTGGTTGTTTTACTCTGGGTATTGAAAGACCTAGGGGGTGGATTTTATGATTTCCCCTCCTTTTTTCGGGGGGGTGATGGTTGGTGGCTGGAGGCTATCTCTATTTCTCCCGAGAGTCATTATATTCTTGGCCCCGATTAAGGAGTGTTTGCACCAGTGAATGGTGCTACAAGGTCTGTTTCTTTTTGATTTTTAAGTGTTCGTATTGAGTTTTGGGATCCAAGTATGCTGCATGTTGGGGGTGGTATACAGGGAGGGGGGTGGGGGAAGGCTCTGGGTAGTAGTTATTGTTTGCATGGAAGTGTACGATGTGAATGGATAAGGTATGTGGCTGTACTACTGAGGTGTTGGTGTCTAGTAACTGAATCTGCGCATGGCAGAAATGGCTGGCCGCGAGGTGTTACATTTATTTTATCTAGAATGCAATATGACGGGGATTAAAGTGCTAGCGTGGAATGTACGGGGGCTCAATGATAGAGTTAAGAGGTCCCTGGTACTCCGACAGCTCAAAAGCTATGCCGCTGATGTTATTTGCCTTATGGAAACACACCTGGTGGGGAGTAAGATTCTTTCACTAAAAAGACCATGGGTGGGATGGGCATACCACTCCATGCACACTTCAGCCTCTCGGGGGGTATCAGTCCTTATTAAGCGGACCGTCCCCTTTGTGCTGGAGTCTATGCAGACGGACCCATGGGGGAGATATGTGTTTTTGAAATGTAGACTCTCTTATGTCCCAGTCCTCCTTCTAGCTGTGTATGTGCCTCCCCCCTACTCTCCTGATGTTCTTAAGAAAGCTGCTGGGTTTATGGCCTCATACCCTGGGATATCGGTTATTTGCCTCGGGGATTTCAATAATGTGCTAGATGCGGAGATGGATAGGCTCTCTGTGTCTTCACCTGTTATACGTCCTGGGAAATCCACTTTTGCAAATGTGGTGTCGGGGCTGGGCCTGGTCGATCCTTGGAGACTGAGACACCCGTCTCTCAAACAATACTCCTGTTTCTCTCACTCCCATTCTTCGTTCTCCAAGATTGACCTGGCCCTCCTCTCGATTGACATGGTTCCCCGGGTTGGTAGTATTAGATATGAGACTAGGGGTATATCAGACCACTCCCCTGTGACTCTTACCTTGGACCTTAATTGTTCTAGGGGCCAAGCTGTATGGAAATTTAACCCATTTTGGCTCGTTCATATGGGGGATGGTTCTGACCTAGTGGCCGCATGGCGGGAATTCTTTGATTTGAACAGTGCCGAAACGGCTATCTCTACTTTATGGGACACGTTTAAAGCCTTTATGCGGGGGAGTTTGATTAAGCGAGTATCTAGTTTGAAGTCCTTCTATAAGCGACGGGAGGCGGAGTTGGAGGCCCAGAGTGTCGCTGCAGAATTGCAGTACTTACAGGATTCCTTGGATAGCTCTAAGTTGGCCTGGTTATCGGCTCAGAGAGACTGGAGGGATTATCTAATGGAGAAGACTCAGCATAGACTTCTTTTCTCAGCACATGCTTTTTACGCTACTGGGGACAGGCCGGGGTCATACCTGGCCTCCTTGGCCCGGGGGGACAGACCTAATAATGTGGTGGTTGAGATAGTGAACTCTGATGGCGAATCCCTGACTCAGACTCCACAGATAGCGGCTGAATTTGTATCCTATTATAGCCGTCTGTACGAATCTAAAATGGAATGCACTCAGTCGCATCTAAATGAGTATCTAGACAGTATTTGTTTTCCCACTCTTTCTAGCGAGGCCTGTGGCCTATTGGAGGCGCCTATATCTTCCGATGAAATTATGGCTGCTATTAACGCCTCCCCTAGTGGTAAAGCCTCGGGCTTAGATGGAATACCTTCTGAGGTATATAGGCAACACCTGGATTTCTTTGTCCCCCGACTACTTGAGTTATATGGCCAGATTTTTGCGCAGGAGTCTCTCCCCCCATCTATGGCGGAGGCAGTGATAGTGGTCCTGCCCAAGCCTGACAAGGATCTTAAGAAAGTTGAGTCCTATCGCCCTATATCCCTCTTGCCCACGGATATAAAAATATTGGCTAAAGTGCTGGCGGGCAGATTAAACTCCGTTATCTCTCACATTATACACCCGGACCAGACGGGGTTTATGCCCAATAAATCGACCTCCATTAACCTTAGACGTCTGTTTACCCATCTACAACTCCCCCACAAGGACCCCGCCTCCTCCATAGTCGTCTCATTAGATGCCGCTAAGGCTTTTGACTCGGTGGAGTGGGCCTATCTGTTTGAAGTTATGAGTAGATTCGGTATAGGCCCAAATTTCATTAAATATGTTCAATTGATGTATTCCTCTCCCTCGGCGAGGGTGGCGGTTAATGGTTTCGTATCTCACTCCTTCCCCTTATCTAGAGGTACACGTCAGGGCTGCCCACTGTCCCCTACTCTGTTTGCTATGGCCATTGAACCCCTTGCGTGCCTTCTGAGGGCGGATGCTGGGATATCTGGTTTTAAGGTGGGTGCCCGTGAGGACAGGGTGGCCTTATACGCTGATGACGTCTTGCTGTTTGTGAGTCGCTATGCTGAGTCTATGCCTAGGATTCTGGAAATTATTGCTGGGTTCGGGCGATACTCTGGGCTCCTGATTAATTGGGAGAAATCCTCCATTATCCCACTCCAGGGCGCGGTTCCTGCCTCCCCGTTGGTGGCTCTTCCGCTGCGTTGGGTAGACTCCTTCAAATATCTGGGCATTTGGGTGTCTAATGACCCTCAAACATTCTCCTCCCTAAATATTGACCCACAAATAACATATCTTCGTAGTCGGGTGAAGGCATGGGGAAAATTACCTCTAACGGTCACGGGGAGGGTTAATATGGTAAAAATGGTTTTCCAGCCCAAACTTCTATATGTCCTGCAGCACTCTCCCGTTTATATTCCGCAGAAGATTTTTAAACAAATAAATGGGTTACTCTCCTCCCTGGTGTGGGCTAGTAAGCGGGCACGTTTGAAATTAGATACTCTGACCAGGGCATGTGAAATGGGGGGTTTGGCTCTACCCAATTTCCGTTTCTACTATTATGCGGCGCAGCTGACGTATGTTTGGGAGTGGGTTACCGATCTTGATGCCCTGGCCTTGCACTCGCTGATGCTGCACCATGATTATCCTGGGGGCTCCCCAATACAGCTACTCCTCTGTGGTAGCGTCAAAATGTCCACAATGCCACTGATTAAACAATCCATCCTAATATGGAGGCTGGTGCACTCTGCGATGCGCGGCCACGGTGTCGATCCTGATACCCCACTGGATAATGCTTACGGGTTGCCGGAACTGTGTCAGCTCCAGGTCCGGGAGGTTTGGGGTAATTGGGGTGTGCATTCCCTAGGACAACTGTATAGTGATGGGACCCTTACCTCATTCCAACAACTTCAACAGGCACATAATGTCCCCTCGGGGTTCTTTTTTAGATTCCTTCAGCTGAGACACGCTTTGGCTGCCCAATTTCCAAATGGCCCTCCGGCCCTCATTGACTCCCCGGTCAAATTAATGTTGCAAACGCTGGACTCGGGACACCAGGTCTCTAAGATATATGGCCGTATTCTCCGGATGCATCATATGGACCCTCTAGCTGTTCTCCGGGGCAAGTGGGAGACTGATGTGGGTGTGTTATCAGACGATGCATGGAGTGCTGCTATGGGAGCCCATCGGATCTCCACTTCCTCTGTTAGATACCAGCAAATACAATTATACATTCTGCATAGAGTGTATATGACCCCGGTGAGGCTGGCACATATTGGGGGGTCTCATGACTCACGGTGCCCCAAATGCGGAGCTGTGGGTGCCGACTTCTGGCATCTCCTATGGGTATGCCCTGGCGTGTCTCGGTTCTGGACGGCTGTTATACGCACCATATGTGATACGGGTGTTCCCGCCTCCGTATGTACGCCTGCACTGTGTACGCTGCTGATTGTGGATGAAGAGGCTTTAGACCCACCTAGCAGGCGATATGTTACCAATCTATGTGCTTTAGCTAGGGTCTGTATAGCCCGGTTGTGGCTAGCAGGGGAGGCCCCGGCACTGAAGGCCTGGATATCCCTGGTCAACGAAACTATCGCACACGAAAAATTTGTGTTCCTGGCGAGGAAGGTAGAAAGGAAATTGTCCATGATCTGGGGCAGGTGGATAGATTCTAGATATTTCAAGGATAGATAAAGTATAGATGAGTATTTCTCTCCTTATTTTATGGAAGAACTGTGTGGGGGTGGACACCCTCGCGGCCGGCCATGCTGTGTTATATTAGGTATTGTTGTGCCTCTTCTGCAATACTTCTGTCTATATCGGAAGTGATATGTTTATGGATTGTTACTTTCAGACACCGATAATCTGTGACTGTGTGATTTACGAGACAATATATTCACTCAATGCCTTATCAATATCATATATGTACAGCTGTTCACACGCTTTATGTGCGTGTATGTAATTGTTCGTTATGTTTGTGTAAATTGTCAATGTTTACTTTGAAAATCCAATAAAAACTATTGAATTTAAAAAAAAAAAACTATGTTAGTTAAAAACAATAGTTTAATAAACACACTCCTGCCATACATGCAGGTTACATACATAGACAAAACAGTAAAAAAGTTTTAAGGACATATATAGCAGCTGATTCAATTCTAAATGCAGGTATTAATCGTACAATATTAAGAAGTATAGCAGGCTTATCTGTCCACATATATAGTTTTCGGATTAGATTTCATCCGTAAATGCAAGTATCAAACGTACAAGATAAAAGGTAAAAACATGGCTTATCTGTCCACGAATGGGAAGTCAAAGGGGTGAGCATCCAGTCCCTGTCCCTGTCCCTGGGACAGGGACTGGATGCTCACCCCTTTGACTTCCCATTCGTGGACAGATAAGCCATGTTTTTACCTTTTATCTTGTACGTTTGATACTTGCATTTACGGATGAAATCTAATCCGAAAACTATATATGTGGACAGATAAGCCTGCTATACTTCTTAATATTGTACGATTAATACCTGCATTTAGAATTGAATCAGCTGCTATATATGTCCTTAAAACTTTTTTACTGTTTTGTCTATGTATGTAACCTGCATGTATGGCAGGAGTGTGTTTATTAAACTATTGTTTTTAACTAACATAGTTTTTTACTATAAATTTGGAACCTGCACAGTTCCTATAAACTGTTTTTAAACACCTGTGGAAATTTAAAAACAGTACACACTATGTCAATTTTATCTCTCCTTTACATGTCCGGCTTCTAAGAGTCATCTACCAGAAATATCCGCAGCTAAATTGTTATACTTTGTCTGTTTTACTATCACATTTTTATTCACGAAGAGTGATTCACCAACACTATTAGGCGCTTTTTATACTTCATTTTTTTATATTTATCTTCATATTGTTTAAGAGCTGCCACTTACTTATTTGTGAGGAGTGTTAGGCCTGACCATATAGTCATTATATTCCTCTGTTTTAGGGGGTCTTATTGAATTTACCTAGGCGCTATCCTCTATTGTTTTACATATATAGGAGGTTAGTTACATTCATGTATTCTTGATATGATCTCAATTTCCTATAGTTAGAATCACAGGTCTCTATGCAAGATATAGATCTCTATATATCAGGAGTCCTTCACATTAATCATCTATACCTATGCAAAGTACACTGTACATGTGAGCCAGATCACCCTCAAAGGTTATAGTGATATCCTCCCCTTGGAAGGCAGCCAACATGTGTTAGGGGTATGGCAGCCCCAATTTTACAATAAGTTGTTGAAATTCAAAAGTATTGTAGCTTTGATTATGTTTAGAGGTTAAGCAGCCTCATTTTACTGTAAAAAGTTACTTATGTTAAGGGTATAATAACCCAATTTATGAGAGGCAGCTAATGTACATTAGGGGTGTGGCAGCCCCACTTTTATAAGAATTGTTGATGTTCATGGGGTATGTTGGTCCCAATTATGTTTAGGGGTTTGGCAACCCCACTTTTCCCAGGAATAACTTATATAAACATTAGGGGTATGGCAGCCCCAATTTTATAAGGGATTGCTGATGTTCTAGGGGTATATTAGCCCCAATTCTATTCTAGGGGTTTAGCAGCCCCACTTTTCTAGGAAATTGCTTCTCTTAGGGGTGTAGCAACCCCAATTTTCTAGAGAGCAATCTGCTTATAGACGCAGCTTATTTCCTGTACATTTGTATCAAAGCTCTGGATGTAAAGTGGCCCATACACAGTAGACCAATATGAATGAAAATAAAGATTGACAAGTATAGCGTTTTTATTAAATATTCATATAGTGTAATACATATATATGATTGTACTCAAGCTACCTCTAACATAGAAAAATTAATCAGTCGTTTCTAGTAAATTTATTACATCTATCGGAAATCCTGATATATAGCCAATCTGTGAAAGGACCTATATAGGTGTCTTTAAGAGATATGTATCATAATATCATGTATTTCAATTGTCACTTATATCCTAGTCAGATCATTGTGACTGTTCTGATATTCATGTGTGTTATAGGGTTTAGAATTTTAACATAGCTTTTATTGCTGATAGCTGTTTCACTAATCTTTTGGAATATATAGCTATCACCTGGCTCCTATGTGTTGCCAATTAAATTGCTACAATATGTTATATTCAATGTATTGAGTTAAGCATCACTGTTTCTGGCTTTACAAATTTGCCAACTCACTTCTATGTAGCAATATTGTGTTAGTCTTATCTCAGCTTCTAAATTCGATAGAAATGTTGCAATCATAAACAGTTACAACTGCTGCTGAGATTTGTAGCTATTGGCACAGTGTCTGAGATTACTGACACATCTCCAGCTGTCCAAGCAGTTGGAGTGGGTTAGGCTGCAGCTTAATACAGTCTCCATAAACTTGAGGACTGTTATTTGTCACTCTATTTCAAATTGATATCTATATATTAAGTAATACTTATCTTATCCTACAATCTATGTATTCAGCCCTATGCAGTCTCATATCCCTATCACTGGGAACTTGCGGCTGACCTCCTATAATTATTCTGACGTTGCTCCCTGACGAAGCTGCTACTAAGCAGTGAAACACGCGTGTAGGGCACAGCGTGTCCACGTGTGTCTTAATGTCAAATGATTAATATAGATACTATGATTTGAGAATATCAGTTGGAAGTTTGTGTAATAGGGAACCTTTACCAATAGAGGGTTGAAGATTGAGATTCATTACATGCAGGGCTATGATGCCGCTAGAAGAATAATTATAGGAGGTCAGCCGCAAGTTCCCAGTGATAGGGATATGAGACTGCATAGGGCTGAATACATAGATTGTAGGATAAGATAAGTATTACTTAATATATAGATATCAATTTGAAATAGAGTGACAAATAACAGTCCTCAAGTTTAAGGAGACTGTATTAAGCTGCAGCCTAACCCACTCCAACTGCTTGGACAGCTGGAGATGTGTCAGTAATCTCAGACACTGTGCCAATAGCTACAAATCTCAGCAGCAGTTGTAACTGTTTATGATTGCAACATTTCTATCGAATTTAGAAGCTGAGATAAGACTAACACAATATTGCTACATAGAAGTGAGTTGGCAAATTTGTAAAGCCAGAAACAGTGATGCTTAACTCAATACATTGAATATAACATATTGTAGCAATTTAATTGGCAACACATAGGAGCCAGGTGATAGCTATATATTCCAAAAGATTAGTGAAACAGCTATCAGCAATAAAAGCTATGTTAAAATTCTAAACCCTATAACACACATGAATATCAGAACAGTCACAATGATCTGACTAGGATATAAGTGACAATTGAAATACATGATATTATGATACATATCTCTTAAAGACACCTATATAGGTCCTTTCACAGATTGGCTATATATCAGGATTTCCGATAGATGTAATAAATTTACTAGAAACGACTGATTAATTTTTCTATGTTAGAGGTAGCTTGAATACAATCATATATATGTATTACACTATATGAATATTTAATAAAAACGCTATACTTGTCAATCTTTATTTTCATTCATATTGGTCTACTGTGTATGGGCCACTTTACATCCAGAGCTTTGATACAAATGTACAGGAAATAAGCTGCGTCTATAAGCAGATTGCTCTCTAGAAAATTGGGGTTGCTACACCCCTAAGAGAAGCAATTTCCTAGAAAAGTGGGGCTGCTAAACCCCTAGAATAGAATTGGGGCTAATATACCCCTAGAACATCAGCAATCCCTTATAAAATTGGGGCTGCCATACCCCTAATGTTTATATAAGTTATTCCTGGGAAAAGTGGGGTTGCCAAACCCCTAAACATAATTGGGACCAACATACCCCATGAACATCAACAATTCTTATAAAAGTGGGGCTGCCACACCCCTAATGTACATTAGCTGCCTCTCATAAATTGGGTTATTATACCCTTAACATAAGTAACTTTTTACAGTAAAATGAGGCTGCTTAACCTCTAAACATAATCAAAGCTACAATACTTTTGAATTTCAACAACTTATTGTAAAATTGGGGCTGCCATACCCCTAACACATGTTGGCTGCCTTCCAAGGGGAGGATATCACTATAACCTTTGAGGGTGATCTGGCTCACATGTACAGTGTACTTTGCATAGGTATAGATGATTAATGTGAAGGACTCCTGATATATAGAGATCTATATCTTGCATAGAGACCTGTGATTCTAACTATAGGAAATTGAGATCATATCAAGAATACATGAATGTAACTAACCTCCTATATATATACACATATTTGACCCTGTAGTCTCCGCATCTGGAGAGTATCCTCTAGCTGATAACCTCTATGAAGTGAAGAATATACACACATGAAGTCTGCCTGTCTGAATTATTAATACAGTACAGTGGGTTCTAAACATTAATAACTTGTGATAAATCCTCATTATATTGGATAGAGATAATTAATACACAAGTTATTACAACAACTTCCAGCAATTAAATGAGAAACACACACGGACACGCTTTTTAACTCTTTATTCACTTATTTTTTCAATCTTTTCACTTATTCGTTGGTATTGTGATTTTAACTCTTATGTTTCACGGTAGCTCAGGACAAATATATAAACGTATTTTAATGTATATCGAATAAAGGTTATGTTTTAAATAAACTCATACTCTTTAAGTGCGTCAACAATACAGATTTCCTTTCTTTTTTCCTCCCTCCCACACTCTTGAGACGAGATGCCATCATGTCTACTCGAGGAACCCCCCAACGACTTGTCACCTCTGCGAAGACTTCTTGGTGGAGGCCCCACTCTACTGGATGGAGATCGTGTCTGCTGTGGAAGTCTGCTTTCCAGTTGTCCACTCCTGGAATGAAGATCGCTGACAGAGCGCTTGTATGCTTTTCCGCCCAGCGGAAAATCCTTGTGGCTTCTGCCATTGCCGCTCTGCTTTTCGTTCCGCCCTGACGGTTTATGTACGCTACTGCTGTTACATTGTCGACTGGATCAGTACAGGCAGATCTCGAAGAAGATGTTCCGCAGGCAGAAGACCATTGTAAATGGCCCTTAACTCCAGAACATTTATGTGGAGACAAGTTTCCTGACTTAACCATTTTCCTTGGAAGTGTTCTCCCCTTGTGACTGCCCCCCAGCCTCGGAGGCTTGCATCCGTGGTCACTAGGATCCAGCCCTGTATCCCGAACCTGCGCCCCTCTAGGAGGTGAGAACTGTGCAGCCACCACAAGAGTGATACCCTGGTCTTGGAAGACAGGATTATCCTCCGGTGCATGTGTAGGTGGGACCCGGACCACTTGTCCAACAGGTCCCACTAGAACAACCTGGCATGGAACCTGCCAAACTGAATGGTCTCGTAGGCCGCAACCATCTTCCCCAGCAACCGAATGCATTGATGGATGGACACTCTTGCTGGTTTCAGAATTTGTTTGACCAGACTCTGAAGTTCCAGAGCCTTTTCTACTGGAAGAAAGACTCTCTGTAGTTCTGTGTCCAATATCATTCCCAAAAACGACAACCGCGTCGTCGGAATCAACTTTGATTTTGGTACGTTTAGGAGCCAACCATGTTGCTGAAGAACTGTCAGGGAGAGTGCAACTTTTGCACCAACTGGTCCCTGGATCTTGCCTTTATCAGGAGATCGTCCAAGTATGGGATAATCGTGACTCCTTGCTTGAGAAGAAGAACCATCATCTCCGCCATCACTTTGGTGAAAATCCTCGGAGCCGTGGACGGACCAAACGGCAACATTTGAAATTGGTAATGACAATCCTGAACTGCAAACCTCAGGTAAGCCTGATGCGGAGGATACATGGGAACATGTAAGTAGGCATCCTTTATGTCCACCGACACCATAAAATCCCCTTCCTCCAGACTGGAGATCACTGCTCGGAGAGACTCCATCTTGAATTTAAATTTCTTAGGTAGAAATTTAGGGATTTCAGGTTTAAGATTGGTCTGACCGAGCCGTCCGGCTTCAGGACCACAAACAGACTCAAATAAAAGCCTTCTCTCTGTTGTGACTGGGGAACCCTGACGATAACTTGATTTTGACACAACTTTTGTATTGCGTCGCAAACTACCTCCCTGTCCGGAAGAGAAGCTGGTAAGGCCGATTTGAAAAAACGGCAGGGGGGAACATCTTGAAACTCCAGCTTGTACCCTTGGGATACTATTTGTAAAACCCATGGGTCTAGGTCCGAATGAACCCAAAACTGACTGAAGAGTTTGAGATGCGACCCCACCGGTGCGGATTCCCGCATAGGAGCCCCAACGTCATGCGGTGGAATTAGCAGAAGCCTGGGAGGACTTCTGCTCCTGGGAGCCTGACAAGGCTGGTGATCGTTTACCTCTTCCCCTTCCTCTAGTAGCAAGGAAGGAAGAGCCTCGGCCCTTTCTGTATTTATTGGGCCGAAAGGACTGCATCTGATAGTGATGCGTTTTCTTTTGTTGTGGAGGAACATAAGACAAAAAACTAGTTTTATGGTAAGAACTTACCTTTGTTAAAACTCTTTCTGTGAGGTACACTGGGCTCCACAAGGAATGGACAATGGAGTGTAGAGTAGGATCTTGATCCGAGGCACCAACAGGCTCAAAGCTTTGACTGTTCCCAGAATGCATAGCGCCGCCTCCTATATCACCCCGCCTCCCTGCACACGATCTCAGTTTTTAGTTAACCAGTCCAATGCAGTAGCAGGAAAAGAGACGACAACGGTTAGCAGCCACAACACCGCATTCTCACGACAGGAGACGTGTCAGCGGCTAATGCCATACCAACCCAAAGAAGCTAAGTGCGTCAGGGTGGGCGCGTTGTGGAGCCCAGTGTACCTCGCAGAAAGAGTTTTAACAAAGGTAAGTTCTTACCATAAAACTCGTTTTCTGCTGTGGGGTACACTGGGCTCCACAAGGAATGGACAATGGGGATGTCCTAAAGCAGTTCCTTATGGGAGGGGACGCACTGTAGCGGGCACAAGAACCCAGCGTCCAAAGGAAGCATCCTGGGAAGCGGCAGTATCAAAGGCATAGAACCTTATGAACGTGTTCACAGAGGACCACGTAGCCGCCTTGCACAATTGATCAAGGGTCGCACCACGTTGGGCCGCCCAAGAAGGTCCAACAGACCGAGTAGAATGGGCCTTAATGTGATCAGGAGCAGAGAGACCAGCCTTCACATAAGCATGTGCAATCACCATTCTAATTCATCTGGCCAGAGTTTGCTTGTGAGCAGGCCAGCCCCGTTTGTGAAATCCAAACACAACAAAAAGAGAATCAGATTTCCTAATAGGAGCAGTTCTCTTCACATAGATACGGAGAGCCCGTACCACATTCAAAGACCGCTCTTTGGGAGACAGATCAGGAGAAACAAGTGCCGGAACTACAATCTCCTGATTAAGGTGGAACGAAGAAACCACCTTAAGTAGATAGCCGGGACGAGTCCTAAGAACCGCCCGGTCATGGTGAAATATCAGATATGGGGAACTACAGCACAAGGCACCCAAATCCGACACTCTTCTAGCTGAAGCAATAGCCAGCAGAAACACCACCTTAAGGGAAAGCCACTTAAGGTCATCTGAACCAAGAGGTTCAAACGGAGACTCTTGTAACGCCTCCAAAACCACCGACAAGTCCCAAGGAGCCACAGGCGGGACATAGGGAGGTTGGATACGCAACACACCCTGAGTAAAGGTATGCACTTCAGGTAAGGTCGCAATTTTTCTCTGAAACCACACCGACAAGGCAGATATTTGAACTCTGAGGGAGGCCAGACGCAGGCCTAATTCCAGGCCCTGCTGAAGAAAAGCCAACAACTTGGCTATACTAAACTTGGAAGCGTCATAATAGTTAGATGCGCACCAAACAAAGTAAGAATGCCAGACCCTATAGTAAATCCGAGCCGAAACCGGTTTCCGGGCCCGCAACATAGTTTGAATGACCGCCTCAGAAAACCCTTTAGCCCTTAAGACGGGAGCTTCAAGAGCCACGCCGTCAAAGACAGCCGGGCTAGGTCCTGGTAGACACAGGGGACCTGAACGAGGAGGTCTGGGCGTTGTGGAAGTAGAATTGGACGCTATGATGATAGGCCTTGCAGGTCTGAGAACCAGTGCCGTCTGGGCCACGCTGGAGCTATGAGAAGCTGAATTCCTTTTTCTTGCTTGAACTCCTGGGCAGGAGTGACACCGGAGGGAACACGTACGGCAGCCGAAACCTGCACGGTACCGCCAGCGCATCCACGAATGCTGCTTGAGGATCCCTTGTCCTTGCTCCGAAGACCAGAACCTTGTGATTGTGTTGAGACGCCATCAGATCTACGTCTGGAAGGCCCCACCTTTCCACTAGGAGTTGAAACACTTCTGGATGGAGGCTCCACTCGCCGGCATGCACGTCCTGACGACTGAGAAGGTCTGCTTCCCAATTCAGGACTCCCGGAATGAATATTGCCGATATGGCCAGTAGATGGCGTTCTGCCCACTGTAGAATTCGTGTGACTTCCTTCATTGCTAGGCGTCTTCGAGTGCCGCCTTGATGATTTATGTAAGCCACTGTGGTGGCGTTGTCCAACTGTTCTTGAACAGGACAGTTCTGAATTAAATGCTGGGCTAGGTTCAAGGCATTGAAGACCGCCCGCAACTCCAGAATATTGATCGAGAGGAGGGACTCCTCCTTGGTCCACCTCCCCTGAAGGGAGTGTTGCTCCAGCACCGCGCCCCAACCTCTTAGACTGGCATCTGTCGTCAACAGGACCCAGTCGGATATCCAGAACAGACGGCCCCTGCACAGTTGTTGGTCCCGGAGCCACCAGAGCAGCAACAGACGGACCTCCGGAGTCAATGAGTTCATTTGAGACCTGATCCGGTGAGGCAGGCCATCCCATTTGGCTAGAATCAGCCTCTGGAGAGGGCGAGAGTGAAATTGAGCGTACTCCACCATGTCGAATGCTGACACCATGAGGCCCAGCACCTGCATCGCCGAATGTATCGACACTTGCGGACGAGATAGGAAGCAACGAATCCTGTCCTGAAGTTTCAGGACTTTCTCCTGAGACAGGAACAACCGCTGGTTGTGAGTGTCCAAAAGTGCTCCCAGATGCACCATGCTCTGAGCAGGGATCAGGGATGAGTTCTTCCAGTTGATGAGCCACCCGTGGGCTTGCAGAAACCGGACCGTCACATCTAGATGACGCAGGAGAAGTTCTGGGGAATTTGCCAGGTTTAACAAGTCGTCCAAATACGGCAGTATCATGACCCCTTGACGGCGGAGTACCACCGTCATCACCGCCATGACTTTGGTGAAGACTCACGGAGCCGTAGTTAAACCAAAAGGTAACGCCCGAAACTGGTAATGGCAGTTGCCAATCGCAAATCTCAGGTATTACTGATGAGACACTGCTATAGGAATATGCAGGTAAGCATCCTGTATATCCAGGGAGACCAACTATAGAGCAAAGGGTTTCCATCCGGAACTTGGAAACCTTCACAAACCTGTTCAATGCCTTGAGGTTGAGAATGGGCCGGGAGTACCCATTCGGTTTCGGTACTAGAAACAGCTGAGAATAGTACCCCCGGCCCCTCTGCGCAAGAGGCACCTGTACTACGACTCCTGTATCCAGGAGGGTCTGTACCACCGAATGTAGAGTGTTTGCCTTTGTCTTGTCCAACGGACATCTGTTTGGCAAAATCGATGAGGGGGTCGGTTTTTGAAGGCTGTGGCGTAACCTCGAATAACGACTTCCCGTACCCAGGCATCTGAAGTGGTCTTAAACCATTCCTGGGTATACCCTAGAAGCCGGCCCCCCCACCCTGGGATCCCCCAGAGGGAGGCCCGCCCCGTCATGCGGCAGGCTTATCTGTCTTGGAAGCTGGCTGATGGGCCGCCCAGGCTCTTTTGGGCTTAGGCTTACCAGGTTTGGAAGTGCGGGCCTGCTTGTTGTACGCCTGACCTTTTGCTTTACCTGAAGGACGAAAGGGGCAAAAGGAAGTACCTTTAGCCTTCGAGACAGAAGGAGCAGCACTTGGCAGACAGGCAGTTTTGGCAGTAGCCAAGTCAGCCACAATCTTATTTAAATCCTCCCCAAACAGAATATCTCCCTTAAAAGGGAGTACCTCCAGGGTTTTTCTAGAGTCCAGATCCACAGACCAGAATCTCAGCCACAAAATCCGGCGAGCCAGGACTGACGTAGTAGAGGCCTTGGCTGCCAAGATACCGGCATCAGAAGCCGCCTCTTTAATATAACGAGAAGCTGTGACAATATAAGACAAGCATTGTCTAGCATGGTCAGAGGAGATTTCAGCATCTAACTCCAAGGCCCATGCTTCAATGACCTCTGCAGCCCATGTTGCTGCAATAGTGGGCCTTTGTGCAGCACCCGTGAGGGTGTAAATCGCTTTCAGACAACCCTCCACATGTTTATCCGTAGGCTCTTTTAGAGACGTGACGGTGGTGACCGGTAGAGCTGAGGAAACCACCATCCTAGCCACATGTGAGTCCACTGGAGGAGGCGTTTCCCAATTATTAAGACAGCTCCGGTGCGAGGGGATAGCGAGCCAGCATCTTCTTTTGAGGCACAAACTTCGTACCCGGGTTTTCCCAGGGTTCCTGACGTATATCAATTAGGTGGTCAGAGTGAGGTAAAACTTGTTTAATCACCTTCTGACGCTTGAACCTATCTGGTTTCTTAGGAGGAACGGATGGCTCGGGATCATCCGTAATCTGTAAAATCAACTTAATAGCCTCCAAAAGATCAGGAACATCCACATGTGAACCACCCTCCCCATCAGCCGTATCTGAGTCAGAACCTGTGGGGTCAGTGTAAGTGCCGTCTTCATCCGACGAGATGTCAGTGACAGCAGTGGATTGTGAGGAGACAAGCGCTCGCTTAGAGGACCCCTTGGACGTAGGCGAGCAACGGTCAGACTTTTTAGTAGTCAGGGACTGGTTCAACTTCTTTATTTGAGCAGATAAATCGTCCGCCCACGGCGGGTTAGCTGCAGGGACCACAAACGGTTGCACCGGCATTGGGGGTCCCATAGGGGGTGTTAGTTTATGAACTAGCGTATGCAGAAGCATGGAAAAAGCGGCCCACGGCGGGTCATTATTTGCCCCCATTGCCACCGTCCCACTGGGGGGCAAGGAGCCCCCAGAACCAGAGCCCAAAGCTGCTTTATTCTCCTCATAGGTATCTGCGGCTTCAGCAACACCGGCAGTGTGTTCAGCCCCAGAACCGTTACCCTCAGAAGTATACATGATATAACTTGCAGTATCAGGTAACACAGTACAATTTGTCAGCAGCACAATACCTCTAGCCCAAACCCCTGCGCAGTGTAGTCAGCACCAGCAGAGATAAAGGAGAGATATGGTAACTAAATCACAGAGAAAAAATAAGATTTTACTTACCGATAAATCTATTTCTCGTAGTCCGTAGTGGATGCTGGGGACTCCGTCAGGGCCATGCTGGGGACTCCGTCAGGACCATGGGGATTAGCGGCTCCGCAGGAGACAGGGCACAAAAATAAAGCTTTAGGATCAGGTGGTGTGCACTGGCTCCTCCCCCTATGACCCTCCTCCAAGCCTCAGTTAGGATACTGTGCCCGGACGAGCGTACACAATAAGGAAGGATTTTGAATCCCGGGTAAGACTCATACCAGCCACACCAATCACACCGTACAACTTGTGATCTGAACCCAGTTAACAGTATGACAACGTAGGAGCCTCTGAACAGACGGCTCACAACAAGAACAACCCGATTTTTTTGTAACAATAACTATGTACAAGTATTGCAGACAATCCGCACTTGGGATGGGCGCCCAGCATCCACTACGGACTACGAGAAATAGATTTATCGGTAAGTAAAATCTTATTTTCTCTAACGTCCTAGTGGATGCTGGGGACTCCGTCAGGACCATGGGGATTATACCAAAGCTCCCAAACGGGCGGGAGAGTGCGGATGACTCTGCAGCACCGAATGAGAGAACTCCAGGTCCTCTTTAGCCAGGGTATCAAATTTGTAGAATTTTACAAACGTGTTCTCCCCCGACCACGTAGCTGCTCGGCAGAGTTGTAATGCCGAGACCCCTCGGGCAGCCGCCCAGGATGAGCCCACCTTCCTTGTGGAATGGGCCTTGACAGATTTAGGCTGTGGCAGGCCTGCCACAGAATGTGCAAGTTGAATTGTGCTACAAATCCAACGAGCAATCGTCTGCTTAGAAGCAGGAGCACCCAGCTTGTTGGGTGCATACAGTATAAACAGCGTGTCAGATTTTCTGACTCCAGCCGTCCTTGAAATATATATTTTCAATGCCCTGACAACGTCCAGCAACTTGGAATCCTCCAAATCGCTAGTAGCCGCAGGCACCACAATAGGCTGGTTCAGGTGAAACGCTGACACCACCTTAGGCAGAAAATGAGGACGCGTCCGCAGTTCTGCCCTGTCCGAATGGAAAATCAGATATGGGCTTTTATACGATAAAGCCGCCAATTCTGACACTCTCCTGGCTGAAGCCAGGGCCAGTAGCATGGTTACTTTCCATGTAAGATATTTCAAATCCGCCGATTTGAGTGGCTCAAACCAATGGGATTTGAGAAAATCCAAAACTACATTAAGGTCCCACGGAGCCACTGGGGGCACAACCGGGGGCTGTATATGTAGTACTCCTTTTACAAAAGTCTGGACTTCAGGAACTGAAGCCAATTCTTTCTGGAAGAAAATCGACAGGGCCGAAATTTGAACCTTAATGGACCCCAACTTGAGGCCCATAGACAATCCTGTTTGCAGGAAATGTAGGAATCGACCCAATTGAAATTCCTCCGTGGGGGCCTTCCTGGCCTCACACCACGCAACATATTTTCTCCAAATGCGGTGATAATGTTGTGCAGTCACCTCCTTCCTGGCTTTAACCAGTGTAGGAATGACCTCTTCTGGAATGCCTTTTTCCCTTAGAATTCGGCGTTCAACCGCCACGCCGTCAAACGCAGCCGCGGTAAGTCTTGGAATAGACACGGTCCCTGCTGAATCAGGTCCCGTCTTAGAGGTAGAGGCCACGGATTTTCCGTGAGCATCTCCTGAAGTTCCGGGTACCAAGTTCTTCTTGGCCAATCCGGAGCCACGAGTATCGTTCTTACTCCCCTTTGCCGTATAATTCTCAGTACTTTGGGTATGAGAGGCAGAGGAGGAAACACATACACTGACTGGAACACCCACGGTGTTACCAGAGCGTCCACAGCTATTGCCTGAGGGTCTCTTGACCTGGCGCAATACCTGTCCAGTTTTTTGTTGAGGCGAGACGCCATCATATCCACCTTTGGTTTTTCCCAACGGTTCACAATCATGTGGAAGACTTCTGGATGAAGTCCCCACTCTCCCGGGTGTAGATCGTGTCTGCTGAGGAAGTCTGCTTCCCAGTTGTCCACTCCCGGAATGAACACTGCTGACAGTGCTATCACATGATCTTCCGCCCAGCGAAGAATCCTTGCAGCTTCTGCCATTGCTCTCCTGCTTCTTGTGCCGCCCTGTCTGTTTACGTGGGCGACTGCCGTGATGTTGTCCGACTGGATCAACACCGGCTGACCCTGAAGCAGGGGTTTTGCCAGGCTTAGAGCATTGTAAATCGCTCTTAGCTCCAGTATATTTATGTGAAGAGACATCTCCAGGCTTGACCATACTCCCTGGAAGTTTCTTCCCTGTGTGACCGCTCCCCAGCCTCTCAGACTGGCATCCGTGGTCACCAGGACCCAGTCCTGTATGCCGAATCTGCGGCCTTCTAACAGATGAGCACTCTGCAACCACCACAGAAGAGACACCCTTGTCCGTGGCGATTAGGTTATCCGCTGATGCATCTGCAGATGCGATCCGGACCATTTGTCCAGCAGATCCCACTGAAAAGTTCGTGCGTGGAATCTGCCGAATGGGATTGCTTCGTAAGAAGCCACCATCTTTCCCAGGACTCTTGTGCATTGATGCACAGACACTTTTCCTGGTTTTAGGAGGTTCCTGACAAGTTCGGATAACTCCTTGGCTTTCTCCTCCGGAAGAAACACCTTTTTCTGAACCGTGTCCAGAATCATTCCCAGGAACAGCAGACTTGTTGTCGGGGTCAACTGAGATTTTGGAAAATTCAGAATCCACCCGTGTTGTTGCAGCACTACTTGGGTTAGTGCTACTCCGTCCTCCAGCTGTTCTCTGGACCTTGCCCTTATCAGGAGATCGTCCAAGTAAGGGATAATTAATACGCCTCTTCTTCGCAGAAGAATCATCATTTCGGCCATTACCTTGGTAAAGACCCGGGGTGCCGTGGACAATCCAAACGGCAGCGTCTGAAACTGATAGTGACAGTTCTGTACCACGAACCTGAGGTACCCTTGGTGAGAAGGGCAAATTGGGACATGCAGGTAAGCATCTTTTATGTCCAGGGACACCATAAAGTCCCCTTCTTCCAGATTCGCTATCACTGCTCTGAGTGATTCCATCTTGAAACTGAATTTTCGTATGTACAGGTTCAAAGATTTCAGATTTAGAATAGGTCTTACCGAGCCGTCCGGCTTCGGTACCACAAATAGCGTGGAGTAATACCCCTTTCCCTGTTGTAGGAGGGGTACCTTGACTATCACCTGCTGAGAAAACAGCTTGTGAATGGCTTCCAATACCGTCGCCCTGTCTGAGGGAGACGTTGGCAAAGCAGACTTTAGGAACCGGCGAGGGGGAGACTTTTCGAATTCCAACCTGTAACCCTGAGATACTACCTGCAGGATCCAGGGGTCCACCTGTGAGCAAGCCCACTGCGCGCTGAAATTCTTGAGTCGACCCCCCACCGTTCCTGAGTCCGCTTGTAAAGCCCCAGCGTCATGCTGAGGGCTTTGCAGAACCCGCGGAGGGCTTCTGTTCCTGGGAAGGAGCTGCTTGCTGCCCTCTCTTACCCTTTCCTCTGCCTCGGGGCAGATATGACTGTCCTTTTGCCCGCTTGTTCTTATAGGACCGAAAGGACTGCGGCTGAAAAGACGGTGTCTTTTTCTGTTGGGAGGGGGTCTGAGGTAAAAAGGTGGATTTCCCGGCCGTTGCCGTGGCCACCAGATCCGATAGACCGACGCCAAATAATTCCTCCCCTTTATACGGCAATACTTCCATATGCCATTTGGAATCCGCATCACCTGACCACTGTCGTGTCCATAAACTTCTTCTGGCAGATATGGACATCGCACTTACTCTCGATGCCAGAGTGCAAATATCCCTCTGAGCATCTCGCATATAAAGAAAAGCATCCTTTAATTGCTCTAAAGTCTGTAAAATACTGTCCCTATCCAGGGTATCAATATTTTCAGTCAGGGAATCCGACCAGACCACCCCAGCACTGCACATCCAGGCTGAGGCGATGGCTGGTCGCAATATAACACCAGTATGTGTGTATATACTTTTTAGGGTAGTTTCCAGCCTCCTATCAGCTGGATCCTTGAGGGCGGCCGTATCAGGAGACGGTAACGCCACTTGTTTTGATAAGCGTGTGAGCGCCTTATCCACCTTAGGGGGTGTTTCCCAGCGCGCCCTAACCTCTGGCGGGAAAGGGTATAATGCCAATAACTTTTTTGAAATTAGCCCTTTTCTATCTGGGTTAACCCACGCTTCATCACATACATCATTCAATTCCTCTGATTCAGGAAAAACTACAGGTAGTTTTTTCACCCCCCACATAATACCCCTTTTTGTGGTACTTGTAGTATCAGAGATATGCAAAGCCTCCTTCATTGCCGTGATCATATAACGTGTGGCCCTACTGGAAAATACGTTTGTTTCTTCACCGTCGACACTAGATTCAGTGTCCGTGTCTGGGTCTGTATCGACCGACTGAGGTAAAGGGCGTTTTACAGCCCCTGACGGTGTCTGAGACGCCTGGGCAGGTACTAACTGGTTTGACGGCCGTCTCATGTCGTCAACTGATTTTTGTAATGTGCTGACATTATCACGTAATTCCATAAACAAAGCCATCCATTCCGGTGTCGACTCCCTAGGGGGTGACATCACCATTACCGGCAATTGCTCTGCCTCCACACCAACATCGTCCTCATACATGTCGACACACACGTACCGACACACAGCAGACACACAGGGAATGCTCTATTGAAGACAGGACCCCACTAGCCCTTTGGGGAGACAGAGGGAGAGTTTGCCAGCACACACCCAAGCGCTATAATATATATGGGAACAACCCTATATAAGTGTTGTATCCTTATAGCAGCTTAAATATAGTAATATCGCCAAAAAAAGTGCCCCCCCTCTCTGTTTTACCCTGTTTCTGTAGTGCAGTGCAGGGGAGAGTCCTGGGAGCCTTCCTCACAGCGGAGCTGAGCAGGAAAATGGCGCTGTGTGCTGAAGAGAATAAGCCCCGCCCCCTATTTCGGCGGGCTCTTCTCCGGAGTTTGTGAGATCTGGCAGGGGTTAAATACATCCATATAGCCTCAAGGGCTATATGTGATGTATTTTTAGCCAAAAAAAAGGTATTATACATTGCTGCCCAGGGCGCCCCCCCAGCGCCCTGCACCCTCCGTGACCGCTGTGTGAAGTGTGCTGACAACAATGGCGCACAGCTGCAGTGCTGTGCGCTACCTCAGGAAGACTGAAAAGTCTTCTGCCGCCTGCTTCTGGACCTCTTCCATCTTCGGCATCTGCAAGGGGGGTCGGCGGCGCGGCTCCGGGACGAACCCCAGGGTGAGACCTGTGTTCCGACTCCCTCTGGAGCTAATGGTGTCCAGTAGCCTAAGAAGCCAATCCATCCTGCACGCAGGTGAGTTCACTTCTCTCCCCTAAGTCCCTCGATGCAGTGAGCCTGTTGCCAGCAGGACTCACTGAAAATAAAAAACCTAAAAACTTTTTCTAAGCAGCTCTTTAGGAGAGCCACCTAGATTGCACCCTGCTCGGACGGGCACAAAAACCTAACTGAGGCTTGGAGGAGGGTCATAGGGGGAGGAGCCAGTGCACACCACCTGATCCTAAAGCTTTATTTTTGTGCCCTGTCTCCTGCGGAGCCGCTAATCCCCATGGTCCTGACGGAGTCCCCAGCATGGTCCTGACGGAGTCCCCAGCATCCACTAGGACGTTAGAGAAATACGTAATACAGTATATCTCTGTGAAAATCCTATATTAGATAAAACTTGACGCACCAAGCCCCCTCAGGTTATAGAATATAGGGATAGCAGGTTGAGTGAAAGACACGAAATGGACACCACTCAGCTATCAAATGCACACACAAATAGTCACAGTCTGTACAATGCAGAGGTTATTACTAACAATAATACTGCACTGGACTAGCTTATACAGCTATATAACAATAGATATAACAGTACACAGTAAGAACTGGATGTATATCACAGGGTAATTGTACTAGGAAACCCTGACTAAGTGCACTCTTTCTTAACTAACACTGACTAAAAAAGGCAGGTAGAATACTTAAGTGTCTTGTAAAGTCACAGCACTGACAACCAGGCGGCTTTACATAGGAGGATTTGCCCAAGCATTCCCAGGAACAGTGAGCTGAGGGATAATGGCGCCGCAGACACTGCCAGGGAGTGAGGGAGAGACAGATATGCAGCTCCAGGGCGGGAACATTTGCAGAAAATGGCGCCCTGGGGCTGGGGGATGGGCTTCAGGTCCAAGCTCTATCCCCCTGCTGGCAAAACCACCGGGTACTGCGGGCTCTAATAAAACGGTTTATAGAGAAAACCTGACCTGTCCCATGCCCTGGTGATCTAGTGGGATCGCCTGTACTGCCACAGTGTCCACCGCCAGCGCGCGCGGCCCGCCTCCCACTGACCGTGCCGGTTCGCGATAAAGACCGGGTCCCGCAAGCGGGACCCACTTACCACCTCCCGAAGCGCGGCCACGCGATCCTGAGAGCCCCCGTTGTGTGTGCCTGACAAGAAGAAAACCGGAGCCTCCTGCTGTAGTTACCCGGCAACCAGGGCTCGGGAGTGTACAGCGCCGCTGGGGAGAGCCGGAGCTGCAGCCGTGACTGTCCACTGACATGTAACACTGCTGCTGCCCTTGAAGTCTTCACTTTTTTCCTCAGAAAAAAAAGCTCTTCTTAGGGCTGCCTGGAGCAGCCTCTCTGTTAAGTGCCTACTACTGCAGCACCAACTACAAAACTGAGATCCTGTGCAGGGAGGCGGGGTGATATAGGAGGTGGCGCTATGCATTCTGGGAACAGTCAAAGCTTTGAGCCTGTTGGTGCCTCGGATCAAGATCCTACTCTACACCCCATTGTCCATTCCTTGTGGAGCCCAGTGTACCAGGCTTGCCTACCCTCCCGCATTTAGCGGGAGGCTCCCGATTTTTAACTGAGCCTTCCGCTGCCCCGCAAACATTGCCAGCACTCCCGGTATTTGACAGGTCCTCCTTGCAAATCCGGACTGCGCATGTGCGAGTCCGGAAATGCGGGGAGCGGGACTCACCAAGGAACGGTCACTGGCGGCCAGCCACCGCTGGGCTGTTGGTAGCGGTGGCCGTCAGACTGTCTGAGAGCCGGGAGGTGTCTGAGCGGCAGCAGTGTAGGAATAATGGCCCTCATTCCGAGTTGATCGCTCGCAAGGCGATTTTAGCAGAGTTACACACGCTAAGCCGCCGCCTACTGGGAGTGAATCTTAGCTTCTTAAAATTGCGACCGATGTATTCGCAATATTGCGATTACAAACTACTTAGCAGTTTCAGAGTAGCTTCAGACTTACTCGGCATCTGCGATCAGTTCAGTGCTTGTCGTTCCTGGTTTGACGTCATAAACACACCCAGCGTTCGCCCAGACACTCCTCCGTTTCTCCGGCCACTCCTGCGTTTTTTCCGGAAACGGTAGCGTTTTTAACCACACGCCCCTGAAACGCCGTGTTTCCGCCCAGTAACACCCATTTCCTGTCAATCACATTACGATCGCCGGAGCGAAGAAAAAGCCGTGAGTAAAAATACTATCTTCATTGTTAAATTACTTGGCGCAGTCGCAGTGCGAATATTGCGCATGCGTACTAAGCGGAATTTCACTGCGATGCGATGAAATATACCGAGCGAACGACTCGGAATGAGGGCCAATGGCCCTCATTCCGAGTCGTTCGCTCGGTATTTTTCATCGCATCGCAGTGAAATTCCGCTTAGTGCGCATGCGCAATATTCGCACTGCGACTGCGCCAAGTATCTTTCCTATGAAGATAGTATTTTTACTCACGGCTTTTTCATCGCTCCGGCGATCGTAATGTGATTGACAGGAAATGGGTGTTACTGGGCGGAAACACTGCGTTTTATGGGCGTGTGGCTGAAAACGCTACCGTTTCCGGAAAAAACGCAGGAGTGGCCGGAGAAACGGGGGAGTGGTTGGGCGAACGCTGGGTGTGTTTGTGACGTCAAACCAGGAACGACAAGCACTGAACTGATCACACAGGCAGAGTAAGTGTGGAGCTACTCTAAAACTGCTAAGTAGTTTGTGATCGCAATATTGCGAATACATCGGTCGCAATTTTAAGATGCTAAGATACACTCCCAGTAGGCGGCGGCTTAGCGTGTGTAACTCTGCTAAATTCGCCTTGCGACCGATCAACTCGGAATGAGGGCCAATGTGCAGAGAGAGCAGCCGCCCGTACAGTGTAGCCCATAACCCGGCAGGCAGTGCTGTGCTTCAATCTGGCTGGCCCCGCCCACCACACTCACAATGGGCTGTGTGTATCAGCCCAGCTCCTGCTGTTCCTGGATGCGGCTGACTTGGGCTGCTGTACCCCCACCACACTGTCCCGCAGCCGGCTCCCTGCTCGTTACAGGAGGGAGCAACAAGACCAGGTGGGTTCTGGAGGCTATATGGGGGAAGGGGATGTGTAATATGGGGAGGGGGTCTGTGTGATATGTAATGTATCAATGGGTGTAATATGGGGAGGGGGTCTGTGTAATATGTAGTGTGCCACTGAGTGTAATATGGGGGGGCTGAGTGTAATATGTAGTGCAGTACTGGGTGTAATATGGGGGCTGTGTAATATATAGTGTGCTGCAGGGTGTAATATATTGGGGGGGGTGTAATATATAGTGTGCTGCTGGGTGTAATATAGGTGGGGTGGCTGTGTAATATGTAGTGTGCTGCTGGGTGTAATAAGTTGCGGTGGGGTGTAATATATAGTGTGCTGCTGGGTGTAATATGTTGGGAGGGTGTAATATATAGTGTGCTGCTGGGTGTAATATGTTGGGGGGTGTAATATATAGCGTGCTGCTGGGTGTAATATAGGTGGGGGGGCTATGTAATATGTAGTGTGCTGCAGGGTGTAATATGGGGGAGCTGTGTAAAATGTAGTGTAATGTACACTGGGTGTAATATAGGTGGGGGGTGATATATAGTGTGCAGCTGGGTGTAATATGTTGGGGGGGTGTAATATATAGTGTGCTGCTGGGTGTAATATGTTGGGGGGGTGTAATATATAGTGTGCTGCTGGGTGTAATATAGGTGGGGGGGCTGTGTAATATGTAGTGTGCTGCTGGGTGTAATATGTTGGGGGGGTGTAATAATAAGATTTTACTCACCGGTAAATCTATTTCTCGTAGTCCGTAGTGGATGCTGGGTACTCCGTAAGGACCATGGGGAATAGACGGGCTCCGCAGGAGACTGGGCACTCTAAGAAAGATTTAGTACTACTGGTGTGCACTGGCTCCTCCCTCTATGCCCCTCCTCCAGACCTCAGTTAAGGAAACTGTGCCCGGAAGAGCTGACATTACAAGGAAAGGATTGTGGAATCCAGGGTAAGACTCATACCAGCCACACCAATCACACCGTATAACTTGTGATAATATACCCAGTTAACAGTATGAACAACAACAAAGCATCACCCACGGATGCCAACATAACATAACCCTTTATTAAGCAATAATAGGATTTTGGTACTTACCAGGTAAATCCTTTTCTTTGAATCCATAGGGGGCACTGGAGTACTCTTGGGATATGGACGGCTTCCGTAGGAACAGCACTGAATATTTAAATTTAGAACACTCCACCCCTCCATATCCCCGAGTACCGCAGTGTTTTTTACTGAGCCGAACAGGAACTATAGAGAGGTTGACAATGGAGTATTACATATAACATAACGGACAATAACGAAGTTGACACATAACGTTACTGACAACTAAACAGTTGACACCCTAACCAGCACTTGATAATTTGAACCAGTCGGTGAGAGTGTGTTACCATAAGATCCTCAGAACTCACCACAACTAGGTAAAACTGCTCTGGGTGGGCGTCCAGTGCCCCCTATGGATTCAAAGAAAAGGATTTACCTGGTAAGTACCAAAATCCTATTTTCTTTTTCATCCACTAGGGGTCACTGGAGTACTCTTGGGACGTACCAAAGCTTCCCCCGTGGGCGGGAGAGCTGTTTGGCACCTGTAACACTAGGCGGCCAAAGCTAGATGCTGATGCCGCAAACGTATCAAACTTGTAAAAGCGTACAAACGTGTGCACTGAAGACCATGTAGCCGCACGGCAAAGCTGCGTCGTAGAAGCTCCCCGACCAGCTGCCCATGAAGTTCCCACAGAACGTGTGGAATGAGCGGTTACTGATGTAGGCGGCTGTAACCTAGCATGAAGGTAAGCCTGACGTATGGTCAGTTTTATCCATCTGGATAAGGTTTGTTTAGACGCTGGCCAACCCATCTTGGCAGCATCATAGAGAACAAACAACGTATCCGTCTTACGAACTGAAGACGTTCGGGATACATAAACGCGTAATGCGCGTACCACATCCAGAGTTCCAGAATGTGCTGTCAACACAGGAACTACTATTGGTTGATTGATGTGAAAAGATGACACTACCTTTGGTAAGAAAGCGGGATTCGTCCGAAGTTCCGCTCTGTCATCATGAAACACCAAATACGGTGACTTGCATGACAAGGCACCCAAATCCGAAACACGCCTTGCCGAAGCTAAGGCTAGAAGAAAAATTGTTTTCCAAGTGAGAAACTTTATATCCACTTGCTGTAAGGGTTCAAAATATGAAGACTGTAAGAAATCTAAAACCAGATTCAAGTCCCATGGCGCTGTAGGCGGAATGAATGGAGGCTGTACTCTGAGGACACCTTGGAGAAAAGTGCGTATAGACGGCAATAGAGCCAATCGTCTTTGAAAGTAAATTGACAAAGCAGATACCTGCACCTTTAGTGTAGATAAACGCAGTCCTCCATCCAACCCTGTTTGTAGAAACAACAAAAGGCGGGTTAACTTGAAAGATGATGTCGGAAGCTTCCGAGCTTCACACCAACCTATATAGGCACGCCATATTCTGTAATAATGAGCTGCCGTAACCGGCTTCCTAGCTCGTAACATGGTTGGTATAACCGATTCTGGAATGCCCTCTCTTCTTAAGAGGGCGGTCTCAACAGCCACCCCGTCAAACGCAGCCGCGCTAAATCGGGGTAAAGGAACGGACCCTGTTGTAACAGGTCTGGACGTAGTGGGAGCGGCCAAGGATCGTCTGCGAGTAGTCCTTGGAGATCCGAGAACCAAGCTCTCCGAGGCCAATGAGGCGCCACTAGTATGACTGTGACAGACTCTATTTTGATCCATTTTAGCACCAGAGGGAGCAACGGAAACGGTGGAAACAGATACACAAGACTGTACGGCCACGCGAAAGTGAGAGCATCCACCGCCACTGCCTTTGGATCTTTTGTTCTGGACACATACTGGAACGTTTGGTGATTGTGTCGAGACGCCATCAGGTCCACCTGAGGATAACCCCATCGCTGAACCAACATGTGAAACACTTCTGGATTTAATGCCCATTCGCCTGGATGAAAATCCCGACGACTGAGATAATCCGCTTCCCAGTTGTCCACTCCCGGAATGAACACGGCCGACAATATCACCTGGTGGTATTCCGCCCAATTGAGGATTCGAGCTACTTCCCGCATTGCCATGTGGCTTCTCGTTCATCCTTGTTTGTTGATGTATGCGACCGCCGTCGCATTGTCTGACTGCACTTGGACAGGCTGAGAGCGAAGCATGTGCACTGCTTGTCGTAGCGCATTGTAAACTGCGCGGAGTTCCAGGACATTTATAGACAGCAATCTTTCGTGATCCGCCCAGAGACCCTGGAGCTGACAATTTTGAATTACCGCTCCCCAACCTCTGAGACTGGCGTCCGTAGTTAGAATTATCCAATTCCAGCCTCCGAACCGTCTTCCTGCGGTTAAATTGTGTTCCTTGAGCCACCAGAGCAGAGACACTCTTGCCCTTGGCGACAACCTCACCCTGTGGTGAATCTGCAGATGCGAGCCCGACCACTGGGCGAGCACATTCAGTTGAAATGGACGCGAGTGAAATCTTCCGAACTGAAGCGCTTCGAAAGCTGCCACCATTGTGCCTAAGAGGCGAATGCACAAGTGTACAGACACTGTGCGTGGCTTGAGCACTAACTGTACTAGATGGCGTAGAACTTGTACTTTCTGTTGGGGTAGGTAAATTCTTTGATTGACCGTATCGAGAATCATACCTAGGAATTGAAGGCGTTGAGACGGAATTAGATGTGATTTCTTGAAATTGACAATCCAACCGTGGTGAACCAGTACATCGTACGTTAGCAGCGCATGTTGGAGAAGCATCTGTTGAGACGGAGCTTTGATGAGCAGATCGTCTAAATACGGAACTATTGTCACTCCCAGGGATCTGAGATGAGCTATCATCACAGACATCACTTTGGTGAATACCCGAGGCGCTGACGACAGGCCAAACGGTAGAGCCTGAAACTGGTAATGGTTCTGGCGTATTGCAAACCGTAAGAATTTCTGATGAGGCTGCCAAATTGGAATGTGTAAGTACGCATCCTTGAGATCTAGCGCAATCATAAATTCCTTTGGCTCTAAACCCGCAATCACCGAACGCAGAGACTCCATCTTGAATCTGTAGTAAGTTACGTACTGATTGAGACCCTTTAAGTTCAATATTGGTCTGACTGAGCCATCCGGCTTCGGTACCACAAACAGACTGGAATAATAACCCTGACCCTGCTGATGTACAGGGACCGGAATCAAAACTGCTGAATCCAGTAGGGACTGAATGGCAATTTGCAGAACCACCCTCTTGTCGTCCGACAGAGGCAATCCTGTCTTGAAAAACCGCAGAGGCGGAAGACAGTCGAACTCTATTTTGTAACCTTTTAACACTAAATTGCGGATCCACCCATCCGCGGATGTGTGGAACCACGCCAAATGGAACGTCTGAAGGCGTGCTCCCACAATCGGAGAACCGAGATGGGCTGGTAGCCCGTCATGCCACTGGTTTGTCGGTAACCTTAGCGTCCTGGCGACTTGTGTTGGTTTGTTGGAAACCACATCCACGACCACGTCTAGCAGGCGTGGCTGTTCCTCTGCCACGTCCTCGAAAGGACTGAGGTCTAAAGGATTTGAACGAAGGTCCAGCGTACCTCCGTCTTGATACAATGCAATGGTAAGAAAACAGACTTACCTCCCGTAGCCTCAGCAATCCATGCGTCCAATTCAGGACCAAACAACTTCTTGCCATCGTAAGGCAACGCCTCTATACCTCGTTTGACCTCTGCCTCCGCATGATAAGCACGCAGCCAGAGTGCTCTTCGTGCCCTAACTAGCGACGATGAAATACGAGAAGTGAGTTGACAGACGTCAGTAGACGCTGTACAGAGATACTCTACAGCCTCACTTATTTGATTTGCAAGAAGTATCAGGTTTTCGTCATGTAAAGCAGATTTGAGTTCTGTAATCTATATTATGAGCGCCTTAGTGACCCAGATGCCAACCAATCCAGGTCTCAGCATCACACCTGCTGCTACATACATGGACTTTAGCATAGTTTCTATCTTGCGATCTGAAGGGTCTTTAAGCGTAGTAGCTGCTGGCACTGGTATGGTTAATTTCTTGGTAAGCTTCGACACTGACGAATCAACTATTGGTGCATTCTCCCATGTACATGTTACCGAGTCTGGAAACGGGTAACTAGACTTAAATCTGCGAGGTATAGAAAACCGTTTATCTGGATTCTGTCGTGTTTCTACTAACATCTGATTAAGAGATTCCGAGACAGGAAAACTTATTGGAGTTTTTTGTCGTTTAGTAAATATGACCTGATCATTTGTGAGAGGCTCCTCAGTTTCAGTAAACTTCAGAGACTGACGTACCGCTCTGATGAGATCATCAATGCCGGAACTGTTAAAATCCTCACCATCTGACTCCACTTCGCCCTCCTCACCCTCATCTTGTTCCGTGAGATCTGGCATGGAATCGTCAGAATGCAACATAGCAGAAACTGGAAAATCATAAGACATATGAAATTTATCCCGTTTACCCAAAATGGATTTGGACCTTACGCAAGGCTGAGACGCCTCCGGTAGTTCTGGCGGTCTCACCCTAGACTCAGATCTTGCCGTTTCCCGCTCCTGTCGAGCGGCGGTCAATTCTGATTGTAACCTATCCAGTACATTTACTAACATTTCCCAAGGAGGGTTCGGTGAGGAAATTGGCTGTAAAACTGGAGCAGAAATTGTATTCTGAACCGAATCCACAAAACATACTGTACATGTGGTAGATCCATCAGATAACACACTGCTACAGACTTTGCAATTATGCTTTTTAGTTTTTGCTGGTGCCTTACTCATTATGGCGACAGACAATACAATACACAAAAAACCAGACACTTGCACGACTCAGTAAAATAGTAGTAAGGTGTCTCTATATATATATATATATATATATATATCTGGCCAAGTGCAGTACACGTGGCCAGTACTATGAAATGTGATCCCAAATTCCCACTAACACCCCTGCGCCTCCGGTGGAGTAGAGATGTAGTACTGGAACGTTCTGGAATCACAGAGGAAGACACAGGAAGCATGGTTAAAAATGGCTGCCATGCTTAACTTATAATCATAGTGCTGGTTACAAGCTTTTGACTGATTATAACCCTGTATGAAATCCTGTGTAAATACCCCTGCAGCCTAGCATCTGCTGTTGCTGCTGTTTCTTATGCCGCTGTATTGCCCCCTTCTTTCTCCGTTTATTGCCCCCCTCCGTGAGGTAATGCCTGCATGCTCTTTCAGATGCAGAGCAGCGGGCAGCGCAGCGTGTGGGGCCGCCAGCGGGTTATCGGGCGCAAAGACAGAGAGCGGATCGTGCTGTGCTGTGAGCCGCGGGAGCCGGGTGAGCAGCGGAAATACAGCGGTGGGGGCCGGAGCAGTAGCGGCCAGAGCAGCAGCGGCGGCCGGCGCAGTGAGCGGATAGAGCAGCGGCGGCCGGAGCCGTATGAGTGGGGCGAGTAGCGGCGGCGGCCGGAGGCAGTCTGCAGAGTCCCCGGCGCAGTAACAATGTCCCCACACCTCAGGACGGCAGCGGGAGCTGACCGCCCCGTTCACATACCCTCACTCCTGCAGCTTGTGAGGAGGCTCCGACGGGGCTTCTGTACAAGCGCCGGCCAGCCTGAGCAGGAGGATCTCTGTGTGGCTGTGAGGGAGCTCTTTTAGAGAGGACCGACACGCCACTGCTGCTATCAGCAGCTTGCACTATCCCTGACCCTGCCTTTTGGAAGGGGGAAAGGGATGTGTATAAAATAGAAAAATATAAAAATAAAATATTCAAAGTAATTGTGGACCCAGCCACAAACGAACTGTTGCTATCGAGCACAGAAAAAACACTGAGGTACTCGGGGATATGGAGGGGTGGAGTGTTCTAAATTTAAATATTCAGTGCTGTTCCTACAGAAGCCGTCCATATCCCAAGAGTACTCCAGTGACCCCTAGTGGATGAAAAAGAAAACTATATACACGTATTGCAGAAAGTCCGCACTTGGGACGGGCGCCCAGCATCCACTACGGACTACGAGAAATAGATTTACCGGTGAGTAAAATCTTATTTTCTCTAACGTCCTAGTGGATGCTGGGGACTCCGTAAGGACCATGGGGATTATGCCAAAGCTCCCAAACGGGCGGGAGAGTGCGGATGACTCTGCAGCACCGAATGGGCAAACACAAGGTCCTCCTCAGCCAGGGTATCAAACTTGTAGAACTTAGCAAAGGTGTTTGAACCCGACCAAGTAGCTGCTCGGCAAAGCTGTAAGGCCGAGACCCCTCGGGCAGCCGCCCAAGAAGAGCCCACTTTCCTTGTGGAATGGGCTTTCACTGATTTTGGATGCGGCAATCCAGCCGCAGAATGAGCCTGCTGAATCGTGTTACAGATCCAGCGAGCAATAGTTTGCTTTGAAGCAGGAGCACCCAGCTTGTTGGATGCATACAGGATAAACAGCGAGTCAGTTTTCCTGACTCCAGCCGTCCTGGCTACATAGATCTTCAAAGCCCTGACTACATCAAGCAACTTGGAATCCTCCAAGTCACGAGTAGCCGCAGGCACCACAATAGGTTGGTTCAAATGAAAAGATGACACCACCTTCTGCAGAAATTGCGGACGAGTCCGTAATCCTGCCCTGTCCATATGGAAAACCAGATAGGGGCTTTTACATGACAAAGCCTCCAATTCTGACACACGCCTAGCCGAAGCTAAGGCCAATAGCATGACCACTTTCCACGTGAGATATTTTAACTCCACGGTCTTAAGTGGCTCAAACCAGTGAGATTTCAGGAAACTCAACACCACGTTAAGATCCCAAAGTGCCACTGGTGGCACAAAAGGGGGCTGAATATGCAGCACTCCCTATACAACGTCTGGACTTCAGGAAGAGAAGTCAGTTCTTTTTGAAAGAAAATGGATAGGGCCGAAACCTGGACCCTAATGGAACCCAATTTCAGGCCCAATGTCATTCCCGACTGTAGGAAGTGAAGGAAATGGCCCAGCTGGAATTCCTCCGTAGGGGCATTCCTGGCCTCACACCAAGCAACATTCTTTTCCGCCATATACGGTGATAATGTTTAGCCGTCACCTCCTTCCTAGCCTTTATCAGTGTAGGAATAACCACATCCGGAATGCCTTTTTCTGCCCGGATCCGGCATTCAACCGCCATGCCAACAAACGCAGCCGCGGTAAGTCTTGGAACAGACAGGGCCCCTGCTGCAACAAGTCCTGTCTGAAAGGCATAGGCTATGGGTCCTCTGTGAGCATTTCTTGCAGATCTGGATACCAAGTCCTTCTTGGCCAATCCGGAACAATGAGTATTGTTCTCACTCCTCCTTTTCCTATGATTCTCATCACCTTGGGTATGAGAGGAAGAGGAGGAAACACATAAACCGACTGGAACATCCACGGTGTCACCAGTGCGTCTACAGCCATCGCCTGAGGGTCTCTTGACCTGGCGCAATACCTCTGTAGCTTTTTGTTGAGGCGGGATGCCATCATGTCCACCTGTGGCAGTTCCCACCGACCTACAATCTGCGCGAAGACTTCTTGATGAAGTCCCCACTCTCCCGGGTGGAGGTCGTGCCTGCTGAGGAAGTCTGCTTCCCAGTTGTCCACTCCCGGAATGAACACTGCTGACAGTGCTCGTACGTGATTCTCCGCCCATCGAAGAATTCTGGTGGCTTCCGCCATCGCCACCCTGCTCCTTGTGCCGCCTTGGCGGTTTACATGAGCCACTGCGGTGATGCTGTCTGATTGAATCAGCACCGATTGGTTGCGAAGCAGGGTCTCCGCTTGACTTAGGGCGTTGTATATGGCCCTTAATTTCAGGATATTGATGTGAAGGCAAGTCTCCTGACTTGACCACAGCCCTTGAAAATTTCTTCCCTATGTGACTGCCCCCCACCCTCGGAGGCCTGCATCCGTGGTCACCAGGACCCAGTCCTGAATGCCGAATCTGCGACCTTCGAGAAGGTGAGCACTCTGCAGCCACCACAGGAGAGACACCCTGGCCCAGGGGGATAGGGTGATTAACCGATGCATCTGAAGATGTGATCCAGACCACTTGTCCAGTAAGTCCCATTGGAAGGTCCTCTCATGGAACCTGCCGAAGGGAATGGCCTCGTATGATGCCACCATCCTTCCCAGGACTCGAGTGCAGTGATACACGGACACCTGTTTTGGTTTTAATAGATTCCTGACCAGTGTCACGAGCTTCTGAGCTCTCTCTATCGGGAGATAACCCTTTTCTAATATGTGTCTAGGATCATGCCTAGGAGAGGCAGATGAGCTGTAGGAACCAACTGCGACTTTGGAATATATAGAATCCAGCCATGTTGCCGTTACACTTCCAGAGAAAGTGATACGCTGTTCAGCAACTGCTCACTTGATCTCGCTTTTATGAGGAGATCGTCCCAGTACGTGATAATAGTGACACCTTGCTTCCGCAGGAGCTCCCTCATTTCCGCCATTACCTTGGTGAATATTCTCGGGGCTGTGGAGAGACCAAACAGCAACGTCTGAAATTGGTAATGACAATCCCGTACCGCAATTCTGAGGTACGCCTGATGAGGTGGATAAATGGGGACATGAAGGTATGCCTCCTTTGTGTCCCGAGTCACGATAAAATCTCCCCCTTTCAGGCTTGTAACGACCGCTCTTAGCGATTCCATCTTGAACTTGAACCTTTTCAGGTATATGTTCAGGGATTTTAAATTCAATATGGGTCTGACCGAACCGTCTGGTTTCGGGACCACCACATGGTCGAATAATAACCCCCTCCTTGTCGAAGGAGGGGAATCTTGACCACCACCTGTTGAAGATACAATTTGTGAATTGCAGTTAAACCTGTTTCCCTCTCGTGGGGGGAAGCCGGCAGGGCCGTCAGTGAGGAGGCATCTTCTCAAAGTCCAGCTTGTATCCCTGAGACACAATATCTATTGCCCAGGGATCTAACAGGGAGTGAACCCACTTGTTGCTGAACTTACGAAAGCGTGCCCCCACCGGGCCTAGCTCTGTCTGTGGAGCCCCAGCGACATGCGGTGGATCTTCATAGAGGTCGGGGAGGACTTCTGTTCCTGGGAACTAGCTGTGTTGTGCAGTTTCTTTCCTCTGGCCCCGCCTCTGGCAAGAAAGGACGCACCTCGGACTTTCCTGTTTCTTTAGGTAGTACAGAAAAAAATAGGAATAAATCGTGTGCAATGTCAAACAGCAGCTGGTAATGTCTCAAAGGCTCCTAGAGGTTTCCTTCACCCCTCACCCACAAAGTGCAAAACGAAATAGAAATTGGAGACTGAGACTTAACTAGCGCTTCTGGTTCCTGATGATAGTTGTTTTCCACAGGCTTCCGTCACTCACGGATATAAACCGTAAAAATATAAATATAAAGTGCATATAGTGAAATAACGTTTTTAATCGCATAAAATATAGCACACATTAAAAAGAACAATGGTCAGATATTGCACAATTCCCTTCAAGCAGCACAAGATAGACAGGCTAATTACCGGATCATTTAGAACTGTGGTTAAGCAGTTCTAACAGCGCATGGGAGATGGTATGGGGATTTCCGGATAATCCCACCACATACACGTCAGTTCTTACTGGATACCGGTCCTTGTGTCCGTCCTTCAGCTTGTTGGGAGATAACCTACGCGTTTCCACCCCGTGCTGGGGTCTTTTTCAAGGTTCAAAAGTCTGAATGCTGACCTCCCCATTCAGACTGTTATTTAAATGTCCACAGCACCAATAGAAATCCTGATCGCCCAGCTGGACCCTATACATAATCAGAACTACTAGTCCCATGGTCCTCTGCTGTAGGCGTTCCTGTTGTTATGGAGACTCCAATCCTCGTCCAGAACTCCCTCGGTGGGCGTGCTTGTTTCCACGGGAACCCGTTTGTTTTATCCTTTCCATTCGGGCTCCGGCGTTACCTCGCGTAACGTCACTTCCGGCTTCTGTTGTCATGGAGACTGATGTCTCCGTCCGTAACTGGCGGCTCTTAATGGATATTATAATGCTGGACCATCTTAGTATTATATCCAGGAGGGGGACATGATCACCTGCATTTGATATACGTTTTTCGCTGCAGGATAACGGAGCCGCCAGTTACGGACGGAGACATCAGTCTCCATGACAACAGAAGCCGGAAGTGACGTTACGCGAGGTAACGCCGGAGCCCGAATGGAAAGGATAAAACAAACGGGTTCCCGTGGAAACAAGCACGCCCACCGAGGGAGTTCTGGACGAGGATTGGAGTCTCCATAACAACAGGAACGCCTACAGCAGAGCACCATGGGACTAGTAGTTCTGATTATGTATAGGGTCCAGCTGGGCGATCAGGATTTCTATTGGTGCTGTGGACATTTAAATAACAGTCTGAATGGGGAGGTCAGCATTCAGACTTTTGAACCTTGAAAAAGACCCCAGCACGGGGTGGAAACGCGTAGGTTATCTCCCAACAAGCTGAAGGACGGACACAAGGACCGGTATCCAGTAAGAACTGACGTGTATGTGGTGGGATTATCCGGAAATCCCCATACCATCTCCCATGCGCTGTTAGAACTGCTTAACCACAGTTCTAAATGATCCGGTAATTAGCCTGTCTATCTTGTGCTGCTTGAAGGGAATTGTGCAATATCTGACCATTGTTCTTTTTAATGTGTGCTATATTTTATGCGATTAAAAACGTTATTTCACTATATGCACTTTATATTTATATTTTTACGGTTTATATCCGTGAGTGACGGAAGCCTGTGGAAAACAACTATCATCAGGAACCAGAAGCGCTAGTTAAGTCTCAGTCTCCAATTTCTATTTCGTTTCCTGTTTCTTTGTTCGAAAAGCTGCATTTGATAATGACGTGCTTTCCTAGGCTGTGCAGGAATATAAGGCAAAATATCAGAATTACCAGCTATAGCCGTGGAGACCAGGTCCGAGAACCCTTCTCCACACAATCCTCAGCCTTCCATATGCCACTTAAGTTGGCATCATCTGTCCATTGCATATTCAACAGGACACGTCAAGCAGAAATCGACATAGCTTTGACTCTAGGACCCAGTATACTCATGTCTCCTTGGGCATGTTTGATTATATATATCTCTTAAGACAGCATCTTTAATATATATACATATCTCTCTATATACATATATATATATATATATATATATATATATATATATACATACTAGGGTCTCAATTTCTGCTGATAAGGTACCTGTCCACGCCGCCACAGCGCTATAAACCCATGCCGACCCAATCGCCGGTCTGAGTAGTGTACCAAAATGTGCACGCTATCTGCAGGATCCCTGAGAATAGCTAGGGCTACCTTCTGGGCAAACGTGACGCCCTAGGGGAAGATTCCCATCACATCCTGGCCCTAGTGGGGAAAGGATACTGCCTGAGAATTCTTTGTGGGAAGCTGCAGTCTCTTGTCTGGAGATTCCCGCTCTTTATCCTCATGAGAGGAGGGAAATTTACCTCAGCTTTCTTCCCCTTAAACATGTGTACCCTTGTGTCAGGGACAAATAAGTCATCAGTGATATGCAAATCATCTTTTATTACAATAATAATATATTGAATACTTTTCTGCCATTTTGGCTGTAACTTTGCATTATCGTAGTCGACACTGGAGTCGAACTCCGTGTCGATATCAGTGTTTATTATTTTGGATAGTGAGCATTTTGAGACTCTGAAGGTCTCTGCGCCATAGGTAGATTTCCTGTCTGTTCTCTAATCTTTTGTGCAATAAATTAACCTTAGCACATATACATACCCAAACAGGTGTCGGCGTTGTCGACGGAGACACCCTCTCACACACATATTTGCTCCATCTCCTCCTTAGGGGAGCCTTTTACCTCAGACATGTCGACATACACGTACCGACACACCACACACACAGGGGATGCTCTATTTGAAGACAGTTCCCCCACAAGGCCCTTTGGAGAGACAGAGAGAGAGTATGCCAGCACACACCCCAGCGCTATATGACCCAGGAATCACACAGTAACTTAGTGTTAACCCAGTAGCTGCTGTATATATTGTTTTTACGCCAAATTTATGTGCCCCCCCCTCTTCTATCGTGCTTCTGCAGGGGAGAGCCTGGGGAGCTTCCTCTCAGCGGAGCTGTGGAGAGAAAATGACGCTGGTGAGTGCTGAGGAAGAAGCCCCGCCCCCTCAGTGGCGGGCTTCCGTCCCGCGATTTTGTGTAAAAATAATGGCGGGGGCTCATGCATATTACAGTGCCCAGCTGTATATATGCTGCTTTTTGCCAGGAGGTACTCAATTGCTGCCCAGGGCGCCCCGCCCCTGCGCCCTGCACCCTACAGTGACCGGAGTGTGTTGGTTAGTGTGGGAGCAATGGCGCACAGCTGCAGTGCGGTGCGCTACCTCATATGAAGACAGGAGTCTTCTGCCGCCGATTTTGACGTCTTCTTGCTTTAACCCGCCGGCTTCTGTCTTCTAGCTCTGCGAGGGGGACGGCGGCGCGGCTCCGGGAACGGACGACCAAGGTTAAGTTCCTGTGTTCGATCCCTCTGGAGCTAATGGTGTCCAGCCTAAGAAGCGCAACCTAGCCGCAGTTAGTAGGTTTGCTTCTCTCCCCTCAGTCCCACGTAGCAGAGAGTCTGTTGCCAGCAGAAGCTCTCTGAAAATAAAAAAACCTACCTAAAATACTTTCTTAATAGCAAGCTCAGGAGAGCTCACTAAAATGCACCCAGCTCCTTCCGGGCACAGATTCTAACTGAGGTCTGGAGGAGGGGCATAGAGGGAGGAGCCAGTGCACACCAGTAGTACTAAATCTTTCTTAGAGTGCCCAGTCTCCTGCGGAGCCCGTCTATTCCCCATGGTCCTTACGGAGTCCCCAGCATCCACTAGAACGTTAGAGAAATATAGTGTACTGCTGGGTGTAATATGTTGGGGGGGGTGTAATATATAGTGTGCTGCTGGGTGTAATATAGGTGGGGGGGGGCTGTATAATATGTAGTGTGTTGCTGGGTGTAATATGGGGGGCTGTGTAATATGTAGTGTGCTGCTGGGTGTAATATGTTGGGGGGTGATATATAGTGTGCAGCTGGGTGTAATATAGGTGGGGGGCTGTGTAATATGTAGTGTGCTACTGGGTGTAATATGGGGGGGCTGTGTAAAAATAAGAATTTACTCACCGGTAATTCTATTTCTCGTAGTCCGTAGTGGATGCTGGGAACTCTGTAAGGACCATGGGGGGGTAGACGGGCTCCGCAGGAGACTGGGCACTCTAAAAGAAAGATTAGGTACTATCTGGTGTGCACTGGCTCCTCCCTCTATGCCCCTCCTCCAGACCTCAGTTAAGGAAACTGTGCCCGGAAGAGCTGACACAACAAGGAAAGGATTTGGAATCCAGGGTAAGACTCATACCAGCCACACCAATCACACCGTACAACTTGTGATAACCATACCCAGTTAACAGTATGAACAACAACTGAGCCTCAGTAATAGATGGCTCATAACAATAACCCTTTAGTTAAGCAATAACTATATACATGTATTGCAGAGAGTCCGCACTTGGGACGGGCGCCCAGCATCCACTACGGACTACGAGAAATAGAATTACCGGTGAGTAAATTCTTATTTTCTCTGACGTCCTAGTGGATGCTGGGAACTCCGTAAGGACCATGGGGATTATACCAAAGCTCCCAAACGGGCGGGAGAGTGCGGATGACTCTGCAGCACCGCATGAGCAAACTCAAGGTCCTCCTCAGCCAGGGTATCAAACTTGTAGAACTTAGCAAACTTGTTTGACCCCGACCAAGTAGCAGCTCGGCAAAGCTGTAAAGCCGAGACCCCTCGGGCAGCCGCCCAAGAAGAGCCCACCTTCCTTGTGGAATGGGCTTTCACCATTTTGGATGCGGCAATCCAGCCGCAGAGTGAACCAGCTGAATCGTGCTATAGATCCAGCGAACAATAGTCTGCTTCGAAGCAGGAGCGCCAACCTCGTTGGCTGCATACAGAATAAACAGCGAGTCAGACTTTCTGACTCCCGCCGTTCTGGAAACATAAATTTTCAAAGCCCGGACTACGTCCAGCAACTTGGAATCCTCCAAGTCCCTAGTAGCCGCAGGCACCACAATAGGCTGGTTCAAATGAAACGATGATACCACCCTAGGAAGAAATTGGGGACGAGTCCTCAATTCTGCCCTGTCCATATGGAAGATCAGATAAGGGTTTTTTCATGACAAAACCGCCAATACTGACACACGCCTAGCCGAAGCTAAGGCCAATAGCATGACCACTTTCCTTTCCACGTGAGATATTTTAGCTCCATGGTCTTAAGTGGCTCAAACCAGTGGGATTTCAGGAAATCCAACACAACGTTAAGATCCCAAGGTGCCACCGATTGCACAAAAGGAGGCTGAATATGCAGCACCCCCGGAACAACGTCTGAACTTCAGGCAGTGAAGCCAGTTCATTTATTAGAGAAAATGTATAGGGCCGAAATCTTGACCTTTATGGATCCTAATTTTAGGCCCATAGCCACTCCTGACTGTAGGAAGTGCAGGAATCGACCCCGCTGGAATTCCTCTGTAGGGCCTTCCCGGCCTCACACCAAGCAACCTATTTTCGCTAAATACAGTGAAAAAGTCTTGCTGTCACGTCTTTCCTAGCCTTTATCAGCGTATGAATAACTGCATCCGGAATGCCCTTTTCCGCTAGGATCCGGCGTTCAACCGCCATGCCGTCAAATGCAGCCGCGGTAAATTTTGGAACAGACAGGGCCCCTGTTGCAACATGTCCTGTCTGAGAGGCAGAAGCCCTGAGTCCTCTGAGAGCATTTCCAGCAGCTCCGGGTACCGAGTCCTTCTTGGCCAATTCGGAGCAAAGAATATTGTTTTCACTCCTCCTTTTATTACAATTCTCAGCCCTTGGGTATGAGACGAAGAGGAGGGAATACAGAGACCGACTGGAACACCCACGGTGTTACTAGTGCGACCACAGCTATCACCTGATGATCCCTTGACCCGGCGTAAAACCTTTTTTAGCTTTTTATTGAGGTGGGACGCCATCTAGTCCACCTTAGGCAGTTCCCATCAATTTGCAAACTGCGTGAAGACTTCCTGATGAAGTCCCCACTTTTCCGGGTGGAGGTCGTGCCTGCTGAGGAAGTCTGCTTCCCAGATGTCCACTCCCGGAACGAACACTGCTGACAGTGCACTTACTTGATTCTCCGCCCAGCGAAGAATTCTGGTGGCTTCTACCCTCACCACCCTGCTCCTTGTTCCGCCTTGGCGGTTTACATGAACCCCTGCGGTCTGACTGATCAGAACCGGTTGGTCGCGAAGCAGGATCTCCGCTTGACTTAGGGCGTTGTATATGGCCCTTAGTTCCAGGATATTGATGTGAAGGCAAGTCAATTGACTTGACCACAGACCTTGGAAATTTCTTCCCTGTGTAACTGCCCCCCACCCTCGGAGGCTTGCATCCGTGGTCACCAGGATCCAGTCCTGAATGCCGGATCTGCGGCCCTCGAGAAGGTGAGCACTCTGCAGCCACCACAGGAGAGACACCCTGGCCCTGGGGGATAGGGTGATTAACCGATGCATCTGAAGAGGTGATCCGGACCACTTGTCCAGTAAGTCCCATTGGAAGGTCCTCGCATGGAACCTGCATAAGGGGATGGCCTCGTATGATGTCACCATCCTTCCCAGGACTCGAGTGCAATGATGCACTGACACCTGTTTTAGTTTTAATAGATTCCTGACCAGTGTCATGAGCTCCTGAGCTCTCTATCGGGAGATAAACCCTTTTCTGGTCTGTGTCTAGGATCGTGCCTAGGAGAGGCAGATGAGCTGTAGGAACCAACTGCGACTTTGGAATATATAGAATCCAGCCGTGTTGCCGTTACACTTCCAGAGAAAGTGATACGCTGTTCAGCAACTGCTCTCTTGATCTCGCTTTTATGAGGAGATCGTCCAAGTACGTGATAGTAGTGACACCTTGCTTCCGCAGGAGCACAATCATATCCGCCATTACCATGGTGAATATTCTCGGGGCCGTGGAGAGACCAAACGGCAACATCTGAAATTGGTAATGATAATCCCGTACCGCCTAATGAGGTGGATAAATGGGGACCTGAAGGTATGCATCCCTTATGTCCCGATTCACAATAAAGTCTCCCCCTTTTTAGGCTTGCACTGACCGCTCTTAGCGATTCCATCTTGAACTTGAACCTTCTCAGGTATATGTTCAGGGATTTTTAATTCAATATGGGTCTGACCGAACCGTCTGGTTTCGGGATTACAACATGGTCTAATAATAACACCCTCTTGTTGAAGGAGTAGACCCTTGACCACCACCTGTTAAAGATACAATTTGTGAATTGCAGTTAACACTGGCTCCCTCTCTTGGGGGGAAGCCCGCAGGGCCGTCGGTGAGGGGGGCATCTTCTCACAGTCCAGCTTGTATTCCTGAGACACAATATCTATTGCCCAGGGATCGAACAGGGAGTGAACCCACTTGTGGCTGAACTTATGAAGGCGTGTCCCCACCGGGCCTAGCTCCGCCTGTGGAGCCCCAGCGACATTGGTAGAGATGAGCGCCGGAAATTTTTCGGGTTTTGTGTTTTGGTTTTGGGTTCGGTTCCGCGGCCGTGTTTTGGGTTCGACCGCGTTTTGGCAAAACCTCACCGAATTTTTTTTGTCGGATTCGGGTGTGTTTTGGATTCGGGTGTTTTTTTCAAAAAACCCTAAAAAACAGCTTAAATCATAGAATTTGGGGGTAATTTTGATCCCAAAGTATTATTAACCTCAAAAAACATAATTTACACTCATTTTCAGCCTATTCTGAACACATCACACCTCACAATATTATTTTTAGTCCTAAAATTTGCACCGAGGTCGCTGTGTGAGTAAGATAAGCGACCCTAGTGGCCGACACAAACACCGGGCCCATCTAGGAGTGGCACTGCAGTGTCACGCAGGATGTCCCTTCCAAAAAACCCTCCCCAAACAGCACATGACGCAAAGAAAAAAAGAGGCGCAATGAGGTAGCTGTGTGAGTAAGATTAGCGACCCTAGTGGCCGACACAAACACCGGGCCCATCTAGGAGTGGCACTGCAGTGTCACGCAGGATGTCCCTTCCAAAAAACCCTCCCCAAACAGCACATGACGCAAAGAAAAAAAGAGGCGCAATGAGGTAGCTGACTGTGTGAGAAAGATAAGCGACCCTAGTGGCCGACACAAACACCGGGCCCATCTAGGAGTGGCACTGCAGTGTCACGCAGGATGTCCCTTCCAAAAAACCCTCCCCAAACAGCACATGACGCAAAGAAAAAAAGAGGCGCAATGAGGTAGCTGACTGTGTGAGAAAGATAAGCGACCCTAGTGGCCGACACAAACACCGGGCCCATCTAGGAGTGGCACTGCAGTGTCACGCAGGATGTCCCTTCCAAAAAACCCTCCCCAAACAGCACATGACGCAAAGAAAAAAAGAGGCGCAATGAGGTAGCTGACTGTGTGAGAAAGATAAGCGACCCTAGTGGCCGACACAAACACCGGGCCCATCTAGGAGTGGCACTGCAGTGTCACGCAGGATGTCCCTTCCAAAAAACCCTCCCCAAACAGCACATGACGCAAAGAAAAAAAGAGGCGCAATGAGGTAGCTGTGTGAGAAAGATAAGCGACCCTAGTGGCCGACACAAACACCGGGCCCATCTAGGAGTGGCACTGCAGTGTCACGCAGGATGTCCCTTCCAAAAAACCCTCCCCAAACAGCACATGACGCAAAGAAAAAAAGAGGCGCAATGAGGTAGCTGACTGTGTGAGTAAGATTAGCGACCCTAGTGGCCGACACAAACACCGGGCACATCTAGGAGTGGCACTGCAGTGTCACGCAGGATGTCCCTTCCAAAAAAAACCTCCCCAAACAGCACATGACGCAAAGAAAAAAAGAGGCGCAATGAGGTAGCTGTGTGAGTAAGATTAGCGACCCTAGTGGCCGACACAAACACCGGGCCCATCTAGGAGTGGCACTGCAGTGTCACGCAGGATGTCCCTTCCAAAAAACCCTCCCCAATCAGCACATGATGCAAAGAAAAAGAAAAGAAAAAAGAGGTGCAAGATGGAATTATCCTTGGGCCCTCCCACCCACCCTTATGTTTTATAAACAAAACAGGACATGCACACTTTAACCAACCCATCATTTCAGTGACAGGGTCTGCCACACGACTGTGACTGATATGACGGGTTGGTTTGGACCCCCCCCAAAAAAGAAGCAATTAATCTCTCCTTGCACAAACTGGCTCTACAGAGGCAAGATGTCCACCTCATCTTCACCCTCCGATATATCACCGTTGTCAAAGTCAGAAAAATGTCTCAATGCACGTTGCCATATTTGCACCGCACACTGGTCCGCGCTGCGCGTGCGTACGCTCTCCCGTGGAAGCGCATACCCGCAATAGCGTGCACACGCAGGCGCGGTATGCGTATTTACGGTAGAGTTTATGTGGTCGTAGCGTGCGACTCATTCGTTACATATTTTCACAATTAATGTAGTTTATAGATCATGGTCCCTTTGATAGATTCTGAAAGTTTGGTTAAAATACAATGTCCCAGAGCTGAGGAATCCCTCTTTATATCGTACGAAGGGTCTAACAGGAATCATACAGCAGTGTTTGGTACCCATCGGAAGAGTATTTAATTAGCAATATTCCGGTGTTGGTTTGGAGCGTATTAATCGCTCGTGCGAATAGTTATGGACATAAGAAGTTTATGTCCATTTCTACTATTTACACATACTCAGGTATGCGGCGGGAAACCCAGTTTCCCACCCACCTGAGCTGTTGGAAATCGTCACAGCCCACCTGTATGAATCACCCTATGACCTTTTGTTATGATGCAGGGCCGAATTCCTTCGGCCAATGGACAATGGGATTGTAGGACCAGGAGATTGCATTGTGTGTGGGGCATAAATAGGCAGGCCGACCACATCCAGCTCTCACTCTCTCATCAACGGTTATCTGCTGATAGCCGGGAGCTGGATATCGAGGCGCAGGCGATCATACCCTTTGTGCGTAAGTTTCTCTCCGTAATCATTGTCTTTCTGTGAGCCAATTATCTCTCTCTCTCTCTCTCTCTCTCTCTCTCTCTCTCTCTCTCCTCTTTTCTCTTATATCTCTCATAGTATTATAGTATTGTACTGTATTGCATTTAGGTCAGTGTAGTATTGTCTTTTTGTATTTATTGTTTAGTTCTGTGGTTAGGAAGTCTCTGTTATATTGTAGTGTATCATTTGTACTGTTATCCCCTTTTACAAGTATATTAGATATAATACAGTTAATAGGCTTTGGAACCTAAACCAGTATCTGTGCATTTTCTATAGTGTTAAGTGTTCACTTGAGCGTCGGTGACGCTCAAGCAGCTTTGTAGTTAGTCAGGTTACACAAGGTTGCATTTACACCCTGTACTCACATTAAGGTATTCAGTGTATTTCATTGGTATAAGGTTTTAACATAAAGGTATAGTGTTGTGAGCGTCTGCATCGCTGGTGACCTCCTCGTGGTCTCGAGCGTACGCTACGCTACAGCGAATCATTCCCCTAGACATAGCCAATAACGTGTCCTGTGATCACTGGGCCGTGAGCGAACGTGACGCTTGAGCGTCTCGCCTACGGCTGAGCGATCGCTACGCCAATAGCGTACCATTACGGTACTTCTTAAGTAAACAGCGTACAGTGTTCTTAGCTTCATAAAGGGTTGTTTATACGACAAGGAATTTAGCATTGTCAATTGGGGACTCGTCCTATACTTCTCACATCTGCACTAGGTAGATCAGCAGACATTATCCCCCAGCAAAGGGTGGGAGATTGTCTCATAGTGCTGGCGGGATAAGCGTCTGCTTCGCTTAGATAAAGAGTGCTGAAGGAATCCGGGAACCGGAAGTAAGAACAAAACGCTTGTGTCTTTTAAAACTGTTTATTTTTCTTTTGTCTTGCGTACGCACGCATATATCTGCATTTCTGTTTCATTTTCGTATATCACTATTCCTGTTTGCCAATTTTTATAGTTGATAGAAAGTGCTAAAAAGAGATTTGCTGTTATTTCATAGTAGAGGTAATAGTTAAAGTATAGAACAACACACGATTTGTCTGGGAGATAAGACAGTCAGTGTGGATTGCGGTAGATGATCAGGGATCATTTACATTGATAAAAATATATTGTGTTACGGTGGATCCTTTGCATTGCGTACACGTGTCGCTAACAAAGACTAGCGTACGCAATCCAAAAGGCAGACGCACGCAGCGTACATTACGCAACGTAGCGTCCGGTTACGCCCACGTAGCTCAAGTTGTGATAAAGTGAAGTAACGCAAAGGCGATAATTAACGCACAGCGGTAGATAACGCGACGCGGTAAATAACGCAAATCTATTTTTGGAAAAATCTGAAATTTAGTTTAACAGATCCTGCTCCTAATTGGTAACACTTTTGGCCTAAAGACAATTTCTGCGCAGAAATAGATATAGAAACAAAGTGTACATGTGTTGAGTGAGTGTGTTTTGTATACAAAAGTTTATATAACTTTAAGGTGGAACCAAAAGGAAAGCCGGGTACTCGTCAAGGGACATACGTGTAAGTGACATATACGGTGGCTAGGGAGGCATCCCTGGTTAAATAATATTTGAGCATTAGAGTATAGCGGACCATAAGGTAACAAGACCAGGAGGTCATAAGGTAACAAGACCAGGAGGTCATAAGGAACAAGACCAGGAGGTCGTAAGGTAAAAGGTCCGCTATAAAAGTCCAGTGGCACAACGCCTGGGGTGTTGGTGCAGAACCCATATAGGCCATAAGCTCTTGCTGAAGGAATCGCGGCCGGAAACATCGATTCCATTTGATCATTCAGTACATAACAAGTAGTGCTTGTGTACTGAACGATTGGACCGCACGTAATTGTGTGCAGTAGTTAGTAATCTGACCTAATACCATTAGAGTAAAGTGGTCACAAACGCTATTTGTACATTCTGACGTGATTTGTGTAATTTTTTATTTTTGGAAGGGAAGTTCGCTGGTCACTCAGGAACTATCTAACAACCCCAACTTTACTGGAAAGAGTAAGTGTCCTGCGGGTAACCCTCATATGTTCCAGTAAACTGAAGGTTCCATAGGGGCCCTGTATCGAGTACGCCAGCACCACGTCGGTGTGATCAGGTCGTATTGGTCGAGGTGGGCGAGTGAGTGGGGTACTCGGTAAACCGCCACCGCCGGCCTACTGTGGAGTAATTTGGTTGTCTGTAAAGGCTTGCTGAAAACCTTGATACAGAGATCCAAGGAGGACTAAGCAACACCTGCAGACTATGGGGGCCAGTTGCTCAGGTAGGGGGCGATCAACCCTGGTTCAGGTTGATTCTGTGAACCGACCAGTTGGGTCGGCACGATATGTAATGTGTGAAAAATACGGTAGTCACACAGAGGTTTTATGTGATGAATGGGAGAGAATGACTGTACAAGACAGGGACAAATTCCCAAGAATAGGTAGCTTCAGTCCAGAAGTGTTACAAAATTTAAGGAGGAGGATATGTCTCGTAAAATCAGCAAAGAGACGAATTCAGCATCATGATTATTTACAGTTGTGGCACCAGGAAGGTGAGATACAGAGAGGTTTGGCTCTGGCGGCAGGATCTGGGGCAGTCAGGAAGTTGATTGCCACAGCTCCTCCCCCACCATACATTGCAGGAGAGAAGTTGATTGCGGAGAGAAACGCACTGGGTTGTAAAACACAAACTCTTAGTAACACTGTAAATGTTAATGATGTTAACCAAATAACTCATGCAAGTATTAACCCGTGCAAGTTGTACCCTGTTGTGAACCTTCCTCAGGAGTGTGATCAAGAAGACGATTCAGCAACAATTTCAGCTCTCTCTCTTGCGGCCACCATAGCAGAGACCACAGTAGGCACAGCGACACCCACGAGATTAGTGAAAGCCCCTAGCGGAGGGATAGGTGAGGTCGTGTCAACGGGTAAGTACGGCACCATGCACTACACTGAAACAATTGTACCACAACAAGCAGTAGAATCTACACAGGAAGAGGCTGTTAGAATTGCTCCTGTAAGGGTAATAGCAGTTCCCAATGGAAAAACAGATGTGTCTGGAGCCACTCCCATAAGGAACATTGCCATGTACACTCCATTTTCCAGAATGGAATTAAGAACAATAGTGTCCGAATTTCCTGACCCCAGGAAGGATTTAGTTGCTAGCCAAAAATACATCAGGGATTTAGGTAACACTGTAGAACCCAACAACAAGGATTGGCAGATACTGCTAAGAGCTTGTTTACCTTCCAATGTTGATGCAACTCAATTTTTAGCTGATTGTGCATTGGATAAAGATGTACCGCTTACAGACGTGTACAACAAGGATAATGTAAAAAGGATAAATTTACAGCTAAAAGAGTATTTCCCTGCCGTTGTTAAATGGAATAAAATATTTTCCATTAAGCAAAAGGAGTCCGAAACGGCAACAGAATATTTTCACCGGGCACTATTAGAAATGGCAAAGTACACTGGTATAGAAGACATTAAGACCAACCCAAACCATCGAGAAGTAGCAGTATCTGTACTGATGGATGGTTTGAAAGAAACATTAAAAGCTAGGGTACAGACCACGCAGCCATGTTGGCGAGGTCTGTCAGTGTCCACCTTGAGAGAGGCTGCTATTGATCACGACAGAAATATCACTAGGCACAGGGAGTCGCAAAGTGATAAGTTGATGTCCGTAAGTATACAGGCGCTGACCACAAGGCAGCCTGCGTATGTACCACCGAATCCTGTGGGTAAGGCAAGTGTAATAACATGTTTTTCTTGTAACAGACCGGGACACTTTGCACGAGAATGTAGAACAAAGAATGTACAAAGATCTTTTCAACCCCCTAGACAACAACACAACACACGACATTGGGAGCAGGGTCCACAGAGGCGGAGTTTTGAGCCACATACAGGGGAAACAAAAAGATATCCCCCGAACAGAGATTGGCATGCCTCTGGTAGTTCCCAGCTAACTCCCCCACAAGTAGTTGCTGCCAATGGGATTCAGAGAGGTCAGCATACCCAATAGGGGTGTGGCCATACCTGTAATCTGCAGCCAGTTAAGTTGATTGCCAGTCTTGGAAGCGAACCAGAGATTGCAATCAATGTAGCTGGTAAAACTTTAAACTTTCTTGTAGACACAGGGGCGGCCAAGTCAGTGATAAATTCGACAGTGGGCATGAGAACCACTGGTAGGACAATTCCAGCCATGGGAGTAACAGGAGTAGTCCAGCACTACCCTGTTAGCAAACCAGCCGAGATTACAATAGGGCCTTTGCATACCAAGCATTCCTTTTTGCTGGCTGCATCTGCACCAACTAATCTCCTGGGTAGAGACTTACTATGTAAAATGGGTTGCGTCATTTATTGTACTCCTGAAGGTGTATTCTTGGACATCCCTGAGAATCACGCTCAGGAAGTACGAGACATGTTAGACTCCCCATCAAAATTAATGTCACATTCCATTATGACAAATAGGAATCCATCCCAAGTAGAAGAGATGACATCTCAGATACCAGAGTCACTTTGGACAAAAGATGGACAGGACACTGGATTAATGGCAAACGTAGCTCCAGTAGTTGTGCAAGTAAAAGATGGTAGGATAGCTCCAAAAATCCCACAGTATCCTCTGAAGCCAGAGGTGGAGTTAGGAGTCTTTCCCGTAATAGAGCGCTTGCTACAACAGGGCATTCTAGTAAGAACGTCCAGCACAGCAAATAGTCCCATTTTCCCCGTTAAAAAGAGTGGGGGGAGGGGTTACAGGCTAGTGCAGGATCTAAGGGGGATTAACAAAATAGTTGAGAGTCAGTTCCCCGTAGTGCCTAATCCAGCTGTCATCCTAATGCAAATTCCTCCCACTGCCAAATTTTTCACTGTTATTGACCTCTGCTCCGCTTTCTTTTCGGTACCTCTGCACCCTGACAGCCAATATTTGTTTGCATTCACATACAGAGGAGTCCAATACACGTGGACTCGGTTACCCCAAGGTTTCATAGATAGTCCAAGTATATTTTCTCAGGCTTTGCATGATTGTTTACAGTCTTTCCAACCGGAAAGTGGATCAGTGTTGATACAGTACGTGGATGATCTACTACTGTGTTCTGATTCATTGGAGGCATCCCTGAAGGATACGAAACAGCTCCTGTTTCATCTTTCAGACACAGGTCACAAGGTCTCCAAAGACAAGTTGCAATTATGCCAAGCTAAGGTAAAATACTTGGGACACTGTCTAACACAAGGACTGAGACACCTGACCGCTGATAGAATCCAAGCCATTAGAGACATGACACTGCCACAAACCCAGCAACAGATCAGGACGTTTTTAGGAATGTGTGGGTATTGCCGTAATTGGATCCCAGGGTTTTCCATATTGGCGCTACCTTTGCAGGAAATGGTCTCCTCAAATAAACCTGATCGGATTTCGCATACAGACGAATCCGAAACAGCATTTGAGAGACTCAAACAGTGCCTAACGCAGGCACCAGCACTAGGTATGCCAGACTATGGGAAACCCTTTGAACTATACGGAACAGAAAGTGCTGGGTGCGCAGCAGGTGTACTAACACAAAAACACGGTGATGCCAGCAGGCCAATTGCATACTACAGCGCTCAGCTAGACACGGTAGCACGATCCCTCCCCACATGCTTGCGTAGCGTTGCGGCGATAGCATTGCTAGTGACAAAAAGCGAAGATGTCGTGCTAGGCCACAACCTCACAATCCATACACCGCATGCGGTATCTGCCTTATTGAATTCTGCCCAAACCAGACACGTCTCATCAGCAAGGTTTACAAGATGGGAATTGGCATTAATGGCCCCAGTAAACATCACCATAAGGAGATGCAGTGCATTAAACCCTGCGACATTTCTCCCAGGTGTGCCTGGTCAGGCACAAAGGGTGGGAGGTGAGAGTGATGGGGAAGGAGGATTTGCAAAGGAAGATGCACATGATTGTATGGAATATTTGACCCAAAATTTTACCGCAAGGCCTGACATCAGTGACAACCCACTAGAAGATGCAGAACTCACGTTCTACACGGACGGTAGTTGTCACAGACAGTCAGACTCGGGAGACTTGTGTACTGGATACGCAGTCGTAGATGACCAAGACACCATAGAAGCGGAACCGCTAGGCCCACCTCACTCAGCCCAGGTTGCTGAACTGGTCGCCCTAACCAGAGCATGTGAATTGGCTAAGGGTAAGTCTGCCAATATCTACACCGATTCTAGATACGCGTTCGGGGTAGTCCATGATTTCGGAGCGCTATGGCGTCTCAGAAATTTCATGACGGCAGCTGGTACACCGATAGCGCATGCAGCTCACATAAAAAGGCTTCTAACAGCGATACAGGAACCCGACAGAGTGGCTGTTATCAAATGTAAAGCACATACATATAGTCAAGACCCAGTGTCCCTTGGTAACAGCCGAGCAGACGAAGCCGCAAAGCTTGCAGCTGCTACCCCCACACGGACAGACACCACACAGTTGATGGTATTTAATACCATCAACACACAGAAGTTGTGTGAGATGCAGAATTTGTGTTCCACACAGGAAAGAGCAGTCTGGAAGGCAAAGGGATATGGCCAGGAGTCCTCAGGGCTCTGGACGGATGGACATGGTAAACCAGTGGCCCCCAGGGCATACCTTCCATGTCTGGCTGAAGCAGCTCACGGGCTGACTCATCTAGGCAGGGAGGGGATGTGCAAATTGGTAAGAGCATACTGGTGCGCCCCAGGATTCTCCTCTCATGCGAGTAAGAGAGCAATGTCATGCCTTACCTGTCTGAGAAAGAATGTTGGAAAAGCAATACCTACAGAACCATCCCATATCCCACCTGCCGGCGGCCCTTTTCAAGTAATACAAATTGACTTCATTCAATTACCCCCATGTCAAAATTTGAAATATGTACTTGTTTGTATAGATGTTTTCTCGAATTGGGTCGAAGCTTTTCCAGCAGCTACAAATACCGCTATGTTTACAGCTAAGAAAATTGTGCAGGAATTTGTATGTAGATATGGTATCCCTAGAATCATTGAAAGTGATAGGGGTACCCATTTTACAGGTGATGTCTTTCAAGGAATGTGTAAGTTGATGGGAATTGATAGCAAGCTGCACACTCCGTACCGTCCACAGGCGAGTGCGAAGGTCGAAAGAGTGAACAGCACTATTAAAAATAAATTGAGTAAAGTAATGGCAGAGACAGGATTGACGTGGCCAGAAGCTTTACCCATTGTTTTGTATAGCATCAGAACCACTCCCAGGTCCCCTCTTAATCTGTCTCCCTTTGAAATCTTGTTTGGTCGACAACCGCATGTCATGATTAACCCTCAGGATGATTTGAAATGTAACAATGAAGTAACTGTAAAATACTTGATTAACATGAGTAAGCAGTTGAGGAATCAAAATGATAATCTGAAGTTGGTGATTCCTGATTTACCAGATAGTAATTGTCATGACATTGAACCTGGGGATTATGTAATGATACGAAATTTTCTACGCTCAGGTTGTCTTATTGATAGATGGGAAGGACCATACCAGGTCTTATTGACCAGCACCACAGCATTGAAGGTTGCTGAGAGAGAGACTTGGGTCCATTCATCCCACTGCAAAAAGGTTGCTGATCCAGAGAAGTCCCGTGATAAGGAACAGACGGTAGAGGTTGTATCACTAGAGTGTCTGTTCCAGGAGGACTGAGGCGGCTCCTGAGCCTTGAAGATCGAAAGCAGCTGTCGACTCCCCTCTCCCTTTTATTGTTTTCTCCACTCCCCATCCCCTCTCCCTTAAAATTTCTTTTTCCCCCTTCTCATTCTTCTCTATTTCCTCCTCAAAGATGGACTTGCCCCAAGAGACTGTGATCCGGATTTTGATGTTAACCATGATGTTGACCAGAGCAGTCTGTTCCGGCGAGAGTACCATAGAGGTCGAGAGAGGTTCTGGAATGGGTTCCGATTATGATGATGAAGGCGTAGTTTTCCAAGATCAACCAAACCAACAAGCAAAGGCGAGTATCAGAAAACGATCCGATAGAAGAAATTGTGATGGATTGTTAGCTGAAGAAAATTGTATCTGTAGGCTCTGTGATAATCTGGTTGAAGATGGATGCATAAAGAAATGCCAATCTAGTTTTAATATCCATATGGACCGGCATCCATTGAGTGACTATCACTCTCTAGTGGGTAACGTGTTAAACCAAACAGATTGTTGGGTATGCTCTCAAGTACCTCAGGGTCACAGTAAATCAGGGCTAGTACCATTTCCTTTAACGTTAGGGGAGGTACTTGAGCTAAGTGGTGGGAGACCGGTGGACCGGAGGTTTAACATCTCCAGCCCTCCTAGTTTGAAGCTCCACCAATACCATGTGGATAGGTCCCTCATATGTTTTAACATCTCCAATCCCAGAAAACCGGGAAATTGGGAAGTGTCATGGAGCAACCTTACCATGACCTTTTCACATAGAGCAGATAGAATGCCTACAGATACAGAGCTCGTACGCCACATAGCCAGTAGAGGAAAATCTTTCCGGTATCGATATACCTTAGGAAATAGGATTACTAGAGTTGGAGAGGTATCACCAGGATACTGTGCACATATCGTACAAACCGATACGTGCATTAGGCAGATGGAAGAATTAGGGTCAGGAGATTTCACCTGGAAGGTTTGTAACATGGTCATGTCCTTCTCCGTCCCATATGTTCTCCCCGATGATGCATATTTCATATGCGGGAGAAAGGCGTACAAGTGGCTTGCCCCAAACTCTGAAGGATTGTGTTATATTGGAAAAGTATTGCCTGAAGTGATGACTGTTACACATGACAAAATGAAGGACATACACCGTGGTGCCCAAGCTCCTTATACTCACACTCATTACGAGCACCGAGTTAAAAGACAACTGTCAGAAAGGTTAGAGCATCCGGCCTCTGATCTTATCCATGAATCCACCGGGATTCAGGTTCTGGTAGCGTTAGATTTCACTCGCACCGCTCGAGGTGTGATGAATTATAGATACATTTCCGCACTCGCCAATTTGTTAGATAATATCACTGAAATGTATGATGACACGTTTAGATACACTGGAAGAGAACTTCAAGCTTACAAAACAGAACTAGTTCAGCATAGGATGGTTCTTAATTATCTTACAGCAGTAACAGGCGGATATTGTGTTACATTGGCAACACAGTACGGCATAAAGTGTTGCACGTATATCACAAATAGCACCGAGGATCCGGTAGAGGTCATAGACCAAAAGATGGACGATATTCTGCAATTAAAGTGGGAATTTCGTCGAAAACACAATCTCACCCTTGCTGCTGTAGGTAATGAGCTGACTGGTTGGGTGTCATGGTTGAACCCGCGAAATTGGTTCTCCGGTTTAGGAGACTGGGCTCAAGGAGTCATAATGGATGTTGGAAAGTTTCTACTATGTATCTTGGGTGTCGTTATATCGATTGGATTGATATTTAGATGCGGGCAGGCTTTAATGAGGTGCAAACAAAGTACAAAAGTGATGAGCTTGAGGAGTGAGGAAACCGTAATTAACCTGGATTTGATTTATGACCCAATGATAGAAACCAGAATGTGATGAAAATGCGATTATACGGTCCGTTTCTTTCACCTGTTTTTCTGCTTTTCTCCAAGATACAAAGACCCCCTTGGACGAGGAAGCTGACGAGACGAGATGTATACAGACAACGGATTGACCAAAGAAGAAGATTTGACAACTTTAAATATGGACACTTGATGAACTTTGCCATGGATCCCCAGTTTCCCTAGTACTTTTAAACTCACGCTAGCCCAACATTTTTTTGTAAATCTGATGGCTCAGACAAAGCTATTTGCTCATGCCCAAGGAGCAATACAGCGCAAAGAAGACGACTCTCAACAGATACCGAAAACAACTTCGACGACAGATGTACATTTCCCTGACATAGAATATCATTGCATTTTTCGTAAGTGTTCTTTATCTTCATCTCTGCAACCCCCAGGTAACGACACACATAGACGATAGGGAATACAGGCACAGATAGCAGCAACCACATACCTCCCCCATTCATGTATCATCAACTAAAATGTGCATCCCCATTTTGTTACAACCACAGCCGAAATGAGCTCGGTAGAGTTTGACAGCCCATCCACAGACCTGTACCACAGGACAAGAAGGAATTCAAATGTATACTTCGCAATACCTCGAAGCTTGATTTACCACACGTACGGCACGATGATACATGACCCTCCAAACATGGACTCATACACACATGCTTCTACTTTCTCACTAGGTCATACCCTCTTCACACCTACTCCACTCTTCTCCCCTACCCAACCATGGAAATCAATTAACCCCTGACTTACATTTTTCTCCTTAAATGTTTTGTGGCAGTTATTATTGACTGCCAAAGGGTGGACTGTCAAAGTCAGAAAAATGTCTCAATGCACGTTGCCATATTTGCACCGCACACTGGTCCGCGCTGCGCGTGCGTACGCTCTCCCGTGGAAGCGCATACCCGCAATAGCGTGCACACGCAGGCGCGGTATGCGTATTTACGGTAGAGTTTATGTGGTCGTAGCGTGCGACTCATTCGTTACATATTTTCACAATTAATGTAGTTTATAGATCATGGTCCCTTTGATAGATTCTGAAAGTTTGGTTAAAATACAATGTCCCAGAGCTGAGGAATCCCTCTTTATATCGTACGAAGGGTCTAACAGGAATCATACAGCAGTGTTTGGTACCCATCGGAAGAGTATTTAATTAGCAATATTCCGGTGTTGGTTTGGAGCGTATTAATCGCTCGTGCGAATAGTTATGGACATAAGAAGTTTATGTCCATTTCTACTATTTACACATACTCAGGTATGCGGCGGGAAACCCAGTTTCCCACCCACCTGAGCTGTTGGAAATCGTCACAGCCCACCTGTATGAATCACCCTATGACCTTTTGTTATGATGCAGGGCCGAATTCCTTCGGCCAATGGACAATGGGATTGTAGGACCAGGAGATTGCATTGTGTGTGGGGCATAAATAGGCAGGCCGACCACATCCAGCTCTCACTCTCTCATCAACGGTTATCTGCTGATAGCCGGGAGCTGGATATCGAGGCGCAGGCGATCATACCCTTTGTGCGTAAGTTTCTCTCCGTAATCATTGTCTTTCTGTGAGCCAATTATCTCTCTCTCTCTCTCTCTCTCTCTCTCTCTCTCCTCTTTTCTCTTATATCTCTCATAGTATTATAGTATTGTACTGTATTGCATTTAGGTCAGTGTAGTATTGTCTTTTTGTATTTATTGTTTAGTTCTGTGGTTAGGAAGTCTCTGTTATATTGTAGTGTATCATTTGTACTGTTATCCCCTTTTACAAGTATATTAGATATAATACAGTTAATAGGCTTTGGAACCTAAACCAGTATCTGTGCATTTTCTATAGTGTTAAGTGTTCACTTGAGCGTCGGTGACGCTCAAGCAGCTTTGTAGTTAGTCAGGTTACACAAGGTTGCATTTACACCCTGTACTCACATTAAGGTATTCAGTGTATTTCATTGGTATAAGGTTTTAACATAAAGGTATAGTGTTGTGAGCGTCTGCATCGCTGGTGACCTCCTCGTGGTCTCGAGCGTACGCTACGCTACAGCGAATCATTCCCCTAGACATAGCCAATAACGTGTCCTGTGATCACTGGGCCGTGAGCGAACGTGACGCTTGAGCGTCTCGCCTACGGCTGAGCGATCGCTACGCCAATAGCGTACCATTACGGTACTTCTTAAGTAAACAGCGTACAGTGTTCTTAGCTTCATAAAGGGTTGTTTATACGACAAGGAATTTAGCATTGTCACCGTGTACATCCCCCTCCTCACAGATTATCAATTCGTCCCCACTGGAATCCACCATCTCAGCTCCCTGTGTACTTTGTGGAGGCAATTGCTGCTGGTCAATGTCTCCGCGGAGGAATTGATTATAATTCATTTTAATGAACATCATCTTCTCCACATTTTCTGGATGTAACCTCGTACGCCGATTGCTGACAAGGTGAGCGGCGGCACTAAACACTCTTTCGGAGTACACACTTGTGGGAGGGCAACTTAGGTAGAATAAAGCCAGTTTGTGCAAGGGCCTCCAAATTGCCTCTTTTTCCTGCCAGTATAAGTACGGACTGTGTGACGTGCCTACTTGGATGCGGTCACTCATATAATCCTCCACCATTCTATCAATGTTGAGAGAATCATATGCAGTGACAGTAGACGACATGTCCGTAATCGTTGTCAGGTCCTTCAGTCCGGACCAGATGTCAGCATCAGCAGTCGCTCCAGACTGCCCTGCATCACCGCCAGCGGGTGGGCTCGGAATTCTGAGCCTTTTCCTCGCACCCCCAGTTGCGGGAGAATGTGAAGGAGGAGATGTTGACAGGTCGCGTTCCGCTTGACTTGACAATTTTGTCACCAGCAGGTCTTTCAACCCCAGCAGACCTGTGTCTGCCGGAAAGAGAGATCCAAGGTAGGCTTTAAATCTAGGATCGAGCACGGTGGCCAAAATGTAGTGCTCTGATTTCAACAGATTGACCACCCGTGAATCCTTGTTAAGCGAATTAAGGGCTGCATCCACAAGTCCCACATGCCTAGCGGAATCGCTCCGTGTTAGCTCCTTCTTCAATGCCTCCAGCTTCTTCTGCAAAAGCCTGATGAGGGGAATGACCTGACTCAGGCTGGCAGTGTCTGAACTGACTTCACGTGTGGCAAGTTCAAAGGGCATCAGAACCTTGCACAACGTTGAAATCATTCTCCACTGCACTTGAGACAGGTGCATTCCATCTCCTATATCGTGCTCAATTGTATAGGCTTGAATGGCCTTTTGCTGCTCCTCCAACCTCTGAAGCATATAGAGGGTTGAATTCCACCTCGTTACCACTTCTTGCTTCAGATGATGGCAGGGCAGGTTCAGTAGTTTTTGGTGGTGCTCCAGTCTTCTGTACGTGGTGCCTGTACGCCAAAAGTGTCCCGCAATTTTTCTGGCCACCGACAGCATCTCTTGCACGCCCCTGTCGTTTTTTAAAAAATTCTGCACCACCAAATTCAAGGTATGTGCAAAACATGGGACGTGCTGGAATTTGCCCATATTTAATGCACACACAATATTGCTGGCGTTGTCCGATGCCACAAATCCACAGGAGAGTCCAATTGGGGTAAGCCATTCCGCGATGATCTTCCTCAGTTGCCGTAAGAGGTTTTCAGCTGTGTGCGTATTCTGGAAAGCGGTGATACAAAGCGTAGCCTGCCTAGGAAAGAGTTGGCGTTTGCGAGATGCTGCTACTGGTGCCGCCGCTGCTGTTCTTGCGGCGGGAGTCCATACATCTACCCAGTGGGCTGTCACAGTCATATAGTCCTGACCCTGCCCTGCTCCACTTGTCCACATGTCCGTGGTTAAGTGGACATTGGGTACAACTGCATTTTTTAGGACACTGGTGAGTCTTTTTCTGACGTCCGTGTACATTCTCGGTATCGCCTGCCTAGAGAAGTGGAACCTAGATGGTATTTGGTAACGGGGGCACACTGCCTCAATAAATTGTCTAGTTCCCTGTGAACTAACGGCGGATACCGGACGCACGTCTAACACCAACATAGTTGTCAAGGACTCAGTTATCCGCTTTGCAGTAGGATGACTGCTGTGATATTTCATCTTCCTCGCAAAGGACTGTTGAACAGTCAATTGCTTACTGGAAGTAGTACAAGTGGGCTTACGACTTCCCCTCTGGGATGACCATCGACTCCCAGCGGCAACAACAGCAGCGCCAGCAGCAGTAGGCGTTACACGCAAGGATGCATCGGAGGAATCCCAGGCAGGAGAGGACTCGTCAGACTTGCCAGTGACATGGCCTGCAGGACTATTGGCATTCCTGGGGAAGGAGGAAATTGACACTGAGGGAGTTGGTGGGGTGGTTTGCGTGAGCTTGGTTACAAGAGGAAGGGATTTACTGGTCAGTGGACTGCTTCCGCTGTCACCCAAAGTTTTTGAACTTGTCACTGACTTATTATGAATGCGCTGCAGGTGACGTATAAGGGAGGATGTTCCGAGGTGGTTAACGTCCTTACCCCTACTTATTACAGCTTGACAAAGGGAACACACGGCTTGACACCTGTTGTCCGCATTTCTGGTGAAATACCTCCACACCGAAGAGCTGATTTTTTTGGTATTTTCACCTGGCATGTCAACGGCCATATTCCTCCCACGGACAACAGGTGTCTCCCCGGGTGCCTGACTTAAACAAACCACCTCACCATCAGAATCCTCCTGGTCAATTTCCTCCCCAGCGCCAGCAACACCCATATCCTCCTCATCCTGGTGTACTTCAACACTGACATCTTCAATCTGACTATCAGGAACTGGACTGCGGGTGCTCCTTCCAGCACTTGCAGGGGGCATGCAAATAGTGGAAGGCGCATGCTCTTCACGTCCAGTGTTGGGAAGGTCAGGCATCGCAAACGACACAATTGGACTCTCCTTGTGGATTTGGGATTTCAAAGAACGCACAGTTCTTTGCGGTGCTTTTGCCAGCTTGAGTCTTTTCAGTTTTCTAGCGAGAGGCTGAGTGCTTCCATCCTCATGTGAAGCTGAACCACTAGCCATGAACATAGGCCAGGGCCTCAGCCGTTCCTTGCCACTCCGTGTGGTAAATGGCATATTGGCAAGTTTACGCTTCTCCTCCGACAATTTTATTTTAGGTTTTGGAGTCCTTTTTTTTCTGATATTTGGTGTTTTGGATTTCACATGCTCTGTACTATGACATTGGGCATCGGCCTTGGCAGACGACGTTGCTGGCATTTCATCGTCTCGGCCATGACTAGTGGCAGCAGCTTCAGCACGAGGTGGAAGTGGATCTTGATCTTTCCCTAATTTTGGAACCTCAACTTTTTTGTTCTCCATATTTTATAGGCAGAACTAAAAGGCACCTCAGGTAAACAATGGAGATGGATGGATTGTATACTAGTATACAATTATGGACGGACTGCCACGGTTAGGTGGTATAAAAAAACCACGGTTAGGTGGTATATATTATAATAATAATACAATTATGGATGGACGGACTGCCTGCCGACTGCCGACACAGAGGTAGCCACAGCCGTGAACTACCGCACTGTACACTGGTTGATAAAGAGATAGTAGTATACTCGTAACAACTAGTATGACACTATGACGACGGTATAAAGAATGAAAAAAAAACCACGGTTAGGTGGTATATATTATAATAATAATACAATTATGGATGGACGGACTGCCTGCCGACTGCCGACACAGAGGTAGCCACAGCCGTGAACTACCGCACTGTACACTGGTTGATAAAGAGATAGTAGTATACTCGTAACAACTAGTATGACACTATGACGACGGTATAAAGAAAGAAAAAAAAATACCACAGTTAGGTGGTATATATTATAATAATAATACAATTATGGATGGACGGACTGCCTGCCGACTGCCGACACAGAGGTAGCCACAGCCGTGAACTACCGCACTGTACACTGGTTGATAAAGAGATAGTAGTATACTCGTAACAACTAGTATGACACTATGACGACGGTATAAAGAATGAAAAAAAAACCACGGTTAGGTGGTATATATTATAATAATAATACAATTATGGATGGACGGACTGCCTGCCGACTGCCGACACAGAGGTAGCCACAGCCGTGAACTACCGCACTGTACACTGGTTGATAAAGAGATAGTAGTATACTCGTAACAACTAGTATGACACTATGACGACGGTATAAAGAATGAAAAAAAAACCACGGTTAGGTGGTATATATTATAATAATAATACAATTATGGATGGACGGACTGCCTGCCGACTGCCGACACAGAGGTAGCCACAGCCGTGAACTACCGCACTGTACACTGGTTGATAAAGAGATAGTAGTATACTCGTAACAACTAGTATGACACTATGACGACGGTATAAAGAATGAAAAAAAAACCACGGTTAGGTGGTATATATTATAATAATAATACAATTATGGATGGACGGACTGCCTGCCGACTGCCGACACAGAGGTAGCCACAGCCGTGAACTACCGCACTGTACACTGGTTGATAAAGAGATAGTAGTATACTCGTAACAACTAGTATGACACTATGACGACGGTATAAAGAAAGAAAAAAAAATACCACAGTTAGGTGGTATATATTATAATAATAATACAATTATGGATGGACGGACTGCCTGCCGACTGCCGACACAGAGGTAGCCACAGCCGTGAACTACCGCACTGTACACTGGTTGATAAAGAGATAGTAGTATACTCGTAACAACTAGTATGACACTATGACGACGGTATAAAGAATGAAAAAAAAACCACGGTTAGGTGGTATATATTATAATAATAATACAATTATGGATGGACGGACTGCCTGCCGACTGCCGACACAGAGGTAGCCACAGCCGTGAACTACCGCACTGTACACTGGTTGATAAAGAGATAGTAGTATACTCGTAACAACTAGTATGACACTATGACGGTATAAAGAATGAAAAAAAAACCACGGTTAGGTGGTATATATTATAATAATAATACAATTATGGATGGACGGACTGCCTGCCGACTGCCGACACAGAGGTAGCCACAGCCGTGAACTACCGCACTGTACACTGGTTGATAAAGAGATAGTAGTATACTCGTAACAACTAGTATGACACTATGACGACGGTATAAAGAAAGAAAAAAAAATACCACGGTTAGGTGGTATATATTGTAATACAATTATGGATGGACGGACTGCCTGCCGAGTTCCGACTGCCGACACAGAGGTAGCCACAGCCGTGAACTACCGCACTGTACTGTGTCTGCTGCTAATATAGACTGGTTGATAAAGAGATAGTATACAATACATACAACAATATACTACTATACTGGTGGTCAGGCACTGGTCACCACTAGTCACACTGGCAGTGGCACTCCTGCAGCAAAAGTGTGCACTGTTTAATTTTAAATTAATATAATATTATGTACTCCTGGGGGCTCCTGCTATAACAACCTGCAGTGCTCCCCAGTCTCCCCCACAATTATTATAAGCTTTGCCTTTTATACATTGATGTGCAGCACACTGGGCTGAGCTGAGTGCACACAGACTGAGTCACACTGTGTGACTGGCTGCTGCTGTGTATCGTTTTTTTTCAGGCAGAGAACGGATATAGCAGAGAACGGATATATTATATTAAAATAAATAAAAGTTAACTAACAACAACTGCACTGGTCACTGTGGTAAACTCTGTCTGACTCTGCACAATCTCTCTCTCTCTTCTAATCTAATTTCTAATGGAGAGGACGCCAGCCACGTCCTCTCCCTATCAATCTCAATGCACGTGTGAAAATGGCGGCGACGCGCGGCTCCTTATATAGAATCCGAGTCTCGCGAGAATCCGACAGCGTCATGATGACGTTCGGGCGCGCTCGGGTTAACCGAGCAAGGCGGGAGGATCCGAGTCTGCTCGGACCCGTGAAAAAAACATGAAGTTCGTGCGGGTTCGGTTTCAGAGAAACCGAACCCGCTCATCTCTAGACATTGGTGGATTTTTGTAGGGGCCGGGGAGGACTTCTGTTCCTGGGAACTAGCTGCTCGGCTCTGACAAGAAAGGACGCACCTCAGACTTTCTTGTTTCTTTATACGAAAGGCTGCATTTAATAATGTCGTGCTTTCTTAGGCTGTGCAGGAATATAAGGAAAACTAGCAGAATTACCAGCTATAGCTGTGGAGACCAGGCCCGAGAACCCTTCTCCACACAATCCTCAGCCTTCCATATGCCTCTTAAGTCGGCATCATCTGTCCAATGCATATTCTACAGGACACGTCAAGCAGAGATCGACATAGCTTTGACTCTAGGACCCAGTATACTCATGTCTCTTTGGGCATGCTTTATAACTATATATCTATCACTTAAGACAGCATCTTTAATATATATATATATATATCTCTATATATACATATATATATCTATATGCATACTAGGGTCTCATCTCTGCTGATAAGGTACCTGTCCACGCTGCCACAGCGGTATAAACCCATGCCGACACAATCGCCGGTCTGGGTAGTATACTATAATGTGCACGCTATCTGCAGGATCCCTGAGAATAGCAAGTGCTACCGTCTGTGCAAACAGGACACCCTAGGGGAAGATTCTCAACATATCCTGGCCCTAGTGGGGAAAGGATACAGCCTGAGAATTCTCTTGTGGGAAGCTGCCGTCTTGTGTCAGAGACAGATGAGTCATCAGTGATATGCAAATCATCTTTTATTTCAATAATCATATATTGAATACCTTCTAGCCATCTTGGCTGTAACTTTGCATTATCGTAGTCGACAGTGGAGTTAAACTCCATGTCGATACCAGTGTTTGTTATTATGGATAGTGAGCATTGAGAGACTCTGAAAGTCTCTGTGACATAGGGACAGACCTGGGTAGATTTCCAGTCTGTTCCCTAACCTTTTGTGCAATAAATTCACCTTAGCACTTACACATATCCAAACAGGTGTCCTCTCACACACATATCCGCTCTATCACCTCCTTAGAGGAGCCTTTTACCTCAGACATGTCGAAACACGCGTACCGACACACCACACACACAGGGGATGCTCTATTTGAGGACAGTTCCCCCACAAGGCCCTTTGGAGAGACAGAGAGAGAGTATGCCAGCACACACCCCAGCGCTATATAACCCAGGGATTACACTACAACTCAGTGTTTACCCAGTAGCTGCTGTATATACAAATTTTGCGCCTAAATTTATGTGCCCCCTCTCTTTTCACCCTTAGTGTACCAGGATACTGCAGGGGAGAGCCTGGGGAGCTTCCTTCCAGCGGAGCTGTGAAGAGAAAATGGCGCTGGTGTGCTGAGGAAGAAGGCCCGGCCCCCTCAGCGGCAGGCTTCTGTCCTGTTTCTGACTAAAATTGGCGGGGGTTTTACACATATACAGTCACAGACTGTATTATGTGTATATATTGACAAAAGGTATTCTTATTGCTGCCCAGGGCGCCCCCCCGGCGCCCTGCACCCTACAGTGACCAGAGTGTGTGGTGTGCAGTGGGAGCATTGGCGCACAGCTGCAGTGCTGTGCGCTACCTTAATGAAGACCGGAGTCTTCTGCCGCCGATTTCATCTCCTTCTCTTCTGTCTTCTGGCTCTGCAAGGGGGACGGCGGCGCGGCTCCGGGAACGGACGATCGAGGTCAGGCCCTGTGTTCGAACCCTCTGGAGCTAATGGTGTCCAGTAGCCTAAGAAGCACAAGCTAGCTGCACGCAGGTAGGTTTGCTTCTCTCCCCTCAGTCCCACGTTGCAGTGAGTCTGTTGCCAGCAGATCTCACTGAAAATAAAAAACCTAATAAATACTTTCTTTCTAGCAAGCTCAGGAGAGCCCACTAGGTGCATCCAGCTCTGGCCGGGCACAGATTCTAACTGGGGTCTGGAGGAGGGGCATAGAGGGAGGAGCCAGTGCACACCAGATAGTACCTAATCTTTCTTTTAGAGTGCCCAGTCTCCTGCGGAGCCCGTCTACCCCCCCATGGTCCTTACGGAGTTCCCAGCATCCACTAGGACGTCAGAGAAATGTAGTGTAACGTGCACTGGGTGTAATATAGGTGGGGCTGTGTAATATTCTGTTTGGTTTAATATTGGTGTCTGTGTAATATGCTACTGGGTGTAATATGGAGGAGGCTGTGTAATATACTATTGGGTGTAATATGGGGGGGCTGTGTAATATGTAATGTGCTGCTGGGTGTAATATTGGGGGGCTGTGTAAAATGTAGCGTAATGTGCACTGGGTGCAGAGGCGTATCTAGGGTAGGGCGAGTGGGGCACGTGCCCTGCGCGCCTTGGCAGGCCCAGGAGAGGGGGGCGCCGGCGGCGGCCAGGGCATCATGCCCCACTCGCCCCCGTCAACCCTAAATGTGATGGGAGGAGAGCGCAGCGTCTCTACCTCCCCTCACCGCCGCTGCCAGCACTAGCACTGCTGTGTCCGGTCCCCGGCGTTAGCCAATCAGAGCTTGCGGACCGGCTCCTGTTTGGCTGCCGGTCCGCGAGCTCTGATTGGCTAGCGAACCGGCGCCAGACAGCCGCCGGAGACCTGGAGCGGTGAGGGGACGGAGAGGTGCTGCGCTGCGCTCTCCTCCCCTCACATATCAACAACAAGGCGGCCGGTGAGTGACCGGGGGGGGGGGGGGGGGGCGGCGGCACAGTGGGGCATGTATCTGGCACCAAATGGGGCATGTAACTGGCACTGAGTGGGGCCTGGCACTGTGGGGCATGTAACTGGCACTGTGGGGCATGTATCTGGCACTGTGGGGTAATGTAACTGGCACAGTGGGGCATGTATCTGGCACTGTGGGGCAATGTAACTGGCACTGTGGGGCAATGTAACTGGCACTGAGTGGGGCATGTATCTGGCACTGAGTGGGGCATGTATCTTGCACTGAGTGGGGCAATGTATCTGGCACTGTGGGGCAATGTATCTGGCACTGTGGGGCATGTATCCGGCACTGTGGGGCATGTATCCGGCACTGTGGGGCAATGTAACTGGCACTGTGGGGCAATGTAACTGGCACTGTGGGGCAATGTAACTGGCACTGTGGGGCATGTATACGGCACGGTGGGGCATGTATCCGGCACTGTGGGGCAATGTAACCGGCACTGTGGGGCATGTATCCGGCACTGTGGGGCATTGTATGTGGCACTGTGGGGCAATGTAACTGGCACCGTGGGCTATTTTCAGTGGCCACACCTCTTCTGGAGCGTGGCCACACCCCTTCTGGTGTGTGGCCATGCCCATTTTTTCGGCGCGCGCACATCCTTCTTTTTGTGTTTTTCTTTTTTTTTTTGGGGGGGGGGGGGGTTTTCCATCTTGCCCTGGGCTCCGAAAACCCTAGCTACGCCTCTGACTGGGAGTAGTATGGGTGGGGCCGTGTAATATTCTATTGGTTGTAATATGGGGGTCTGTGTAATATGCTATTGGATGTAAAATGGGGGGGGGGGGGGGGCTGTATAAAATGAAATGTGCTATTGGGTGTAAGATGGGCGGTTGTGTATGCTGTGCATAATGCAATATAATATGGTACTGGGTGTAATATGGGGCGGGGTGCTGTTTATAATGTAGTGTAATGTGCAACTGGTTGTAATATGGGTGGGCTGTGTAAAATGTAATGTGCTATTGGGTGTAATATGGGTGGTGTATGCTGTGCATAATGCAATGTAATAGGTACTGTGTGGAATACGAGGGAAGGGGGCCTGTGTAGAATGTAATGTAGTACTGGGTGTAATGTGGGTGAGGCTGTGTATAATGGCCCTCATTCCGAGTTGTTCGCTCGTTGCCGAGTTTCGCTATATTGCGATTAGTCGCTTACTGCGCATGCGCAATGTTCGCAGTGCGTCTGCGCCAAGTAAATTTGCTAAAAAGTTAGGTATTTTACTCACGGCATAAAGAGGATTTTTCATCGTTCTGGTGATCGGAGTGTGATTGACAGGAAGTGGGTGTTTCTGGGCGGAAACTGGCCGTTTTATGGGTGTGTGCGGAAAAACGCTGCCGTTTCTGGGAAAAACGCGGGAGTGGCTGGAGAAACGGGGGAGTGTCTGAGCGAACGCTGGGTGTGTTTGTGACGTTAAACCAGGAACGAAACTGACTGAACTGATCGCAGTGGCAGAGTAAGTCTGGAGCTACTCAGAAACTGCAAATAAATTTCTATTCGCAATTATGCGAATCTTTCGTTCGCAATTCTGCACAGCTAAGATTCACTCCCAGTAGGCGGCGGCTTAGCGTGTGCAAAGCTGCTAAAAGCAGCTAGCGAGCGAACAACTCGGAATGAGGGCCAATGTAATGTAATATGGTACTGGGTGCAATATGGGGGAGGTGGGCTGTGCATAATGTAATATATTATGGTGCTGTTTACAGGGCCGTAACTAGGGTGGGGCAAACGGTGCCTTGCACACTTCTCATGCGGACACACCGTATGCACTTACCCGTCTCTGTCTGCATAGCTGTTGACAGCTACAGTACTGCCTGCTGTGTATATTACAGCAGGCATGGCTGGGCATCCCGAGTGTCAACCCCCGTGTGGTGCTGCTGGAGACGTGGAGCGGTGTGTCCCGGAGCAGCTCACAGAGGAGGGTGAGACATGGAGCTGCGGGTCATGCTGAAGTGCTACTGTCTACCATGGTGTAAGTGCTGCTATTTGTACTATAGTTTACACCTGCCATTGCAGGACACACCCCTGAGTGGCAATAAATACGCCCATAGGTGGACCTAAACACGCCCTTTGGGTGGAGCATGACACCCCCCCTCAACAGAAAGCACGGCGTATTCTGCTGGGTGTGGTATGATAGATAGATAGATAGATAGATAGATAGATAGATAGATAGATAGATAGATAGATAGTGTCTAGTTAGACAGTCAATAGATAGACACCATATGTTAGACAGACATTAGGTCGACATGGAAAAGGTAGACAGTACAAAAGGTTGACAGGGTCAAAAGGTCGACATGAAAATGGTCAACCTAAAAAAGGTAGACACCATGTTTTTTGCATTTTTGTGGTTTGTGTGGATAGTTTTGTCATCTGGGACCCCCAATTGTAGAAAGACGTACCCTCGCCACGTTTCGGGCTCGGTTTATAACCTACTCTATACCAACATGGATAGAGAAGGTATTAAAAGTCCAAAAACATGTTACATTGAAAAAAAAAAGTCTATCTTTTTCATATCGACCAATTTCATAGAATATGTGAGCTGGACAGAAAATAGCGCTAGGTGGAAACACAGCAGCCTAGGTATATTCTGGTGACTCCCAATCACCAAAAAGCTGATAGGAAACAGAGTAGTGTTGAATACACCATTGGCGCTACCACCTACTAAATAAAGTCACGTAGTGTTCTTGGTTATTAGTCCCAAGGTAGGTCTTGTGTCTCAACTGCAGTTTTCCTCCTTCTAGATGTTAAAGTTTTCTCCAATTTCAAAATGTTTCAACGATTTCTTGTATGGTGTTATTCCATAAAAAGGAAAAATAGCACATATAGTGTAGTAGTTCAGAATAAGGTGAATTTATTACAATATAAAATACATAGAAGTATTGTTATCCAATTAAAAAGTGGCAATCTTCACTCTATGGTAAAAATGGAACCGTAACGTATCAAGCTCCCAGCATGGAGCAGTGAAAAGAGTGTAATTGGAAGGTTCCGGAATTCCTCCCTCCTCCCTTCATGCAAGACGCTGGCCACTGGATCTGGTAAGGTTCTCCTGTTGATCTAAATGCAGGTATTGGATCATTGGATGCCGCCAACGCGTTTCGAGTTGTATATAACTCTTCCTCAGGGCAGAATGATCTATGCCTGCATGTATCCCCTTTTTTATACTAGAATTGACCCGGAAGTGAAAACATACTTCCTGTCAACTCATAATCACTAATTATTAGAATTTTATTTCCATTGTATATATTTCAATCTTTTATCATTGCAAGTATTAAAGAGATGATACTGTTTCTATAAAATATTCTAAAATGAATATATCCATAACAATAAATTCGATCTACTTCCTGTGTGACAAACATTCAGTCATGTGATCTTAATGAATGTTGTGTTTCACAAGGGAAGTAGCTGTGTTTACTGCTAAAGTAGTGCTCTAAATAGCAATTAAACAGAAGAGAGTATGCTGGGCAATTAATAGATTTATTTGGAGCGATTTATGCTCCATCCGCGGCCGCGGCCGGAAGTGCTATGTGTTCCACAGCCGTATCCCGGAAGTAGCGTGCGTTCCACCATCGGAGACGCACACAAACTACCTGGGGCGGCATGACATCTAGTGGATTTGTTTGGAGCGATTTGCGCTCCATCCGCGGCCGCGACCGGAAGTGCTGTGCGTTCCACGGCCGTATCCCGGAAGTAGCGTGCGTTCCACCGCCGGAGACGCACATAGACTAACTAGAGCGGCGTGACATCATCTGTTTGTTTACATTCCATTTCTTTTCATTCCAGATAGTTTCCTATTGGCTGTATTGGTTTTCTAGTGTAACGGCCATTAATGTATATATATACATTAAAAATACAAAATATAAAGTTATGCAAAACAGACTGAACATAATATACATGATCCCCATACACACAAACAATAATAAAAACAATAAAAATTATGTAAAATTTGAGTTTGTTTTAAATATCATTAGATTCCAAACTGCACCTTTATGTTAAGGGATTTGTTATTTTAGAGGAACCATTTTATTTCAAATTCTTTATTTAATCCCTCAGGGGCAATGGTTTTTAAATTAAAAATCCATTTCATTTCGGCCTTTGCCAATAAGCTCTCAGAATCTCTATCTTTCCAATTAATTTTTATATGCTGTATTCCCACAAATTGTTTGATTGCAGTCGTTTTACAGTGATGTTTAAGTTTAAAGTGATTAGATAAATTGTGAGTTTCTAACCCCTTTGTAATGTTCCTCACATGCTCTCCCATGCGTGTCTTCAATGCACGGGATGTGCGGCCTACATAAAAAAGCCCACATTCACACTCAATAAGGTAAATAACATTATTGGTGTGACAGGTTATAAAGTTCCTGATTCTATATTCTTTATTATTTACTTTGAAGCTGGATATCTTGGATTTGCTGGCTTTAACTGTCCTGCACATCGTGCAACTTCCGCAACGGTAGAAGCCTTCTGATCTTATCGGATTATTTTGTTGAAATGATAGTGAGCTTTTTACTAGACTAGTTTTTAAATTATGTGATTTCCTATAAATGAACTTGGGAACATCAGGGATTATGTCCTTTAATATTGGGTCCTTTTTAAGGACACTCCAATGAGTTTTAATAATGGACTCAATTCTTTTATGGTCTGCTCCAAATGTGGTGATGAAGGCAACATTAAAGTTGTCTTCTTGTTTTGCAGATGTTTTACTTTTATGTAATAGATCTTTTCTGTTGATCTTTATCACTTCTTCCTGGGCCTTCTTCAATTCTTGTTCTGTATACCCATGTGAACGGAAGTTATTTAGCATTACTTCACTCTGTTTCATGCATTCTACCGGGTCGTTGCAGTTCCTTTTAATTCGTATCAGCTGACTTTTTGGGATTCCTTTAGTCCAATTTGGATGGTGTTGACTTTGTTTACTAATGTATTGTTGGGAGTCTGTTGGTTTAATGTACCCTTTAGTAAAAAGATTGCTTCCTGCTTTATAGATGGTTAAATCTAAGAAATTGACTTCTTCTCTACTTTTATTAAAAGTCAAGTTAATGCCAGCACTGGTTGCATTTAACTCATTGCAGAAAGATATTAATTCTTCCTCAGAACCCTCCCATAAGAATATAATATCATCAATAAATCTCTGCCAGAGGACCAAGCTCGACGCCTCAGCCACACCTCCCCACACATGGATGTTTTCCCAGTATGCCATGAATAGGTTAGCGTAGCTGGGCGCGAACTTGGTCCCCATAGCAGTTCCCACCAGCTGAAGGTAATAGCTTCCTTCGAAGAAGTAATTGTTTTTTAAAATGAATTTGATTCCTTCTATAATGAATTCTTTCATCTTGATTGGTGTGTTAGAGTGGTTCAAGAACCAATCAATGGCCTCTATTCCTTTCTCATGCTCTATAGCTGTATAGAGCGATGTCACGTCAGCAGTTGTTAAAATCGTGGAATCACTGACCGTGATGTTTTCCAATTTATTAATGATGTCTACAGTGTCCTTAATATAGGATTTATTTTTGATCACTAATGGTTGTAAAAAGCAATCTATCACTTCGGATAGATTGCTAGTAAGACTTCCAATCCCAGCTATGATAGGTCGACCAGGGGGGGCTAATGGGTCTTTGTGCACCTTTGGTAAGATGTAAATACTTGGGGTTTTCGGGTGTTCCGTCAGAAGAAAATCAAATTCTTGTTTAGTGATGGCTCCACTGTCAAGATGTTTTTGTAGGAATTTTTGAAAGTCTGTTTTAATCCGGTTGGTGGGGTCGGATTTCAACTTCTTATATGTTGTTCCATCATCCAACTGTCGTTGGATTTCCTTTATATAGTAATCTTTGCTCATCACAACTACCCCTCCCCCCTTATCACAGGGTTTAATAACTACATCTTTATTTCTGGATAAGTTTTTTAGGGCTTGTTTTTCCTTTCTGGTCAGGTTGCTTTTTCTTTGTTTTGTTTTCAAATTTTTGAAATCTTCCTCCACCAATTTGTTAAATACACTGATATAGTTCCCTTTCATATGTGCCGGATAGAATGACGATTTTTTTCGGAATGTTATTTTCTCCTCTTCATTCCCTAATGTGTTGTCTTGTACTGTTGATTGGTCTTCCTTTGACTTAAATTTTTTTTTTAAAGTGATCTTTCTTATAAACTTTTCAGTGTCGACAAACAATGTGAATGGGTCTGTGTTAGAGGTGGGTGCATACTTTAAACCTTTTTCTAATACTCTTTGTTCTGGACTAGTAAGGTCTTTATTGGCAATGTTAAAAATTTTGCATTTCTTGGGGGAAATATATCCAGATGGTTTACTTTCATTGGTGAACTTTGGTTTTTTTACCTGTTTTTTCCCCCCTCGAGTACCTCTATATTTTTGTTTTTTTGGGGTATAACCATCTTTTACCATCTTCTTGTGAAAGGTTTCCGTCCTCTTTCCAAAAAAGATTCCTGATTTTGGTAGTTGTTGTCTCTCAATGGATGATATCTTCGTGATGTCCAGTCTTCTTGTGGGATATAATTATCTTGTCTGTGAGCTCTATAGTCGTTCCTTCTGTATTTATCGTTCCACCCGGATTCTCTTTGTCTGTTGTACCTCCTAGGAAAAGTGTGATTATCTTGCTGATTAAAATTCCTTTGAGATTGATATTGATCATATCTTTCTCTCTCCCCTTGTATGTGGTTTCTTCTATATCTGGTAATAGGGGAGTAAATGGTTCTCCTTTTCATCGGGATTCTTTCTTCTCTCCTGTCATGGTGATGTATTTTAGATAAGTGTTTTTTTGGTTTTGTTGTGTTCGTATCTGGTGAGGAATCTTTGCTCTCACTTTCTGTTCTATCTCCTATATCTGATGAAAGACTCACTCTCCTTTCTTGTTTCCCCTGTTCTTTAATAGTCTTTTGTTTATAATAATCATGGTCTCTCTGTAATTTTTTCTGTTTTTTACTTATCAAGTCTTTTGTGTTCTTTTTTTATTCTCAATTCGATTTCTTTCTCTGCTATCACAAATTCTGATAATTCTTGGAATGGTTTTACCAGGATTTGTAAATTCTTAATCCTCTCATTTATTTCCTTTAATTTTTCCTTTCGTTCTTTTAAAATTAAATGAATAAGTGAAAAGGAGCAGGTGTTAATAATAACCTCCCACTCCTTCTGGAAGTGTTCACTTCCATCGTTAAAAGATGGAGTTTTTGAAATTCTTAAACCCTTTGGTATTATTCCGGAACCTTCCAATAACACTCTTTTCACTGCTCCATGCTGGGAGCTTGATACGGTACGGTTCCATTTTTACCATAGAGTGAAGATTGCCACTTTTTAATTGGATAACAATACTTCTATGTATTTTATATTGTAATAAATTCACCTTATTCTGAACTACTACACTATATGTGCTATTTTTCCTTTTTATGGAATAACACCATACAAGAAATCGTTGAAACATTTTGAAATTGGAGAAAACTTTAACATCTAGAAGGAGGAAAACTGCAGTTGAGACACAAGACCTACCTTGGGACTAATAACCAAGAACACTACGTGACTTTATTTAGTAGGTGGTAGCGCCAATGGTGTATTCAACACTACTCTGTTTCCGACCAATTTCATGTTGATCTTTTGACCCTGTCGACCTTTTGTACTGTCTAACTTTTTCATGTCGACCTTTTGACCCGTCGACCTAATGTCTGTCTTACCTATGGTGTCTATCTATTGACTGTCTAACTAGACACTGTCTATCAACCGGATACCATTCTGCTGCCTCTTGGAATCTCCCTGAAACTAGTTTTCAAAAGTAGGCAAGTATGCAGTGTACCCCGCAGCAGAAAGTATGACTTACCCGCGGTAGCTGTAGATACCAAATCATCAAGGCCGTCACCAAATAAGGCCTTACCTTTATATGGTAGAGATTCCATAATTTTCTTGGAATCAGCATCAGCATTCCATTGGTGAATCCACAACGCTCGTCTAGCTGAGACTGCCATTGCATTGGCCTTTGATCCCAAAAGACCAATATCTCTCGCAGCTTCCTTAAGGTATGCTGCAGCGTCCATGATATAACCCAGCGTCAAGAGGATGCTATCCCTATCTAGGGTATCTATTTCAGAAGACAAGTTGTCTGCCCACTTTTCAATAGCACTACTGACCCACGCAGATGCAATGACAGGTCTAAGTAGCGTACCTGTGGTCGCATAAATGGACTTTAACGTAGTTTCTTGTTTACGATCCGCAGGATCCTTAAGGGCCGCCGTGTCAGGTGACGGGAGAGCCACCTTTTTATACAAACGTGACAGGGCCTTGTCCACGGTGGGGGGTGACTCCCACTTTTCCCTATCTGCAAAGGGAAATGGATAAGCTACCGTAATTCTTTTGGGAATCTGAAACTTTTTGTCAGGACTTTCCCAGACTTTTTCAAATAGCGTGTTCAGTTCATGAGAGGGAGGAAACGTTATCTCAGGTTTCTTCTCCTTATACATACAGACCCCTTTACCTGGAATGGCAGGGTCCTCAGTGATCTGAAATACCTCTTTAATAGCCACAATCATGTACTGAATGCTCTTTGCCAATTTTGGATCTAATCTGGAATCACTATAGTTGACACTGGAATCAGTGTCCGTGTCGGTATCAGTGTCAGCCAACTGGGTAAACGTACATTTCTGTGACCCCGAGGGTACCTGAGCTTGTAATAACATATCTTCCACAGATTTCTTCCATGCCTGGGTCTGAGACTCAGACTTGTCTAATCTCTTACTAATATGAGCTACATTAGCATTCAAAGCATTCAACACATTTACCCAATCAGGAGTCGGTGATGCCGACATGGTCTCCCCCACCGGCTTTTGTGTCTCTAATACAGCCTCCTCCTGTGACAAGCACTCAGCCTCAGACATGCCGACACACGTGTAAGAAACACCCACAGACACACTGGGCTTATAGGGGACAGACCCACAGAAAAGCCTGTCACAGGCACAGAGGGAATTTGCCAGCTCACACCCCAACGCCAAATCAATGGGTCTGAAGCGATTACCAAAATGCCCCAGACCTGTAGCGCTTTTTATATTATATTATTGTTATTATTCTATTCTTATTACAATATGTACCGGGTATGTCACAAGCAAAATATATCATTCTGTACTATTGTTTTCAGCAGCTGTGATACTGACTGAGCAGGTTGTAGGTGGATCCTGGAGCAACTGCTGACCTCTTACATAGGGGTCAATCCAATTAGCTGAGAAGTGCTGTTACAATGGCATATAAACGCCAGTAACGGCACCCGATCTCACACCCTTTGCGGGCTCGAATCAGCCCCAATTCGCACAAAATTACTCGGACTTCTATGGGGTGGCGAGCACTTTTATGCGAATTCAGGTCACCACAAAGTGCGGCCCCTGCCGCGATGATTCACAGCTACGACGATATCGCAGCTAATACCCTTTTCACATCGCCAATGCCGGATCCCACCAGGGAATTGAAAACGGGTCCTTACCAGGTGGGACACGGCATTGGACCCTAACTGCTGGCTCCCCGACCTGGCAATATGCTGGGTTAGGTTGCCATAGCGGCAGCGGGGACAGCACTGGGAGATGAGCTCATCTCTGCGCGGCCTCTCCCTATGTAGTGAACGGGTCCTGAGTCGCACCAACCCGGCAACACGTTCACACTGCCCCTGACCCGGTATTCAACTCGGGAATAACACTGCTTATAAGCAGAGTTGAATTACCGAGTCACGCCTTCGCCATGGTCCCTTTCACACCGCACAGCAACCCGTGTCGACCCAGCAATATACCAGGTCGATAGCGGGTTATTTGAGGGACATGAAAGGGATATAATTGGATTGATCCCAATGTGTGTTTTACTGTCTCACAGTCCACAATCATACAATGAGTGCATATGCACTGATGAATACCGGGGGTAAATTTACTAAGATGGGAGTTCTATTTAAGATGGGATGTTGCCCATAGCAACCAATCAGATTCCAGGTATTATCTTCTAGAAGGTGCTAGACAAATGAGAAGTAAAATCTGATTGGTTGCTATGGGCAACATCCCATCTTAAATAGAACTCCTATCTTAGTAAATTTACCCCAGGAGAGAGACCTGCATCCATTATGTGCTGTGGAGCTGGATAATAATAAAAGCCAGGGATACACATTAACTGTAACCAGTCATTAATCACCTGCAGTGCACATTGGGCAGAGCTGCCATTATTCTCCGTGGGTGTTACACACAGTGTGCCACAGGCTGGTGTCACCCCTCTCTCCCAGCACTGGCACACAGATATACACACACACAGACCCGCCGTCTCCTTCGGCCACTCCCTGCAGCCACTGTCACACACAGGGTGTATCCCCAGTTCACAGCAGCATAAGGCGACGGTGGGGCATGAAGCTCCGCACGCCGGGCAGGGGATGGAGCCCTCAGCCAGCTCCATGCCGCTCTGCGGCTGTGACTGTGTGTTGTTGTTGTCCCACGTGGGGCGGGCGCGCTGTGATGACGTCATGCGGGCGGCTCGGGGAGAGCTGGCTGCTGAGCCGGGTGCACACAGCGGCGTGAGGAGACGGAGAGAGCCGCCGGGAGCAGGGGACTACTGCCTATACTCGCCACCGCCGCCGCCCGTACAGACCCGACAGTACCCAGCCCGGCGATACTTAACCTACTTGTCTGAGAGCAGCGCCCTATACACAGGCTGAGGGCGGCTAACCCTCCTCATACAGTATAGCGCTCCTGTCACACTGCCCTCACCCTGACACACCGCCCTATACACTGACTGAGGGCAGCTCCCCTCAGTATAGCGCTCAGACATAGTGCCCTGTCATCCCCCCTATACCAGTTGTGTCCTCATAGTGCCCTATCATATACCCTATCTACCACTCGTGTCCTCATAGTGCCCTGTCATCGCCCTCATATACCACTCGTGTCCTCATAGTGCCCTGTCATCGCCCTCATATACCACTCGTGTCCTCATAGTGCCGTCATCGCCCTCATATACCACTCGTGTCCTCATAGTGCCCTGTCGTCTCCCTCATATACCACTCATGCCCTGTCTGGTCCCCCATATACCACTCGTGTCCTCATAGTGCCCTGTCATCTCCCCCATATACCACTCGTGTCCTCATAGTGCCCTGTCATCTCCCCCATATACCACTCGCGTCCTCATAGTGCCCTGTCATCTCCCCCATATACCACTCGTGTCCTCATAGTGCCCTGTCATCTCCCCCATATACCACTCGTGTCCTCATAGTGCCCTGTCATCTCCCCCATATACCACTCGTGTCCTTATAGTGCCCTGTTCAGGCCCCCATATACCACTCGTGTCTTCATAGTGCCCTGTCCAGGCCCCCATATACCACTCGTGTCTTCATAGTGTCCTGTCATCTCCCCCATATACCACTCGTGTCCTCATAGTGCCCTGTCATCTCCCCCATATACCACTCGTGTCCTTATAGTGCCCTGTTCAGGCCCCCATATACCACTCGTGTCTTCATAGTGCCCTGTCCAGGCCCCCACATACCACTCGTGTCTTCATAGTGTCCTGTCTGGTCCCCCATATACCACTCGTGTCCTCATAGTGCCCTGTCATCTCCCCCATATACCACTCGTGTCCTCATAGTGCCCTGTCATCTCCCCCATATACCACTCGTGTCCTTATAGTGCCCTGTCCAGGTCCCCATATACCACTCGTGTCTTCATAGTGCCCTGTCTGGTCCCCCATATACCACTCGTGTCCTCATAGTGCCCTGTCATCTCCCCCATATACCACTCGTGTCCTCATAGTGCCCTGTCATCTCCCCCATATACCACTCGTGTCCTTATAGTGCCCTGTCCAGGCCCCCATATACCACTCGTGTCCTTATATTGCCCTGTCTGGTCCCCCATATACCACTTGTGACCTCATAGTGCCCTGTCTTCTCCCCCATATACCACTCGTATCCTCATAGTGCCCCCTCATCACCTCCCTTTACAGCCCATACTGTATTGCACTCTCATTACCTCCATATAATTACTACCCATGACCTTTATATACCTTGCATAGCCACCTCACCCCATTGAAAGCCTCTATATACAGCCCATCCAATAGTCTCTGTGCTGTGGGTAACCACGTTTCCCCATTTGAGATCTCTCTATACAGCTCAGTGCTGCAGCCCATGCATAAGGGTTATACACAGAGCATAGTCACCCAGCTGCTGTATACAACACATCACTATATACTGCAAAGCCCTGACCCCCAACTTGCCTACTCCTGCATAGAGTAGCGGTCACCCCCTCTTGCACTTCCCCTTTTGCCCAAAAATGTCAGACTCAAACACCATGAGCGTGGTGTCGGACCCCCAGCACGCGGCTAAGCTCCTCCGGGCTCTGGGCTGCTTCCGGGAAGAATCTGACTTCTGTGATGCCATTCTGGTTCTAGAGGAGCAAGAGATCCCAGTACAGAAGAATATTTTGGCAGCTGCGAGTCCTTATATAAGGTCAGTCTTATATCTTAGCTAGAAAAAATAACTATATTTTATATATATATATATATATTGTCATTTGCACAGGGTGGTCAATGTACTTGGTTAAGCAGTGGTGCAAGACACAATAGCTATTACTGTTGAGGTTTGCATTAAAACTTTGACATTACATCTGATCTTTATACTTATAGGCGCACACTTTTTTCATACTGTATAACCAAGCCGCCTGTCCTTATTGTCTTATGCAGTTATAGAGTTAAACAATGATGCAGTATTTCATGCTATCTCCCATGACTCATCGAGTGTTAAATCTAACTAATCCTATTGGTTTATTTACTGCAAGGGGCGGTGAAGTAAAGATGTAAAATTGGCTGACGATGCAAGAAGCATTGCTGAGAAGGGCGGCTCAGTCATTTTGCCCATAGGGCACACGCTTGGATGTGAAGCACACTGTCTCAGATTACATCCCTTGTTGTCTCTCATGCTCCCTTCTTATTTAGCTAGATCAATTTTGCTATTGATCTTGTTAGATCTATGCGTTTATAGTGTAGTAGAGGCTAATGTGTGTCCTGTTATCAGGGGCTGCTAAACTTGTCAACTTAGTGTGCCACCTTGTCACTTTTTATTTCTATGCAATGGAGAAAGGTTAATAACTAAGATGCTTTTATCTCATTGTCTAATGGGCCCTACACACTGGGCGATTACACTGAAAGATACGAATGATCTCGTTAATTAATTAATGAGATATCGTTCATATCTTTCAGTGTGTATGCACCAACGATGAACTATGCGCGGCCCTGGGCTCGTTCATCGTTGGTGCCGGCTCGTCTACACATGCATGCTAATATGGACAATATCGACCATATTTGCATGCAGGACTATGAGGCCGGGTGACGGTGGGAGTGAAGAAACCACTCCCCCCGTCCCCTCCTCCTCCTCCGCCGCTGGGTTGTCCGTATCGTCCGTCGGGCACCTCGGCGGCCAATCGCCCAGTGTGTAGGGCCTATAAGTCGTTGCATAAATTTCTTCCACCAATATAGTCACTATTTTGATTATAAGATAAGCTTATTATTTCCTTTATTTGGGAGTAATTCGGTTGTTGTTTTTTTGGACGGTGATAATTATCGCCCCGAAAGCACTGGGTTTAGTCAAGCCAAGTGGTTAAATCCATCTAAACTAATGGGCGCGACACAAAAAGTCCTGTTTGGGTGCCCAAAAGTCAGACTCTTTGCCCTTTTCTGTTCGCCGCCTCAGGAGGCTGCGAGCCAAAATGTGGGCACCCGCGCCTGTTTGGAGTATCAATTGAATTGCTCCGTTAGATGCCCAGTATTTATGGCCGCCTAAGAAATAATTAAATTGTCCCCTCTGAATCTCAAGTTAAAACATTGGGTGAGAAAGTTGTTGCTTTTCCTCTACACCAGAGTTTCCCAAACTCCACCATTACAGGCCAGGTTTTAAGGATATTCATGTTTGAGGACAGGAGACTTAATTAGTATCTCGGTTTGATTTATGCAACTATGGTCCTCATTCAGCACCAGTTGTGAATGTGATTATCAGCACACTGTGCATGGGTACACAACCGAACAGGGGGGAGTGTGCATGTGCCAAGTCTGGTTTTTGTGATCGTACCTAGGTATCTACGAACACAGTAGTGTTCGCTTTTAGCAGCAATAAAACGGAGTAGTGGATGCGTGTCAGTGGGCTGGGTCCACAATTTCTGCGATCCAGGGCATGTAGTGGGTGTGTCGTGGGCATTGCAATCGCAATATGGGGGTCATTCTGAGTTGTTCGCTCGTTATTTTTTTCTCGCAACGGAGCGATTAGTCGCTAATGCGCATGCGCAATGTCCGCAGTGCGACTGCGCCAAGTAAATTTGCTATGCAGTTAGGAATTTTACTCACGGCATTACGAGGTTTTTTCTTTGTTCTGGTGATCGTAATGTGATTGACAGGAAGTGGGTGTTTCTGGGCGGAAACTGGCCGTTTTATGGGAGTGTGTGAAAAAACGCTACAGTTTCTGGGAAAAATGCGGGAGTGGCTGGAGAAACGGAGGAGTGTCTGGGCGAACGCTGGGTGTGTTTGTGACGTCAAACCAGGAACGACAAGCACTGAACTGATCGCAGATGCCGAGTAAGTGTGGAGCTACTCAGAAACTGCTAAGAGGTGTCTATTCGCTATTTTGCTAATCTTTCGTTCGCAATTTTAATATGCTAAGATTCACTCCCAGTAGGCGGCGGCTTAGCGTGTGCAAAGCTGCTAAAAGCAGCTTGCGAGCGAACAACTCGGAATGACCCCCTATATGCGAAGCAGAAATTGCAAACACTTTAACAGCACAGGCTGAGTAGCTGGAGAGCTACGCAGACCGTGGAAGTACTGGTGGCAGCAGCAAACGTTCCGATGGTCAATATGTAAAACAAAGGAATGCAGCGCTTAAATGGTCACATAAGCAAAAACAAAAAACAATATAACGTATAAAATACTTGTTTATTAAAACTTAATTTTAAAAGGTGATCTGTATTAATGAAATATATCTAGTAGAACTTTCACAAATTTTTCAATCATGATAGGTGTTTATCATATATCAATTGTCCTTGTAGAAGGTTGGTATTTAAGGAACCTGTTCCTATTATAGTCCCCTTGCAAAGAAGGACCCTTTGTCCTATCCGTGAGTTTATAGTTACCACCAGCGTCCCTTGAGGTAATTAGGCGAAACTGCGTCCGCAAAGTTGCTGCTCCTCAGAGGGTGGTAGATGTAGTTCCTCCACGGTAGTTATAGGTTCTTTTGAGGGTCCAATTTGTTGAAATACAAATGCGGGGGCTTGGTCCAGGTCCAGTCCTTCCAAGGTTTAGGTATACACACTATCAGGCAAGTCCCACCAACGCGTTTCGTTGCTTGCATGCAACTTTTTCAAGGTGCTAAAAGGCCTGCCAGAGAGGGTTTATATACTCTACCAAATATGGCTGCTCATTAGCAATGTAATTAATTATGACCACCTGTTTGCATTATGTGACCAAAATAATGACAGACATAGGAGCTAGAACCATTAATACTATACTTATAAATATAATTCATTATGTTAAAACACATTTTTATTCAAATATAAGAAAAAGAATATTCAATTTCATCAGAATCCGATCACATGATCAATGACATCAGCATAAAATAAAAAATAAATAAAGCAGAGAGAGGGAGAAGATGTGGATAAGAAATCCATATAAGCTCAATTACTCACATGGCTTACATACTAGTAATCCGTTGCATGTATTGTGGATGACTGTACTCTGGTGACGTAATGAAACCCCACTGTTGGATCTAATAGTAACTACTTCAGCTAAAATTAAACGGAAGTCCGGGTGAATTGAGACGGAGGTATAGACGGGGCGCTGTTCCGGCCACGTCATCCCTCCGAGTCCCTGTGTGTGGCTCGTTGCTAGGTTATGCTTGCGTGTCACGATGACGTGGGTCCCGAAATCAGGAGACACGTCATCCTTCTGCGCATCGGCGGACATTAATGTGAGGGAAATGTACCCTCATCACGTTGTCAGTTCTGTATATACACACGTTGTCATAGCAACGTAGCGATATCACCTTGCGCTGCCGTATATCTGAAAATAATGCATCTCTAATGTTAATTACGCCATATTGTAATTCATATATAGAGAGCTTTCTATTAGTATCACCATAGATGGCTTGGAGGTAAAGAGATATATCAGTCCAGTCATCTCCGATATTGTGGATACTAAACGTGTAGAGATATATGGATATAAATATAAAAACAGAACATATGACATCAAAATTCCTAATTATATTAATTCTCTAGTCATGGAAAGTTACCACAGGAATCTGTCAAGTATAGATCACCATAATGACATCTAATATCTCTCAATAGAGAAAGACAGAGGGGGAGGGAAAAAAGGGGGGGGGGGGGGGGGAAGGAAAAGGGGGGGGGGAAGAGGCGGAGGGAGGAGAAAGGGGGGGGAGGAAGGAGAGGGAGAAAAGGCAAACTGTTTTTTAAACTTATTTTAAATTTAAAACATCTTATGTATACAGATAAATTCCACTTTTTTCTTTTTTGTACTTTATATATTATATAATAAATAAGGCAACCATAAATCTATCTATATATAGTCAAAAATATTCTCACATATGCATATGTAGTATAACCTCTTTTTGAAAGGAATCTCACATAGGATAGTTATATATTATGTGGCAAAAGAGGGAAAAAAGGGGTGTAAAGAAGTATGTATAACATGGGAACGGACATTCGCAATAAAGTATAATCAGGGGCTTATAATACAGGATTAAGTTCAACCATCTCGTTCAATCCAGATGGGTGGATGGTATCCAATTTGTACATCCAATATAATTCCTGTTTGCACAGATTTTTATAGCGATCCCCCCCTCTCTTAGTTGTCTGAACATGTTCAATTGCTATCAGACCCAAGGAGCTAGGGTCCCCATTATGTTTGTCTCTGAAGTGTCTGGAGACACTGTGCATGGGAAATCTGTTCGTAATGTTTCGACGGTGCTCCATGAAGCGAACTTTAATACTCCTCGTAGTTCGTCCCACATATTTTTGATTGCAGCCACATGTAAGCAAATAGATGACATAGCTTGTGTCACAATTCATGAAACTTCCTAATATATAATTTTCCTCCCTGTCGATCGGAATGGTTAGTGTTCTTCTAGGGATATGTTTGCAAGTGGTGCATCTTGTGGCTCCACAGCGAAAAAAACCTTTTGGTCTAGATGGTAACCAACTGGTCTGTGTAGTACTCCCTTGTGCATTTATAGGTATTTCTTTTAAAAAACTAGGGGCAAGAATGTTTTTAATTGACCGGTTCTTCTTAAAAATAAACTTAGGTTTAGAGGGTATATTTCCCCTGAGTATTGGATCTTGGTTTAGTATGCCAAAATTTTTACAAATAATTCTCTTAATTTGCATACTGTCCTTATTATATGTCGATATAAAAGCTAGATTTTCTTGTGGGCCATTAATCTGGTCCCTATCTTCAGTTTTGACCCCAGGTAACTCTCTTGGTCGGAGTAGGGCGTCCCCTATCTATATCAGCCACTTCTCCCAAAAATATGTGGGACGAACTACGAGGAGTATTAAAGTTCGCTTCATGGAGCACCGTCGAAACATTACGAACAGATTTCCCATGCACAGTGTCTCCAGACACTTCAGAGACAACATAATGGGGACCCTAGCTCCTTGGGTCTGATAGCAATTGAACATGTTCAGACAACTAAGAGAGGGGGGGATCGCTATAAAAATCTGTGCAAACAGGAATTATATTGGATGTACAAATTGGATACCATCCACCCATCTGGATTGAACGAGATGGTTGAACTTAATCCTGTATTATAAGCCCCTGATTATACTTTATTGCGAATGTCCGTTCCCATGTTATACATACTTCTTTACACCCCTTTTTTCCCTCTTTTGCCACATAATATATAACTATCCTATGTGAGATTCCTTTCAAAAAGAGGTTATACTACATATGCATATGTGAGAATATTTTTGACTATATATAGATAGATTTATGGTTGCCTTATTTATTATATAATATATAAAGTACAAAAAAGAAAAAAGTGGAATTTATCTGTATACATAAGATGTTTTAAATTTAAAATAAGTTTAAAAACAGTTTGCCTTTTCTCCCTCTCCTTCCTCCCCCCCCTTTCTCCTCCTCCGCCTCTTCCCCCCCCCTTTTCCTTCCCCCCCCCCACCCCCCCCCCCCCCCCCCCCCCCCCCCCCCCTTTTTTTTCCCTCCCACTCTGTCTTTCTCTATTGAGAGATATTAGATGTCATTATGGTGATCTATACTTGACAGATTCCTGTGGTAACTTTCCATGACTAGAGAATTAATATAATTAGGAATTTTGATGTCATATGTTCTGTTTTTATATTTATATCCATATATCTCTACACGTTTAGTATCCACAATATCGGAGATGACTGGACTGATATATCTCTTTACCTCCAAGCCATCTATGGTGATACTAATAGAAAGCTCTCTATATATGAATTACAATATGGCGTAATTAACATTAGAGATGCATTATTTTCAGATATACGGCAGCGCAAGGTGATATCGCTACGTTGCTATGACAACGTGTGTATATACAGAACTGACAACGTGATGAGGGTACATTTCCCTCACATTAATGTCCGCCGATGCGCAGAAGGATGACGTGTCTCCTGATTTCGGGACCCACGTCATCGTGACACGCAAGCATAACCTAGCAACGAGCCACACACAGGGACTCTGGAGGGATGACGTGGCCGGAACAGCGCCCCGTCTATACCTCCGTCTCAATTCACCCGGACTTCCGTTTAATTTTAGCTGAAGTAGTTACTATTAGATCCAACAGTGGGGTTTCATTACGTCACCAGAGTACAGTCATCCACAATACATGCAACGGATTACTAGTATGTAAGCCATGTGAGTAATTGAGCTTATATGGATTTCTTATCCACATCTTCTCCCTCTCTCTGCTTTATT